>NW_025964223.1:4842521-5442521 GCF_023055435.1 Haliotis rufescens | reverse complement strand
CCCAGACGGTAGATGTCACCTTCAAGACATCCCTAGTTCCCCAGACAGTAGATGCCACCTTCAAGACATCCTAAGATCCCCAGACGGTAGATGTCACCTTCAAGACATCCTAAGTTCCCCAGACGGTAGATGCCACCTTCAAGACATCCTAAGTTCCCCAGACAGTAGATGTCACCTTCAAGACATCCTAAGTTCCCCAGACAGTAGATTGCACCTTCAAGACATCCTAAGTTCCCCAGACAGTAGTTTGCACCTTCAAGACATCCTAAGTTCCCCAGACAGTAGATGCCACCTTCAAGACATCCTAAGTTCCCCAGACAGTAGATGCCACCTTCAAGACATCCTAAGTTCCCCAGACAGTAGATTGCACCTTCAAGACATCCTAAGTTCCCCAGACAGTAGATTGCACCTTCAAGACATCCCTAGTTCCCCAGACAGTAGATTGCACCTTCAAGACATCCTAAGTTCCCCAGACAGTAGATTGCACCTTCAAGACATCCTAAGTTCCCCAGACAGTAGATGCCACCTTCAAGACATCCTAAGTTCCCCAGACAGTAGATTGCACCTTCAAGACATCCTAAGTTCCCCAGACAGTAGATTGCACCTTCAAGCCGTCTCTATTTCCTCATGGGATCACGAATCCTTCAAATTTGGTGTTGAAGGAATTTAAGAATGCATTTAATGTATGCCCTTTTACCCTGCTATAAACTATAACAGACTTGACCTGTCTGAGGTTATGTACACATTCCCTGAACAGAACGACTCACTGATTCAGTGTATGGAGGGTGATCTAGTTTAAGAACTTTATGTACTGACTGCTTCGAACTGTGGCCTGAAAAACTCAGTTGTCAGGCATAAGAGCACACGGAGGACGGAGATAAGAGCTATCTCTCGTTTCTGCACACATATGCAGAGTGGGTACAGGGAACCAAGACCTGGATCTATGATTGTCAGAAGGTCAGATAACTCACGTCCATCTTTCTTTGTCTTTCACATTGTTATCACTTTTATCAATATTATCCTTATCAGTGATGTGTGGAGATGCAGGTTGTTTACACTGACAGGTATTAAGTTATGGATAACATGCTGAATCTGGTCATGAAAAACATCAAGTATTCATGTTTGTCAGAGAAGGGTTTTTCTTTTCATCAGGCATTTGCAGGGTGTGAGTTTTTTATGCTGGTGTCAGCAATCTTATGTTTATATAGATAAAATTGGATAGATCTGTACACTCAGATCAAATGGCAGTTCTGTACACTCAGATGGCAAGCCTGGTTTACTCGGGACCTACCCGCTTACAGCAAGCCCGGGATACTAGGGACCTACCCTGCCCGGGATACTGGGGACCTACCCTGCCCAGGATACTGGGGACCTACCCTGCCCGGGGTACTGGGGACCTACACTGCCCGGGATACTGGGGACCTACCCTGCCCGGGATACTGGGGACCTACTCTGCCCGGGATACTGGGGACCTACCCTGCCCGGGGTACTGGGGACTTACTCTGCCCGGGATACTTGGGACCAACCCTGCCCGGGATACTGGCGACCAACCCTGCCCGGGATACTGGGGACCTACCCTGCCCGGGATACTGGGGACTTACTCTGCCCGGGGTACTGGGGACCTACCCTGCCCGGGATACTGGGGACCTACCCTGCCCGGGATACTGGGGACCTACCCTGCCCGGGATACTGGGGACTTACTCTGCCCGGGGTACTGGGGACCTACCCTGCCCGGGATACTGGGGACCTACCCTGCCCGGGATACTGGGGACCTACCCTGCCCGGGATACTGGGGACCTACCCTGCCCGGGGTACTGGGGACTTACTCTGCCCGGGATACTGGGGACCTACCCTGCCCGGGGTACTGGGGACTTACTCTGCTCGGGGTACTGGGGACCTACCCTGCCCGGGATACTGGGGACCTACTGTGTCAAGGACTTGAAAGCAGCACATATGAATGATGTATTTGTGTCGACAGTCACATCCCCGTGTAGAAACACAGGAAACTGTACTGTTATGACCTACTTCAATGTCTTATGTCAAGGCAGTGTTCTGTTCGGGTCAGGTCAATATACAGTAAATCACTGATATATTCACAGTGCGATTTGAGAAACTACAGTTAACATGTTTAAATGCAAATCTTGTTGTACCAGATAAAAACAGGTTGCACTGATAAGTTAATAATCATGGCTTCTAGTCCCAGATTAATCCTGATTATGATTGTGATTATTATAATTATTAGTATAAATCATTATTTCTAGATTATAAACATAATAAGAACCATTTGTCAATGTAAACGACTGACTGCCTGACTGTCCGCTTATCTAGATATGCCTATTGTAAGGATAGAATTACTTATACATCCATGGAAATATTATTTAGTATGACCTTGGAGCAAGGCTAGAGTTTCACCAAAGAGACTAGCCTTGCTCCAAGGCTGTACTGACAGAAAAGTCCATGCATGTGTAGTTATTCTATCCTCCAAATAGGCAAGTCTAGATATGTGGACCATACATCTGAGGACTCCAGTCTCTTATAGGGACAACTTGTTTTCATTATTTACATAATCTAGGACTTATTATTGCAACTAATAATTACTGCCTTAGAAACTTGTGCGAGTCTAGCCTGAGACCTGCATCACTTCATGATGTTTTCCCACAGTAGATATGAAGTGCTGTAACTGAAGTCCTGGTGAGAACAGTGTTATCACTCACTACGTAGTATCTGTAAGCATATGTTCAATTCAAAATGAGAATTGCCAATTTCTAAGATTTTGCTGTGTCAACTGCTCTCAGCATCTTTACAGCATTAGGCAACGTGTGCCAACCTAAGGAAGAGAACTTATGGATGTCAGCTGATGAAGGAGTAAGTATATACTCCGAAACGTTGTTTTCCTCCGAAAAAAGAGTTGACATCCAGAAGTTCTCTTCCTTATGTGTATCGCTTCTAAATGCCTTTCAGGGGCATGGGTGGCCCAGTCGTCTAAGGCGCCGGGATTCGCTGTGCAGAGTTGCGTCCCTTGAGTACGCCAGAAACCTATGATTGTGGGTTCGAATCCTGGTTCACCCCAATTATGTTTCTAGGTTTGTCAGCACCATACCCGTGCTCTTGGGTTTCACCCAAGTGGTAAACGTCTGAGACCTGCATCACTTCGGGCTTTCCTCCCACATTAAGCTGACACGCCGTGATATAACTGGAATACTGTTAAAAGCGGCGTTAAACCCAACTCACTCACTCACTCACTCTTCCTTATGTGTATCGCTTCTAAATGACTTTCAAAGACTTGATGTGTCAACATAAAGATTGTAAACAGTCAAAAATCTTACGAGAAGGCTATCTATAGCAGTGATATAACTCATGGTTAGGTCACTTCAGTATCTGCTGGGTAGCATGTAGTCAGGGTTATCACCTGTGTGGACTATCTGTGTTGCTATGCGGGAACCTGTTCTGCAGTGTGTGTTGAGCTCTCGGCTATAGGAGGCCAGTAGTGTTGTGTCCTGCAGGTTGAATCTTACAGCTGTTCCTGGGCTATGTGTTTTGTAAGTTTTCTATTCAGTTTTGTTTGTTTGTTTTTTGTTTAACGCCACACTCAGCAATATTCCAGCTATATGATGGCGGTCTTTAACTTATCGAGTCTGGACCAGACAATCCAGTGATTGACATCATGAGCATCGATCCACGCAATTGGGATACGATAACATGCATCAACCAAGTCAGCAAGCCTTACCACCCCATCACGTTTTCGCCTCTTACGGCAAACCATAGTCGCCTTATACAGCTGGCATGGTTTGCTGAAGACCTATTCTGACCCGTATCTTGACAGGTCTTTTTCTATTCAAGTACACGAATAAATAATGTACATACCTAATACGGTTGGCAGAATAGTTATTGCATATTTAGATGGTTTTCATTTTATTTTGATCTTTTCATGTGTTAGAATTGGTATGGAATACAGTGAAATCTGTCATTCTGACTTGGATGGGACCAGTAAAAAAGTCTGGTTAACGTCGAGGTCAGGGTTACACAGAGACAAAATGAAAAGCAACGATCATTTAGCTTTATTTGCTGTTGCTGGTAGTCTTCGCTGTGTTTAAGAATAGTCTGCTAACTGATGCCATACTTCTCAGCTAAATCTTTCTGCTTGGTTTTGGCAATGACTTCAATTCCTGAATTATAGCAACCTTATCATGCTTATTAGCAAGTGTAAGTTAGATACCACTTTTCTTGGCCTGTCGGTCAGCCATTGCAATTGATAATGTCAAGCTGTGTTTACCGTTATTTATTGACATGCTCATGACACTGAGTTAATCTAATTAAGATGAGTTTCTCATTAACTGGTGAGTAAATTCGAATTAACTAAGCAGACAAAGTTTTAAGCCAAAGGCCTGTTACTTATTGTTTAATTAGGCGAGTAACATTTCCGTAAAGCTAGCCTGCTTGTCTATTTGAAAATTCTATTCAATATTTCTTTCTTTCTAGTATTTTCTATGAATCATTGTGTCAGTTAAAGCATCATTTAATGTCAAAATCTGTTGTTGTTAAGTCCCAGTTTCCGTACGATGTATTTTTATCTCAGAACCACCACGAATGACAGACAAACGTAGAGTACACCAAGCAACTTATCAGCTTCACCATTGTTTAGCATAATAATGTCAAGACAATTTTAATACATATTGCAAAATGGCGGCCTCCATAAAGTAGGGCCATGATATGATATGGGCTTGCCACAGTTTGAATTAACAAGACTCCTGACCAGTGAACTTCGGAAGCTAGTTCATACACGACGCCATGTCCACATCTTTTGTTTTGTTTGTTTGTTTTTTAACACCGCTCTCAGCAATATTCCAGCTATATGATAGCAGTCTGTAAATAATTGAGTCTAGACCAGACAATCCAGTGACTGACATCATGAGCATCGATCCACGCAATTGGGATCGATGACATGCATCAACCAAGTCAGCGAGCCTGACCACCCAATCCTGTTAGTCGACTCTTATGACAAGCATAGTCGCCTCCATGTCCACGTCTACAGGAAAGGGGATGTCGAATGAGACCAACAAGTTGGATGTTGTTCTCTGCCTGATGGGCTTATATGTGTACTCATCTCTCAGGTAGGTTAGAAGTTACGTCATCAAAGCCCAAAGGCATTCCCAAGCTCTAGGTTTTACATTTTCAACCAAAACTGAGAAAGAGTTTTTTATCCAACTTATGAACCATCTTAATAGAAAATAACAGAATAAATAAGAAAGCATCGACATACCTTATAGTGAAACAATACAGTTTATTGCAGTATAAAAGGAATTCGCTCAAAGCATGCGAGAGAAAAAACACATGCTGCGTTGACTAGCTGCAGTCATGGCATGATAAATTAAACAACTTCTCATCACCTGCCTCGGTAGCTCTGGTGAGTTACAAAACTTAACCTCACATGTGAGGTTGAAGGTTTGATTGACGTCATGGAATTTTCATGTGACTTTTAACCAATCATCAAAACACAATTGTGTTCACATCAAGAGGCAAGTTTATGAAACGTTAGTTGTAAAACCTAGGTATTACAGTTGAAATGTAAAATCTCAAAGCAGGTTTAGAAGTGACCCATTTCAAAACCTAGGTTTACAAGAGAACCGCTTTAAAACCTGGTTTGGAAGATGACTGGTTACTAGGGTTACCCGAGGTTGTCAGGAACCTAATGCAATATAGGGTAATACAGTGATAGGTTTATAATGAGGGATTTCCATTTGGTGGTCTCCCTAGGTTTTGAATAGTTGTGCCTGTCGACCATGGTGTGATTATCATAAGGTATGCTGTATGTGTAATGCACATTACACATTACAAACATGTGCAGAAGTGAGGAATCATCGCATTGTAGCACGATTAGTGGATCAGATGCTGACTTGTTATCATTAGGAGATGGAAATATGAGGCATCCTACTTTGATCAAGAAGGATGGTCATCACAGTATATTTCCAGTAGGATTACCAGTAACGTGCACAGGGGGTCTGTATATCAACTGGGTGATTGTAATATAGCTCTCTTTTATGGAAGGGGCACAGGTGGCCCAGTCGTCTAAGGCGCCACGATTCACTGTGCAGAGTTTGTCCCTTTGGACGCGCCAGAAACTTATGATTGTAGGTTCGAATCCCGATTCGCCCCGAATATGTTTCTAGGTTTGTCAGCACCATACCTGTGCTCGTGGGTTTCACCAAAGTGGTAAACGTCAGAGACCTGCATCACTTTGGGCTTTCCTCCCACATTAAGCTGACACGCCGCGATATAACTAATACGGTTAAAAGCGGCGTTAAACCCAACTCACTCACACTCCCTGTTCTATGGAATGAAAATGTTGCTTGTATTTCAATAGGTATGGTATTTCTTGAACACCTGGTGTCATCACTGGGGGATCCTCAATATAATTTTCACTGCTATTTTGACTTTTATGCCCTATGGAATCTGTTCGGTGGATGTTTTTTTCTCTGGTGTTGACATGATGTTTATATTTAGTGTTTCTATTGGGACATTTTACGTTTGTATAAGGGTGCATGACCCTTCCACAATGGCCCTACATAATTTGAACCAGGTGAGCTACGCTGTATAAATGCGATGTACAAAAGTGTGACTTATGAAACAATGTGACAATGTTTTTTGTGTCTTTTATAAAGTTAATTAGACCTAAGCCATGTTCGTGGTGCTCACAGTAGTTGCATGTATAGCATGGTATAGTTGTATCAAATACACTGATCCTAGTTTTAGGGGAAACACCCTGTGTATTGAGGCTGGATCAATGTAATTGACAACATGATGTTCCACCTTCACATTTTATTTTGTCATCATCATCATTCTTTTTATGTTGTGGTCATGAGTGTTTTTCAATGATATTTATTTGTTTTTCCAGATGCACCTGCAAGTGACTGGCAGCACCGCCTGGAATTAAGGATGGGTACCTTCATGGAAGTAACGTACAGCTATGTGTACTCTCTGTGTCAGTACTTCAAGGGATCCTGGCCACTCAGTCTCATATACGGGCAGAACCTTAAGAAGCCCTCAAGGGAAACAACAGGAAAGATCTACCAAGCCTTGGATCTTCTGATACACAGTTCCGACTCAAGGACTTTGAAACAGGTCCAGAGTCTGATAGAGTCTCTGCCCGAAGATGAGGATCTTCTGTGTGTGGTTGATCCGATTGATGGATTCGATATCCTGCAGCATGCCGTGATCAAGCGTCTCAAGGGCCTGGTGATGATGGTGCTGAGGAAGCAGCACTGTCCCAACCGGTACTCGTGTAGTCCTCCGTTACACATAGCAGCCTTCCTAGGACACAAAAGTATCATAGAAATACTCCTGCAGTCTGGAGAAGCTCCAGCAGATGTTGTCGGGATGTGCTATCCTGACTCCCACCAGCCAACTGGCAAGCAGAACTTTCTGTTTGGCTTTACCCAAGTTCCCATTTACAACTGCCAGAGAAACAAACATAGTGCTATAGAGTGTGCAATTAGTCAAAGTCATATTGATTGCTTGGACCTTATGTTAAAATTTGCCAAAGGAAAGTCAAAGACTGGTTCAGTTTCCCCTGTAAATATGTTGCATTTTGCTTGCAGAGAAGGAGCAGCTGGTTGCATTTCTTACTTCTTGAAGCATTACCCTCAGTGCATTAATGAGTACAATTCTGATGGGGACACTCCTTTGCTCACAGCTGTTCCTTGGGGCAGAGAGTGTGTGAAGATACTTGTGGACAGTGGAGCAGACTTGCATCTGGTGTCAAGAAAGCTTCATGAAACAGCTTTGCACAGACTGTACAGGATGAACATTGATGGCTTGTTTTCAATCCATGATACAACAAAATATCTTCTCACCACTGGAATTGAACAGGACATCAATGCTTTGACAACTCTTGGAGAGACAGCGCTCCACATGCTAGTCTCCCACATCTCCTACACTGGAGGGAATTATGCGAAGCTTAGTCTAAGGAAAGTGCCAAGAAGCTTTTTGCAGGAGAACTATCAGCAACAGGTTGTGAATTCTTTGAAGACCCTGCTCTCCTTTAATGCTGATCCTGCAATGTTAAATGGGTACGGTCTTCAAGCCCTGAGCAGGATGCTCCACATTGCCCTCAAATCCTGTAACCCTGATAACCCATGTGCTTGTGTTCAGACATCAATATTTACCTGCTTAATCAAGGACTACAGGAACAACTACTGGTCTCTCAGGCAAGCCATGAAGATACTGTTCCAGCACAATGCAAACCCTAACTTTCAGTGTCAGTTGGGTCACAGTCCTCTTGTGCTGCTTCTGAACTGTCTCCTTTGTGACTCTGTTGAGGAACTCATTGTTCAAGCAGATGATGTTGTCGGGGCATTTGAGGTGCTGCTTGTGAATGGTGCACAGCTGAACTTTGTTGCCGGGAACCAGGGCACATGTGCCACGTTGATAGCCATGGTTTGTCAGAGGTACTTTAGGCTTGAGGATATGGCTGGAGATGATACCACACAGATGGATGACAAAATAAACGAACATGGACCTACAAAATTTCTGTATGCCAAACTTGCGGACAGAGTTTTGTGTCTTCTCCTTAAATATGGCTTAAATGCAAATCACAAGAGTTCAAGGACATGCCCTTATCCCAAGGGAGGGAGTGGAAATGCTCTCATTGAGTTTGTGAGATTAACAATGTTGGCTAAGACAACCAAAGATTTCTGTGTCATTCATATGTGGCTGAAGACACTTCTCCAATGGGGGGCCAACCCAGACATCGAACCGTATCCCTCCGAACCAATCATCTGTCACTCTCAAAGCTCAATCTTTTTGAAGAAGCAAGGAACCCAGCCTGTGAACCACTACATTCATGAAGTGAAGGAGCGAGAGTCCATGTTCACAGACGGCCGGGCACAGGAACTGCTTCTCCTCTTCTACAACACAATGGAACATGCCATCCTCTACGAGTGTCTCAATGCGGCCAAGACCCTGGCCAGGTACCACCCAGTAGATGCCAATGGGCAGGACTTCTTAAGTCTCCTCAACCAGTTGTCAGAGAATCCGCGGAGTCTAAAGCAGATTGCGAGAGTGCAGATATACAAAGCATTGGATAGACAGTTAGCTGCCAAAGTGGACGAATTGCCTGTCCCAAGGCTACTGAAGAATTACCTTTTGGACATTCAGTAGATTGAGTTTGCTGGTTTGGCTTCAGGTTGCAGTGCTCTGTGTCAGTATCCCACAGCTGACACTTGGTTGATGATGCTAGTCCGTCAGTTTACACAGAACTCGAAGCCATCAAAAGTGACATAACCCCAACAGATGGCCGAGACTGTATGATTGTACACTTGAGTATTTTGTATTGATACTGGTCATTTAAGAAACATTTAAAGATTGGTTATAGCCAAAGACAATCTGTGTTTCCTGTCCTTGTCCAACTACATCAAATTATTGTTTACCAGCAGCATTGTGATTGTTTTGACCTCAACTTGATAACCTTGTTGATATAACCAGGTTTTCTTAGCACATCTCCCAACAGAAGTACTTAAGTCATGTAAGTAGGTAGATCAGTGTCCAACATGCAACTCATGTCACTCTGTCATGTCTGTCCCAGTCACAAATGCTGGGTAAGTGTAGAAATCAGGTCCCCGTTCCACAAAGTGATCTTGATATTACAACTGTCAAGAACCAATGTTATGTTATAGGAGTTCTGATCGTCCTAGTGCTAAGGTTGGTTTGTGGATTGGGGTCTGGGGTTCGTTCCACAAAGTGGTCTTAGCGTCACAACCATCATAAGCCAATGTTTTACTGTAGGAGTTCTAATTGTCTTAGTGCTAAGTTTCCTTGTAGGATTTGGGTCTGGGGTCTGTGCTACGAAGCACTATGACTTTTGTAAGCTGATGTTAAAGTATAGGAGTTACGATCATCTTAGTGGTATAGATTGCTTTGTGGAACAGAGCCCTGGGCTTCATTCTACAAAGGGATCTTAGCTCCTATACTTTAACATAGGCTAAAGACAATCATAGCTTAGGCCAGGCTTTTTTTATTTTTAAGATTACAGATTTTTCAGCCCAAAGTCCAGGGTTGGAGGAGGGGGGCAAAAAAGCCAAAAAAAAGCCAGATTCATTTTTTTTTAATGCAGAATGCCTCAAGGGAGGCTATTCATGTTCGGCTTTGAGATCAACAAAGATTGATTATGTATCTCTTTACTAGTTTACAACGGTAAATTCATATGTTTTTTATTAAAAGGTGATGATAACAAATAAAATAACTACGCGGCTATCGGTAGGGAAAACAAAATGGAAATCTGATTTTTTTTTTTTTTTACATTTTCTCAATAGTCGGCAGGTCCGTTATCCCAAAAATATAAAACGCCTGGCCTCAAGGATCGCTTGTGGAAGGGGCCTTGGACTTCTATTTCAATTTGGATGAAGTTTGTTTTTAATACAATTCCTGCTGTAAAACAATTCAGAGAAATCTTCATATTGGTGGAGTGGGGTTTAGTAACGAAGCGGGGGCACGGGTGGCCCAGTCGTCTAAGGCGCCGCAATTCGCTGTGCAGAGTTGCATCCCTTGGGCACGCCAGGAACCTATGATTGTGGGTTCGAATCCCAGTTCGCCCCGATTATGTTTCTAGGTTTGTCAGCACCATACCCGTGCTCGTGGGTTTCACTAAGGTGGTAAACGTCTGAAACCTGCATCACTTTGGGCTTTCCTCCCACATTAAGCTGATACGCTGTGATATAACTGGAATACTATTAAAAGCGGCATTAAACCCAACTCACTCACTCACTACATGACCTGATACTGAACAATGTGTAGAGTGACCGGGAGCAAGTATGACTGTTTGTTCCATGTAATCAGGGTGTTCATTGTCCGGATCCCTCTGGAACCAGACCATGGCGTGTTCGGGGAACTACTGACCAACACTTTAAAATGTGTTCATGCATGGGTGATGGAGGAACAGTGTATACAAACCTGTGAAGTATTCATGAAGTATTCATGAAGTATTCATGAAGCATGTCTACCATGCATATGTTCAATTCTCTTCACAACCCTCCACCACAAGACTTGTGCTTCTCTGAATCTGGCTGCTCTAACCGTCCCTAAGTAACCAGATCCATCACGTGACCAACTCGTGATGCTTATACCACTTCATCCTTTGTCAATTTTTGCTCTAGCGTTGTCATGGAAACACAATTCTTTCATATTTTCTTAAATCTTTCAAGGTGTACAACATTGCATACTCATTTGTATCATGCCTTTGGATTCCTTGCTTGAAGCCTTATATAAAATCCTTTTTGTAAATTTTACCAAGTACATGCATTTGCTTGCTTGATTCTTGGGGATAAATGTTTAACACATACCGGTGATGTACATTATTTTGTAATATATCGTTTTTCGCCTTTGTTTGTATATTGAGTGTTATTTAGCTTCAACAACAAATTATGTTGTGGTTTGTCTTTCTGCTTCCAATCCAATAATAAGTGGCGAGATATATTTTTATAACAGTCCTGGTAACTGTTATTGCTTGATTTATGTACTGAAGTAACATACTTATTTGCCGAAAATAATATTTGTGATTTTTGGTCAGATATTACATTCTACAGAACTAGTCGCTGAAGTAACATACTTTTTTGGCGAAAATAATATTTGTGATTTTTGGTCAGATATTTACATTCTACAGAACTAGTCGCTGAAGTAACATACTTTTTTGCCGAAAATAATATTTGTGATTTTTGGTCAGATATTTACATTCTACAGAACTAGTCGCTGAAGTACCGAGTAACATACTTTTTTGCCGAAAATAATATTTGTGATTTTTGGTCAGATATTTAAGTTCTACAGAACTAGTCGCAACTCAGGACCCTTATGCAGAGAATATAATTATGATGGCATTTATTATATTCTTTACTTAAGGGACCTGTTAAAACCAAATATTTACTGTTCACGTATATGTTTGTACCAAAGACGCCCCCCTACAGTTTCTAACAAAATTTTGGACTTTATACACTGTGTAGCGCCTTTAGGAAAAGAGAGTTTGTACTGGGTTGGCTTAATTTTTAGGTTGCCATCACACTGTTTTTTCTGACATGGGCTGTTTTTTTGTTTGTTATTTATTTTCTTTTTTTCTGACATGGGCTCGGATCGGGTGGTCAGGCTCGCTGACTTGGTTGATGCATGTCATCGATCTCAATTGTGTGGATCGATGCTCATGTTGTCAATCACTGGATTGTCTGGTCCAGACTCGATTATTTACAGACCGCCGTCATAGAGCTGGAATATTGCTGAGGGCTGCGTTAAACAACAAACCAACCAACTGACATGGGCCCACTGCATGTCTGGCACTCCTATGACACCTCTCTCACATCACTTGGGAATACATCGGGCAAGTGTTTTACAGTCATTGAAGGTCAAGGTGACTGGTTATGAAATACGTGTTAAAATAATTATTTTGTTGCAGTAATTTGAGTTGGTCCAACACATATTTCACCAAACAGGATTTGCATGATCACTAGAGTGAGCTCTAGATCTGATTAGACAAGATCTCTAGGGTGAGGTTTAGATCTGATTAGACAAGATCTCTAAGGTGAGGTCTAGATCAACGTCCGGCATATTCATAACTTAGTCGTAGGTTATTCGTACAATTCGTGCATGATCCGTACATGAATCTTGTAATTCATACATGTTTCTTAACCCATTCCTGGCATACTTCATATTTTTCAACCCGATTAGCAACGGAAGTTTGCAGTATTGGCCTTCAGATTCGGGGTGATTCGGGATACTCGTGGTCGTTGTGAAAGGGGGGCATAAAGTGAGGTCTCGATCCTGTTAGATTAGGGGAGACTGTTTAAATTACAAAATATGGCTCCAAATCATGAGTAGTTTGTTTAGTTCTTGTAAAAAAAAGAGCCTATTTCAATCGTTAACTCCTACATCAATACCTGTCTTATATCAAGTCCAATGTCACTGTCCTTCACTGATAACATGACCAGTTGATTGTAGGTCTTGCCATGTGTTGACAGTGGGGTATCGAGATTATATATTTGCAGCACAATCAATTTGTGTAATTGTAACTTGTTGACATGAGTATTTAAGACTGAAAGTGCAAATCACTTTCTTATGAAGTTAGCTCTAGGATGTGAGTTTTCGAAGTCCTACATTGGGCATCTTGTTGACGGATCCTCGTGTGTAACCTTTGACCATGGTTATATTTCCATCAGATAGAGTATTGAATATATAGAAAACCTCACCCGAGTGTCTTTAGATATAAAAAACCTGTATTCGTCGTAATAAGCGTCCCGCTCTAATAAGCGCCCACGGCGATATTTGCTAAGATATTGGTTAGTGAACAATCCCAATTAGCACCCTTTCCGATTTATCAATGTACACAAGACTTATTTATTTGTGTATAATACGTACTTGTGTGTTATATTCACCCTTAATTATGGGCAATTAAATTCTCGAAAAAATATCTATTGTGTATAATACATGCAGAATCTTCTTTTATATCATTTCAGGCTGTCAGCATAAACCACAAAATTTACAGTCTTTCAACTCTGTTTTTTATCTCACCAAAATTATTTTCTAATAAGAGCCCCATAGTTTCTAATTTTGAGAGCGCCCTGAGCGCTTATTATGTCGAATACGTTTTTTATCGACAGACAAAGCAAGAATACGATTTATCATCGAAAATAATTTTTCTGCTTTTTCAGTTTATAAACAGTAATAACCAGTGTCTTGATTGTAAAATGAACAGCTAACCAGCTTCAGTGGCAGAGAGATAAGTGATGTCATTTGATTGTGACATTATGGTACTAATGACGTCACCATGGTCTGCAAAGCATTGTGAGGCAATTTCATTGTAGTGATATCTCCTAGCTTGATGCTATCCAAGCAGTATCTTCTTTGGAGGGCAGTTTTGGATGATAGAAAAATTAATATCAGTGACGTTGGTTTTACTAAATTCAAAATGGTACATGATGCATATTATGGGAGGGTTGCATTTGAGTTGATGCTGAGAAAAAAGTCATATGTGTTGGGATGTTTCAAGTTTGAGGGGTATTTAGAGCAATTAAGGCACTGATAGGGCTGCTTCTGTATTTCGCATGTTATTCAAACACTTTCCTTAATACAAAGTATTTCAAACAGTTTAGTTTTGTACCGATTTTCATGATAATCTTAATCTCTGCATATAAGCATATAAAACAATGCTTTGGAGAGCAGGAAATACAATTTATATGGTAAATCATCATGTCCAGTGATGTTTTATATGAAATTTCATATTTTTATTGACAAAGTTTGTTATACCTGTTCATTCACCTGAAATAGCTGACGGGATACGACATGTTTTTTATAAAGCACATAACACTTGATAAATATTTTTTTACACTATGAATCATAAACAAGTACTATTCTAATATTTTTTCAAACTCTGAAACGTGCATCGTAGATCATGTTAGGTAGGCAAAGCTTGTACTGTTGTGTTGGTCATCTACCACCTATGACTCCACCTTGGTTAAACTCTGATCGTATAACGCTCATCAGTTATTTGGACCCCAATGTTAGCTTTGTAGTGAGGGATCACTGTATTTTGTCAACGTTCTAGTTGACTCATGACTAAGTTGCTGTGAAGAAAGAAAGTCACATTTTATGATGATCCTATATCCAGTATTCAAGTAAAATAATTTGAATTCTTTATCAAAGACATCTCTTGCCAAGTAAGAACAGTGAATGACTTAAATTTGAGCAATGGAGTGTTGTGCAAGGGAGAGCACTCTTGTAACCTCCAGTTGATGTACAGTGATAATGATGTTAAAAGACAATGAAGAGTACGTAAAATCTGTCTTTTGCAAAATTGAATGTTATCCTGGTGATTTTTATACATCTTCCTGAGGCAAGGGAGTTAACTGACTATAAAAGTCCAGTTTCCACCCTTGCAGAACTAGACTGGTATAATGGAGTTACATTTTGGCTGGACTAAAGAGTCTATGCATAGTCCGATCAAAATCACACACCGAAATCGAAATCCGGTTCGTAAACTGTCATGCAGATTTTGTTCGATTGCAGTATTTGCAAAGCATGTGCACCGCCAACTTGTTGTCAACAGATATTTTCCAGATATTTTCATGTTTTTAATACAGGTGCTCATGTGATTTGATGCACTTCATGATGTAAGACCCGTTATCAATTAGATCGTCTTGACTGGGCGCCGTTATTTTGTTTGAAACAAATGCAAGCGATACGAGAGGTTGAATCTGATTGGTTCACAGGAGAGGCTTAGAAGGGACATTACTCGTAATAAACACTGGTGGCGCTATGATCCAGCCAAGGGTGGAAACTGGACTTTTAAAGTTAGTTAACTCTCTTGCCTCGGTAAGATGTTTTTATATGGGTAATGTATTTAGAATGATTTAGTTTGGTGTCTATATTTATTTCTTATTCTATCTGGCAATATTGACATGTCTTTTCGATGTTAAGATATTGGTGTCGCCTTCCTTCCTAAAAGAACCTGACAAAAAAGTGTGTAAATCATTGAAATGTGAATATGATTGTGTTGACTTTAAACATAGGCCAATTCAGTATTTTATGTTAAACCTGTGTATTATATGTGAATGTCTCTGCTTGTTTCAAAGTTCTTCTTTTCAAACCTGAATAAAATGAAAGTCATGTTCGTTTGTTGTTGTACTGAACTTCAGTGTCTACAAATTGAAAAAGTTGAAAGAATGATGTTGGAGGATAAATAAAATCTCACCCGAGTGTCTTTTGATATCAAATATATCAACACGAGTTGATAAAAGTGACAAAAATCCTCGGCAAGCCTCGGAATTTTTCCACTTTTATCAACTCGTGTTGATATATTTGATATCAAAAGACACTCGGGTGAGATTCTCTATTCAAATAATTCTATCATTCGAGCATACACAGCCCCAGACGAAACTGGCTTAGTTTGTCTGTATGTTATTTATTATAGCTGAAATGAATGGAATTACCATTAAAATTCCTGCATGTAATCAGAAATCTGTGGGCCACTGTAACTTGATGTCACATAGCAATAAAATAGATAGCAGGCTGTCGTTAATGATATGCAGGCTGCTATCTATACTCTTGTTTGTCCTAGGCGTCATGTTTCCTGTCTGTGACGTCATCTTATATTACGTTCTATGATGATGCTGTTTGTAAATCAATGACCTCTGCTGTGAGTTTTTTTATGCAGCTGCTAAACTTATGCTGCTGTTTGTTGTTTTGTTCATTTTTGGATAAGCTATTAAGTTATTTTTCAGGGCATTATCATTTGCAGAAGCCCTCGGTCAGTCAACTACCCTCCATCGATGGTCAGTTAAAGGGAGACCTCGGGCTTCTGCAAATTAATTATTATGCTCTGAAAAATTATGTTACCCTTATAATACAATTGCAAGTACTGAGATTGTATTTTTTTAAAATGGAAACTCAATTGAAGTTTGACGCTGTTTCAGAAGACAAACAGTTGAATTCTTTTTTTTTTAAAGTTTCCTAATGGGAGAGTAGTGACCTACATACACATGTATTTGTTGTAACGGTTTATTGCATTATGAGGGCCTTTATTTGGGTTGAAGTGGCCCGCTACTTAGAGAGGCCACACCTGAAAGGAAGCTTCTTGGAAGGATGCTGTGCTCATAGGTCCACCCGTGTCGGGCAGCTTCCTAGGTCCAGTAGAGAAGACTGCAAGTGGACCAGTGGACCAGTATATTGCAGAGACTTTCATCACTTCGGCTTTCCTCCCACATTAAGAAGGTATGCAGTGATAAGGAAGTTCCACTCACTCACTGTCCCTGGGTGTGTATATGAGATCCTGAAACCTCCAATAGAATAACACAGTACCTTGGACTGGTGTAAATCTTTCAGTTTTGCCATTTTCCCGCTGTGGTTTGTTTGTTTTTCTGATGTGCACTTGTAGGCAACTCACCAGGTTTATTATTTGTGTATCAACATGTCAGGTTACAGAGTGAAGTGAGTTATTAGTCGCCGTTGTCCACATTCCAACATTATCACAGTGACCTGTAAATTATATGACTGATGGCATGAACACCATGTTGCTCCATCATTGTTTTGTTTGTTTGTTGTTTAACGCTGCACTCAGCAATATTCCAGCTATATGACAGTAGTCAGTAAATAACTGGACCAGACAATCAAGTGATTGACATCATGAGCATCAATCTTTACACAATTGGGATATGATGACTTGCTTCAAACAAGCCTCCGAGCTTGACCACCTGATCCCATCAGTTGCCTTTTACAACAAGCTTTTACGGCAAGCAAGGACTGCTGAAGACCTAATCTACCCCGGGTCTGACATGATGAGAGTCAATCTACAAAACTGGGATACGATGACACGCATCAACCACGTCTAACTAATAACTCGCCTCTTACAACAAGCATGGGTTGCTGAAGACCAACTCTACCAACCTGGATCTTCACGGGTCGCTCCATCATTGAGTCAAGATGACAACCAATCAGTCAAGTCACAGGCCTTGGACACAAGGCCCATTTGAGTCGACTCTTACTGCAATCATTGCTTACTGCATGGGGACCGATGTTACCCCAGAATGCCCACAGCATATTCGTGTTACATAAGTGAATATTGATAATCATTAATGTTTGTTTACTCACATTAACCATGCTTTATCTGCACCTGACTTCCAGTTCAAATCACTGTCATGTGTGTACAAGACCTGTAACACAATGCATGACCTTCATTTCATCAAGACCGTCTTCATGGTGGAGTTGATAGTGCGCCTGCCCAGAGAGCAGAACGTCGGTGTTCAAACCTGTCTGTCTTACCAAAAGAAATTAAAAGATGGTACTTGTTGTTACCCTGCTTGACATTTGGCGGAGTAAAAAAATAATGAAAAAAGGACTGGTTGGCTTGGAATTGGTGTACAGTGTCTGCTTGAGATATCCATGTTTAACTGCAGCATGGTATCTCACTTGGCTAGCATTATGAAACCTGCATAATTAAGTCCAGACTAGTACAAAGAGCCACACATTCACGTCTCCATATATAAGTGCAATAATCTTGAACACGTTAAACCCCATTTCACATCGCCACTTTAAATCAATGTTGATAAAATGTGTCAGTTGGTGCAAAAATATATGAAGGGAGACAATTCTTCACAGCATACATGTATTGCCTCAATAGCCACTGCACGACAAAGAGCAAACCACCACAATGGTGTTCTTTTCAAACTGATATGTTTTCCTTATCCAACTAACATATGTATCCATATTAAACATTCTGGTGACAAAATACATTGTACCAGCACATGAATCCAACACTTTTTACTGACAATCACTTTGATCTAGCTGCTTCTGTTGCCTGTATATGTAGAGTTATGTCCCTTGGCTGGATTTTCCTGATTGTGATTCTTAGTGTCAGTACTTTAGTCATGCTTATGGATTTTAACAGTGGCTGACTACAGTAGGTAGCCTAGTGGTTAAAGCTTTTGCTCGTCATGCCGAAGGCCCCAGTTTGGTTCCCCACAATGCGTACAATTGTGAAACACATAATTTCCTTAAATATGTTACCTCTATTACATCAAAGCCATAATCCTGCATTTTGGCTGACCTCACACTTTAAAATCTTCAGATTTTTCAACAGACAACCAGATATCCAAATAAGGTTTGTGTGGGAAATGGTATTAAACTTGCTCTACTGAGCCAGATCTAGGTGTGAAAACATTACTTCTTTCCTGTGCCAGCACAAGGTGTGAAAACGATACTACTTTCCTGTGTGAGTTAATTAATAGTTTTTGCTATATAATTTTCTACTTGCAAGGATACTCACATGAGTAGATTTGTTGGTAAATGTGTTTGAGAATGGATTCTCCATTACTTTGCTCAGGATGCGTTACCGACCTGATTCCCTTGTCCCCACATCTATTGTGTTTCAAGAGCACATTATTTGCAAAATGGATTCTAGAGGCGATTTCTGTAATACTCCCACAGATCGATGAGGAATTTCATGGATTGTGTCTAGAAGTAAGGGGGACTACAACTACAAAGGGGACTACTGTTATTTACATGGCTCGTGCAATTCACCACCTTGGTCATCTGCTAGAGACAGGTCACCCAACGTGACCGGAAGTCATATCACCCACAGAAGAAGAGTATACACCTTTGGCCAAGTTTAATCCGGATTTCACTTTTGCGGAGATTATCGAGGATTGGAAGTTAGTGACGTCAGACCACTGGTTACTGGAAGTTGTAAAACACAGAAACACGCTACTGTTCTATCAACGTCCATTACTCGTATCCCAGCCAGTAGTCCATCGAATCCATCTGAAAGGACCCAAGTTGGTGGCTGCAGACTTAACCTGTAATAAGGTGTTATTAGGCGAGAGAGCCATAAGCACATTGGAGGAGTTAGACACAAGCCTGAGGTTCCACTCTTCAGTATTCCAGGTACCAAAGTACACTTTGGACATGCGCATGATAATCAATCTAAAAGTCCTCAAAAAGGATTACCTAGTATTTCCGCCAAAGTTT
Source organism: Haliotis rufescens (assembly GCF_023055435.1). Classification (NCBI taxonomy): domain Eukaryota; kingdom Metazoa; phylum Mollusca; class Gastropoda; order Lepetellida; family Haliotidae; genus Haliotis; species Haliotis rufescens. The sequence continues at coordinate 5,423,030 of NW_025964223.1, read as the reverse complement.
CAGACGGAATCAGTCAAGAAACTCAGACCATCTCTCTGGTTGGGAGACTGGGTCATCAGTCTGGACCTACAGAATGCTTACCTGTATATCCTCTACATCCCAGTCACCAAACTTTCCAGACACAGTTGTGGTTATTGTTAGCTGCTTGCAATAATTTCAATGGCGAAAATTTCCAGATTTATAGTATTGGAAAGAAGTGACATTTTCCTGCCTTGCACTGATGTAGTAGAGTAGTTTTAATGCTTTTTATTGGATAGCTGGCAGTGAAGAGGTTGCTTTTGAAGAATCAGAAGATTTGATGGTGGTACGACAGCCAAAATGGAAGATTATTGCAATGTTTTACCGTATGTGTCTGCAGATAAGCCAAATTTTGAGGACCAGAAAAAGATTCTGTAAAAAGGGGTCGGCTTATCCACAGGATACACTTTCATGATAGCATTTTTCAGATGGTGATCTGTCACAAACATCGCCTGAATGAAGGTCTGATAGATGACCGGGTCATATCATAATCTTTCAAATTTCAAGGGTCAAGTTGATATATATGATATCTTGGGGTCAGCTTATCTGCGGTCATGTACGGTAATAGAGGTAGTATTCTTTATATTATACACAATGTAACTATTGTTTGATTTCTGTTGTCCCCCGTCATGATATTGCTGGAATATTGATAAAAGCACCTTAAAACCATACTTGCTCACTCACTCCAATAGTCAAAAACGTATAATGAAAGACAAAGGTGTTTTAAAAGACATTTATTTCATAATATCAACAAACATTGAGTTATATTTGTACTGATATATACCCATGAATACATGAATTAACATGCAATATTTTCCTATGAGAATAATGAACAAACTTAAAAACATACAGTACTGAAATGGGAGCATCAGGTAGCCATAAGGAAAGATGGCTGTCATGTGAAGGTCTCTCAGGGAAGATGTTTAGGATGAAAAACTGAATCATGTCTTCATTAATTACACCTTACATGATGGGTACTTCACTGTTGATGACATGGTGTTATAGGGTAAGGTATAAAATATGCCCTAGTTTTCTTTTCCATGACCAGGTCGTGCTGATGAAGGTCTTCATCAACGCACACCTGTGGGTGAGACCGTTAGCTCAGCACTTGCATGGTTCCAGCCTTGGAACAGCAGCATACCCCAAAGACAATTGGACCATACATATCTTTCATGGTTATCCAGCCAAGCAATGCAGGCATCCCGCATTCATTTGTCCAAACTATACTGAACAAAATAGATTAGGGATCATGAATATTGTATGGGATATGCTTTGTAGTGATGACACAAGTTCATCAAAATCCTCTAAATATTCATGACCCTATTTGTTTGTTCAGCATATACCACTCAACATTTGATAGGGACAGAGCTACAGATAAGTTGCGTATTTGCGTAAAATACCCCCCCAAAAAAACAAAAAACAACAACAAACAAAAACAACAAAAACTTATTCAAAACCCGATTACTTTCAATTAACTTGCGTACAGAAACGCATTTCATGAAAAACTCAAGTATAAAAAGACAGCATGCGTAAATACCCAATAAAGCTTTTTCAGCATGCATACAATGGAGCTCATTTCCGAAACACAATTATGAGCTAATTTACTTTCCAAGTCAAGCCTAAGTTAGAACCCTTGTATACATCTAAAACATTAAAAAAAATTGGTATGAAATCTCAAATGTTGTTTTATCAAGCTGTTTTATGAAGCTGCACATGCTTCATTTCCATGGCAACATCAAATACTATTTGTGTGACAACATATCCGACAATCAGTCACATTGTCCCCACCTGGATACTCCCTACCACTATCAAAAGTTGAGTAGTATAACAGCCACTGGTTTGTCTGTTCAGGGTGCACATATTGCAAGCTGTTCATGATGTACAACCCTGGGCCATCCTTGTACCCGACTATCCCGAGGCTGCGCCATGGTACAAGATATTATTTATCTTGAAAGAATATTTACAGCCTATATGTTATCACAAGTGCACCTCACGGTTTACACATCATAAAACATTCTTAACATTCAATGGTTTTAGTTCAACTGAAATCGATTTCAGTTAACATTTTCAAACAAATATTCTTAAACGATTTCTTGGACACTATTTGAAAACATCAATCTTTAACAGATTATGAATAAAACCAACTTTTGTTAAACCATCTTAAGGAAATGTAACATCTGTAGTTATTTGAAAAAATACTTTCCAATCTATAAATCACATGTTAATAACAGTCAAAACTATGAAAACACTGGCTATAACTTTGTCATGACAGTAGTAGATAATGTCTATATGTGACAATGACGATTTGATGAACTGCTCAGAATGGTTGAGATTTTAAAATGAAATGATGCCTATATGAATGTTATCTGAATGTTGGTGATGAATCTATTGTATAGATTAGAGGGCTATACCCCGTATGGACACAAAGACACATTATGCATGACTTTAACATAACCAATGTGTGCCATATGCCGAGTAGAATGAAGTTTTAGATGATCATAATGGGCTATGCTAATGTAAAAATTATACATATTGCATAGCATTATATTTGAATTATTTCTGCCATATACACAATAGATTTTGGCCAACCTAAATATAAGTTCATGTGAACAAAACAAGTTTTGGCAGCTGTAATATTTATGAAGAACTTGAAGAATACATGTCTATTGTCATAAAGAATGTTACTTGAAAAGCACAAATAGTACTCTCACTTCATGGAGACAACTGTCGACATTTCTCAGTACCACTTCTGTGCTTCAGTGCTGATCAATAATTGAGGAACAACAATGTTTCTTAAATGTGTTTTTGCTTAGAGGCATTAAGCAAATCACAAACGCATGGTACTCCTGTCATTGATAGCTAGTGCCACGCATTTGATATTATTTCTTGGCATAACCCAGAACCATTATTGATATTCGGTAACGTCAGAAACAATCACATTTTCAAGGTATCCAGCAGGGCTAGACTGATAAGAAATCCTTTATTGTTTTCTAGTGGACATTTCGGGAAAAATATCATGGTCTATACTCGTCGCTTCATGGCCTCATGACAGTCTAGTCTTATTGCCATGGCAACCGATTCATCTGATTAAATAATGGCACATAGTGCACACTTTGTGGAGTTAAACCCTAAAGCAATGTATTGTCAATAAAGTCCAAAAGAATGTGACATGAATTTCCCATTTCACACCCTTGCTACTACAGCTGCTATGATGCGGAAACTGATGCTTTCACACTTAGATTGGTAATCTGCAATATCAGGGGAATATCATCTGGCAAACATTCCCCACTGTGTGTGATTCAAACAGTCGGTCATGTATCAAGCACACCTACATAGTTCAATAAGCATATATTACTTCCCAAGGGCAACTTTTGACATACCCTCATGACTTTCTAATTGTAATACTATGTAACAGTTTCATCTCCCCACAAAAATGTATGGTACTCATCTAGTTCTGTTAGGAATATGTACAGAAGAGCCAGGTTCATATGCTTCTTGGAAGAATGTTCAAGACACCAATAACAAAGCTACTTAAGGCTGACCAAACCATGTAGATAACAGCAACAAAGCAGTTTGACCTTGCTAGGTTCTATTCACAGAAGGCATAAACAGCAGACTATATCAGCGTTAAATATGTAAAAGCTACAAACTGCCATTCCCTAGACCGTCCTTTGTGACCCTCGGAGGTGTAGTACATGGACAAGGTGAGAAACAGTTTGTTTACTGATGTACATTTTCTTCATGTCTTGCTGACTTTTAACTGGTATTTCAAAGCAAAATTAAAGTGACACAAAGGATCTAAATTTCTGAAAATACATTTGAGTGCCACACTAAGAATGTGGAACAGGAAATATTTCTAATTTATGATTACAAACCCACATTAATAACTAGCACATTTGTAAAAATCAGAACCAGTATACTATCAAAATTTGGCCATAAAAAACTGGTGGAAAATATAAATTTCAAAGTATTGATACTGTCAGTTGACTATTACCATTACTGTAATTTGAATGAAAAGTTCCCTCTATCCCAAAGTAACATTGGTCCTAGTTTGACAAACTCCACATGAGGATCAGAGACATCCCATCTCAAATTTCTTGATTTGGCTCAACAGTCGAGCACCTTATGAAAGACAATTGTAGTCCATGCAATAATTCAGGTTGGAGCTAGTTGTTCTGCTAGCAGCTTGCATAAAACAATCTGCCCTCATCATAATTAGGTGTTTTGGCGGATATGAGTGATGCAATGTCTAATGGACACCTATCATGGTATGAGGGGTTTAGTTTGATCTCATTTCACAAAATAATCATGTTACATAATATTTGCTCTGCTAGGATTACCGTAATCATAAGGACTTCTTTGGTTGGCAAATGTGAAAGAAAGTACTGGAACATCAGCTGTCAAGGGTAATTATTCAACAGGATAAAGCACACTGCCCTGAATAAAACTGATGAAACATTTGAACAAGAAGTGAGGATTTAAAGAAATAGTAATACAATAAAATATCTTTGTGTTTGATCTCTCACCCAAAATAAACGAACAGAATCTGTAAAAATAGATGAGATTTTAAAACAGTCATCTCCGGTAAAGATTATTGTATTAATAATATCAGTATTCAATTAAAACAAAAACAGAGTCTGTCAGCAATGGACAATATTCAAAGCCATAACAGTATTATAAGTATTCTGCTGACAAAAATAAATATTCACAACCATTTCTTGAACAATACCCGTTGCCATTCCATTTTGATAAAACTCAAGTTTCTAATTGATGGCTTTTAGTCAAATCTATTCCTATCAACATCTGTATGCAACATCAAAAACAGCCCTGCCCAAAAATATACAGTCATCAACCCTACTCAAATGTATTGACATCAGTCCTGTCTTGCTAAGATGTTCACAAAATATTGCTGTATATAGCTACTTTGGATAACTTTGTTTAGAAACGCATAATTCCCTTTGTGCAAATAGCTCATCCATCACACATAAACAGATGTTGATCTACTCTGTCCACGCATGCAGATTTCTACAGTTCATTACAATATGTTATGTTTGGGATAAAGCAATTAAAAATGAAACATGATTTTGAATAATATCAATAAACAATTCTCACTTTTCCATGAAAACTGATGAGCAATGGTTGACATATTGCAACAATACTCACAATCATGATACAATATGTAGTGCACACAGTGCTGTCCCACATTTGGGTGCAGCCTACCATGGATGAGCCATTGCAGTGGGGAATCATAGACAAAGATACAAGACATGTCAACTCAACAAATATGAATGCCATTTGGGAACTACTCATTTATCATAGGGGGGTGGGGTGGGTCCAGTGGATTAAGGGTGGGGGGATGAGGTGTCATAAAAATATGACACAACAAGAGAAGGGGGTCACCAGAATTTATCACAACTACATGGGGTGGTGTGATGGCGGGGTTGGGGGTTTGTTTAACTTAAACATTCTTTATGGACTGGTTATTTATTATTGTCACATAACGTGTGTTTCAGCAAAATATGATACTTTCCTAAGGCCAATCTGGACCAAAAAATCAAAGATTGATATTATGATCAAAGATACACAGTGTTGGGGTGTGATGACATGCAATCAACCAAGTCACTGAGCCTGTCCACCCAGTCCATTAAGTTGCCTCTTACAGCCTACAGGGGACCAATTCTTACCTGAAATCTGCACATGGCATCACTGCAACATCTTTGTGCTATGGTATTATAAATGTATACTGTCATTTGAATATTGTTGCACATTTCAGAATTTCACTCAACATGCAAGTTTTAATCCATCTCTACCAAAGCAGCATATAATTTCCATTAGTGGCAAACTCATAAAGCATAATAACTTACTATTCATATTTTAAGGGCATATATATTGACATTAGTGTTCCCCTACATGGCTTCATGACAATGAACCAAATGTACCCTTAATAGTACTGCAGCCTACCTGTTGAACAGTAAAATATAACTATACAAAAGTACCTATCTCAGAAAGGATTAACCAGTTTGATACAGACCAGGAATAACCTTAACTGCTTGAAAACAGTGGTATCATGGACCTTTGTTTAATAAGGCTGAAATGATGTTACCCTGTCCAGCAATCTAGGGTAAATAATGGCACACACCTATAGGAAAGAAAACCACAACATAAGATATGGATGTTAATACTACAGTGTGACATATTCATGTATCACAATGCCTTGGTTAATTGTTCCCCCTAGAATACTGTCAAATGCTACATTTACTTGTTTCAAATGTGGAACATATATGCTCCTGCTTGCAACATGCTATAATGGAACAACAGTAGTGTCAGGTGAGACAAGCATGGATGTCTGCTACAGTGGCTGCACAAAGGCCAGGTATGTACATACTACAATGGCTGACACTCAGCAGAAAGGCAGATGATGGAGATCAAGTCCTCAGTAGCTCTTGGCTGATGACCTTGGGCCAAAGTCACGGAGATAAGGAGTATCAGTACTCCTGTGATCTAGCTATAACATTGGCTATATCGACTATATACAGTCATCATGAGACCATTCGTTGAAAATGGTCTGCAGATCTGGGATGACTGTGCAGATCTAACTAATGAATTTACAAATAATGTTCTGTCTTTGACGACTATCAGTTAGTGATCACTACAGTCCTCAGATCTACGTCCAGTACCAGTGATGTTCAAGAACAGCTCCACACATCTACTGACCAACTAGAAGCTTGTTATATAGTGTAGCTTTACAGTGTTGACAGATGACTGGTGCATTGTTATTGAGTACATGATGATGCAGTGTTGAATTATGGCCAACATGAAGGTCATCAACAATGTGATTCTAAAACAATATCCAATTATCATTCTATGAACATATTGCACTTCGAGCTGTCTCTTCAACGTTGTCATGGCACAAAGATCCTTGGGACCATATGAAAGACCAGCCATGGTTGATGCACCACATAAATCACAACATCAATGTCTCACGGACAGTGAAAAATAAAGCCTGTCTGTCTTCTGGCAAATGTTAAAATTGTATTAAGTGATCACTCATTATGAAGCATGGGCAGTTTTTGAACACAATTACTTCACATGGGTATGTTTCCTCGTACAAAGATATTCTGAGATGAAAATATTGGCTTGTGCACAGTGTCTGATTTGTATTGTACCACTGGCGCTGTGGGTAGAGACTGAGCAAGTAACACAGCACTGTCAGATGTTTTGCGTCACTAGGGACACAGAAGGAGGCTTTCAGGTTGCAGGAATGATCTTCAACTCGTCATAGCTGCAAAAGAAAAGAAAGAGTTTAAGAAAATGTGCTTTTGTTTACATGCACAAAGTAGGAGTGAGTAGAACATGCACGCCATGAAGTAAAGTTATAAATATCTATATGAAATAGCCATGTAATAGCACATAGCGAAAGGTATGATTTCTTCAGTTTCATATTATTTTCTTCATTTGAGTTCTCCTTCATGTGGGGAAGAACAAAATGAAGAAATGGCATTATTAACCCCTTCAAGTGGCAGGAAATTCTCAGCATGTCTTCAATAAGTATAGATTGTAACAAGATGAAAATGATGCAGCAACAAAGATACTGTATATTTCAGCGCATGCAAGGGTGGATCTGGCACATTTTAAAGGGAGAGGTCCAAAACATCGTGTGTGTGTGTGTGTGTGTGTGTGTGTGTGTGTGTGAGTGTGAGTGTGAGTGTGTGTGTGTGTGTCAAAGTCTGGGGGTGGAATTCCTTAGTAACATTTTGGCTGGACTAACAAGTTTATGCATAGTGCAATCAAAATTGCGTAACAAACTAGACATTTGGTTCACAAACAACAGGGATTTCAGCTGCAGGATTTGCCAAACTTGTGTACCGTCAACTGGGCATTGACACACATTTTCCAAAAGTTTCAGGTTTTTAATCAAGGTGCTCATGTGAGCTAATGCACTTCGCAAGGTAAGAATGTTTTATTACAACATAGATCTTGATTATCGATCAGATCATCTTGACTGGGCACAGCCATTTTGTTTATGAAAGGTTGAATCTGATGGTCAATAGGAAGGACAGACAAGGGACATAACTCGTAATAGCCACTGGTGGCACTATGATCGAGCCACGAAATTCCAGTGTACCTTTGCAAAGTTGGAAACTGGACTTCAAAGTCAGTTAACACCATTGCCTCGGGAAGATGGTTAGACTCAAACTTGCATGGCTTTTGACCTGGTGGTGTTTGAGAAGACACATATTTATTTTCAGAAACACAATTTTTTCTACAAAGTGTTCTTTTTACTTCAATACTGTAAACAAATCTGTTCTATGAAGGTGCCAGACATCCTCCATATGTTTCTGTTTTGTTTCTGAATCAGACATCAAGAAAATAAAAACAGAATTATTTACTTGATCTCTTTAACATTTTGACGAAAGAAACTTGTCCAAATAGTTCTTGCATAAAATTACTTATATATTGTTATTACATGACAGTTAAACAAATTGTCTGTGGCTCATCACAATAGCATTTAGCATACACTACTTTGAAATGTCAGTGTAAGTTAAACAGAAAACCATATTATCAAAAAACATCCATGAAATTGTATCATGTAATTCTTCAAGCAGATCAAGTTCTTATAAATGTTCCTTTTGGCACACATTGTGAAATAGGAGGCCAACTCAGAAATTAATATGCCAAGGCTGAAGCATGTGTCTATGGATTTGAAGATTGTGTACTACTCCACTTTTGAAAGGAGTGGGCAGCACAGGTGGCCCAGTTGCCCCTAGAGCATACCAGAAACTTGGTTTAATTCCTGGTTAGCCGCCATTATCAATTATGTTTCTAGGTTTGACAGAACCTTACCCATGCTTGTGGATTTCACCAAAGTATTAAATGTCTAAGACCTTCATCACTTTGGGCTTTCCTCCTAATCAAGCTGACATGCCGTGATATAACTGGAATACTATTCAAAGTGGTGTTCAAACCAACTCAATCACTCACTTTTCATAGGGATATTTTTTTTATCTTTCCATGATACACAAAAATGATCCACATATATGTCAAGTGTATATTTAAAATGAATAGAATAGAATAGAATATTTATCCCTCTCAAAGTTGAGTAGTATACTAAACATGACATGGAATCTTCTTCAATGACAGATTTCATTGTATCAGCTCTATCCCGGTCATTGTTAACAGACTCACCGCTCTAAGCAATCAACCCGATCTGATCAAAACCAGATTGCAAAACGTTTGATATTTTATGTCCTTAGAGCAAGATTGAGAAGGAATCAGCTCAATGATACATGTGTTATGAGTAGGTACAAGAAAATGTGCTAAAAGCAGAGTTGATTGTATGATTCGGACTTTATCATGAGCATGTGTTTATGTATCACTATCAAAAAGTGATGATACCAGATGTCACGAAAAGGTGAGCATATCCTGCCCCATCGGTGTCAACTATCACAAACACATGCAAAGGCACATCAAATTTTCAACTGAAAAAAACCACGGGAACATATGGTGCAACTATTTTATTCCATTATCACAATGTATAAGATCTTCAGAGAATCGTAAAATCCTTGGGGAAATTCAATCATATTAACAGCACCAAGTTTATGATTTACACAGTTTTGCTTATTCAAAATGACTCACTGAACATGTGCAAAATTGGATTTGTAAACATTTCTAACATGTGTCCTCTTGAGATTATACATCCCATCAGCTTTGTGCAAAGACTTATGAAGACCGCCCATCAAAAAGCAAAATAATAAATTCGCAAATCACAACTGTGCACTTTGTTCCATTCAGATATATATATATAGAGAGAGAAAGAGATGTTTGAAGTCATCGTGGACCTCGCCAATACTTTAGTTTCAAGCAGTTTCAATGAATTGCAAAAGTTATGACATAAAATATGCAAGTAGCAAAGATATCGCTCCACTTTGGGCATGATGGAATTGCCAGACACTTAAACATAAATATTTCTACCGGGTAAATAAAAAAGATATGTCTTTATAGCATACTGTTGATGCATATGTATGAAAATTATGTGGACAAATGCTGAACGGTATTCAGTGAAATGTATGAAAAGACGGACAAACATGTTGTTAGTTGTTATTTGAGCTGGACCTCTCAGAATAAGTCATAGGGATGAGGTCTTTAAGAAATTTTTCAGTGCACAGATCAGTACTACATCCTCAGCCAAGAATATCCTTTTGTATTCAATATCAATAATCCCCAAGTTTCAAGTAGCCATTCAAAAGACTCCCTTCTTGTAGCATGAACCCAGACATGGCAATGGCAAATAACCGAAATGCATGTATATATCACACAGACCTAATCACACTGGAGACTGGTAATGGGAAAACTGATTAAATACAAACAGTAAATATGTGGCAGTACATGGCGTGAGCTCTGGCTGGCTCATCATTGTCGGCAGTATCTCGGTTGATAGGGGCTATTGTGGCTCCCTGGGGCACTCTGAGTGATGGGAGGTGGCAAGCATGTCTCTGTTATCATTCAGTGGCAGGAAATGCAGGGGCCATGGTTGTGGATCGTTCCATAAGGTTATTCATGGGAATTCAATCCACTGTTTCATTTTTTGTAGCTGTTACTGAGGTGAAAAAGTTTTAACAATAACTGAACGTTTATAATTTCAGTTGACCTCAAATTGATTTTCAAATACTATTGACAGTCTTGCCCTTATCAATAACACCACTGAACCATATAGATTTGTAAGTCTATTCTTTGTGAATTTCTGTTGCAGGGATAAAAAACTGGCACTAGTCAGAATCTGTTTTTCTAATGTTCAAGGCACCCTGGGGCTTGTAGAATGTAAAGATATTTAGAGGATGTCCTTATATGTTAACACTATTTGGGCTAGTGAGCATTTCAGGTTAATTTCTACCATGGTATTATTTATTTGTTTTTTTGTTTAATGCAGCACTCAAAAATATACCATATGACAGTCTGTACATAATGGAGTCAATCAATCCAGTGATTGACATCATGAGCTTCAATCTATGCAATTTGGAAACTTATAATATCACTGTATTAGATATATCTGTGGATCTGTGTGTTGGTGTTAGTGTTAGTGTGTGTGTATGTGTGTTAGTGTGTGTGTGTTAGTGTGAGTGTGTTAGTGTTAGTGTTAGTGTTAGTGTTAGTGTGTGTGTGTGTGTGTGTGTGTTGGAACATAGAATATATTTGAAGAAAGAGCAACAAGTGTTAATAAAAGTAGAGTTTTTTAAAGACAACTGAGTAACTTTGGCATCAGGATTCACTAAAAGAAAAGAGTGAGGAGGACGGGGGTGTGGAGAAGTGGAACATTCACCTGTCAGTGGGACATAATTTTAACGAGAATGATATGAACTGACAAGTAAAGTCACTGGCTCTCCAAAAACGTACAGAACTAATTGTGTTTGTTTAAGTTCTGCATAATGTATAATGTCTTAATTATACACAAGTTCAGGGCTACCTCAACAAACTACATGAGGAAGTGGGGTCTTGTGTACCAATAATGAGAATGGTTGGTTTACCTTGGCACCAGGCGATATACAGTCTGATGTAGATTAATGGCGTGGTATAAAGCAGAGGAATCACCAAAAGATTGGAGATACCATTAAGAATTAACAATGTGTAAATATTGGTGAAAGACAGGAAATGAATCACCACAAGTTTACACTCTGGGCCAATTTCCGGTTGCCGTGTCTGCATCAAATGAGAAGTAACAGTGCATAAAGATATTGAAAGGAATATTTCAGCATAAAAACAAACCATGTATAGGAAATGCACGTTTAACATCTTAAGGTCTTACAAATAACATCATGAAAATGTAGCATCTGTATCATTAGGCATACTGAAAATGCCAGAAATGCATGACTTTACAGTAGTCGGAATCATACAATGGACTTTAGTAAAGAGTTCTTATGATTATTTTTTATTGCTTTTATTTATTTTATGTTAGTAACAGATCTAAATTGATAAGAGGAAGATGTATGACTACAGGCTTTAAATTATTAACACTGAAATAAGCATTACCAATAATTCTCTGGCAGTAGAAAGTTGAAAGGTCCTAATTCGGATGTATTTTAAAATGTCACGTGTATGTTTTGGAACATATAATATTATCTGCCGAAATACTTGACTTTCTTTTATCATTAAAAGAAATGACCAAAAGGAAACAAGTGAGCAGGGCTCACTGTAACCCCTGACCTTGACTCCAATATATTCAACATGAATTTATTTTTTTTAAATTCAGAAAGTATACATCATAAAATCAAACTTTGCACTGCAACTCTCCTATTGGTATAGAAACAGAACCCCCAGTTTGAAAAGAATCCATGAAGTAGATAAACAGGAATAATCTATCATACACACTGAAATACGCCATGTACATTAGGTTCAGTGAAATAATTTTGCGAAGATTTTATGGATATGTTACTGAAGTAATATTAAGGGTTAACAACACCTAGCAATGATAATCACATCATTTTTCATCACAAAAACTAATATTTTTGTAAAGTAGCCTCAAACTTATCTGTTCTCACAAAAAAAAATTCTTACGATGTTGCTTAAGATCATATTTTACATGACCACAATCCTCTTGTGATAATATTCTTACATGAAAAACATCATCTAAACCCCAGGCTAGATTACTTAAGATCAATAACAAAAATAGCTCAAGTCATAAATAATTCCGTGCAAAAGGCATATTGGATTTACTGCTTTTTAACATGAATTCATACCAATGCATAACCTTGCACATTCATGAAAAAACATCTAATTTGCTGCTATTCAGACACTTCCTGATGAGTATTCGGGACACAATTTAAAATATTTGTGAATGAATAGACAGTCGTGGCATTGATGAATTTTCTCTGAAAACTGCAATTAACCAGGTCTTGCAGAACAGGTACTACTGAATGTTCCAAATTACAGAACATTTCATAACGAGTTTGAACTGGATCATATTAGAACTTAATTCCAAAATGAATTCATGAATGAGAGCTATGCAAACCAAGGAAAGTAAATGGGTCTTGATTAGAAAGTATGATTAGAAAATTGTTACATGCTAAAATTGGAAACATGATTAACATTAACAAAAGGTGGAATGGATTCATTTCATGTTCAGCTCACTGAGGCTATAGTAATAATACAAATGGATGCATTCATTGGTGAAATAACTGAAATATCAATTTGTAAAAGCTTGTCATTAACTCTCTTTTTTGGCAATGTCAATAATCATTAAAAATTAAACCAAAAGGCTCTGTAGCTCACCTATCTTTCTCTGGAAAGTTTCAGAAGTAGATAAATTGTATGATTGGACATCCTGGTATTAGGGCCAACCTGGCACACTTTCATAGGCTTGCCTTTGCATGTGTTTGTGATGGGTGCCACAGGTGGGGCAGGATACTCTCACCATTTTGCACACACATAGTATCATCACTTTATGATAGTGATTCATAAATACATACGCTCATGATATAGTCTGAATCGTATATCCACTCTGCTTTTAGAAGAGATTTCTCATGAATACAGAGACGATGTAAAAAATGCAAAAGTTTACGACAGACAGCTCATGTGAGCTAAAAGTGAATCATATGTCTTACTTCATAGTTTGTTTCACTTTTAGCTTAAACTTATTTCAAGAACGAACGACAACTAAAAAAATATATCTAAATGTCATGACTTTATCCTATTAAGTGTGTTATAATACAATCATCTACACAAGTCATGTCCTGAGGGGTTGGTAACTTTCGAAGAATCTTGGTGCCTAGATCCAAAATACGACCTTGCTATTACCAACTCCCTTTCTGTAGTCTGATTTCTATGCTAGACTGGACTGGCAGCTTTGACAAGAGAGTCCCTTGGGCAAGAGCTGGCTGAGATGAAGCAGTAAAATGTCTCCTGATTCAAGCCTGACTGTCTTCATCATATAGCCAGACAGCTTACTTACAGGGAGCCCATGATGCCAGAACTCATCTCCCAAACTCATTTACAGCGCCAGAGATAGCTTTACCAGAAAATGTCTCCAGTGAGCGAGACTACTGTTGTGATTGCAGAACAAGTGGGATATGACACATTCATTATGTGGGCATGTCATTCAGACAATGGAACCCTGATTGTGAAGAAGTAGTAAAATGAGAGAGGGGAAAAAGGTGTCTGGAGAAAATGGGGTAGTTATTACAAAAATGGCTGACTGAGTTGATGGCATATCTTATCTTGGTGCATGGAATGGAAGTAAACCCCAAAGCAACAATACACAATATTCTTTCTTTTTGTTAACGTCACACCCAGCAATATTTCAGTTATATGACAGTAGACTATAAATAATCAAATCTGGACCAGACAGACAATCCAGTGATTGGTAATGTAAAGGACAACTCCTCACTGTCAGGTATATTGATAGAATGTCAACCAAGTCACCTAGTCTGGCCACCATATCCTTAGGACTGGAGGGGAGAAGGGGTTGGGAGGAAGGGGAAGGGGAAGAGGAGGGGGGGGGGGGGGGGGGGGGGGGGGGAGGAGAGAGGAGGGAGGGGAGGGGAATGAGGACAAAATATTTACTAGGGAATATCACATTCAAAATTCTTGCTTCCACTTGTTTCACCAAGTATAAAACACAACAGACTGACCCCCTCACCTCAAAAGTATGGCTATGACTAAGGCTGCAACGATACAGGAAGGTCAAGATACGATATGCATCTCGATATTCTGGTCACGATACGATACGTATCTCGATACACAATGATAAAAAAACAAGACTTAAAGCATGTCAAGATTGCACCTTTCATGATTTTGGAATAGTCAAAATTGTTTTATAATAACAAGACTACTGAAGTTGTTCAGCTTCAAAGTGGAACTTTCTCTAACTTTCCTTAAAAACAATTCAAAGTTCAAACACCAGAAAATAATTAATGTGCTCCACCAGTGATACAACGTCAAAGAATTTTGATGCAATGATCGAAGAAATTGTATCTGAAATTATTGTTTTATCAGGAATAATATATTCCAATAGCGTGTTACCTTAGTTGCAGCTTTTATTATATATATATTTAAAATTATAAGAACCACAAGTGTAGCATATTGGTACTGGTGATTTCTGTTGCAGGATATTTTTACGCATGGAACAATTTGACCAGTCACCCTAGGGACTTCCCGTGCTACATGTATTTCAATTGCGAAAACGTTATGTTGACATATATTAGCCAAATTGCCACAAATATGACTTTTAACGAGTCAAAGTACGGCATTTTTAATATATGTATCCATTCTATAGCAACTGAAGTTCGTTTCAATGCGTCAAAAGCGGTAATCTGACTGTGGTTGCTGTATCTGTTCACACACGATTTCACATAACTTAATGAAAACAATATTAAATGAAATTTTGAAAAAACTATTAAAATATATTACAAACACAAGTCCAGATATACAATGAACACGTTTTAATAACAAGATAGTATGATAATGGTATTGAATTGCGTGCTTCAGTTCGGATTTGCTGACAGGTATTTCCATTGTTATGTGCTTGCGGGGATCAGCTGAGATGCGGAAAAAGATCTGTCGGTGTAAAACCTGAGCTTATTAAAAATGTAAGTACGTTTTTGGGAGACATACGTTACCGCTTGCTATAACCAAGTTAGCGATTTATTGAAAGGCACAATAGCGAGGAAACGCTGTACTTGAGATTTGCGTTCCGTATCGTGGCGTATCAATAAATGGGCCTACATTTATCGTATATCCTATCGTGGGTCAAGTATCGCGATGCATCGGAATATTGGTGTATTGTTGCACCCTTAGCTATGACATCACCGGAGTGGGTGGGTGAGATGATGTCACTTTCTCACTTTCATGTCATAATTGTTGCTGTTTGCACTTAATTGACCATACTAGAGTAGACAAGCCGAACGTTGAGTACAGGTTGTAAAAACTCTTGTACACCCCGCTGTTGACACATGTAACTCATAATCCATATACTCGCACCACACAACCCACCACATGTACTTTTTCCTGATGAAACGCTGTGGTGGTGTCAGACAGACTTGCTGTCGTGATTGACACAGCATGTATGAAGGCCATCTATCCAGTCCACACCAGCATATCTTAATTCTGAACTGAGAAAGCATGGGCTAATGGAGCTTGTGACATTAACTGTACGTCTTGCCACTGATACACCTTAACATGAATCTCCAGACTCACTGTCTCATCCAGTCAAGTCTAAAAACAACCCCAATAGAAAGTTTATTGGTCATGGAAAGTTTTATTGATTTTTCACATCAGCTTCCATTAAAGCTGAATTCAGGTGGCTCTTGGGAAACTTAGCCTCGACTAACACCTTTGGTGTTAAACATTATCTGAAATATAATCAGCTGAATTTCCCAATTAACGATTAATATTTCCTGTTCAATACAAAGTATCAACAAATAAATAAATATTTTTCTCAGGAACATGTAGTTCAGGTACTTTGATTTCATGAGTGGTCAAGTGGTGAAAGTGTTGGCTCATCAGCGGACGTTCCTGACATGGTGTCCCCACCCCCATCCATGATACTGCAGGGACATTACTGAACCTGTAACACCACCCCCATCCAGGATACTGCAGAGACATTACTGAACCTATAACACCACCCCCATCCATGAAACTGCAGGGACATTACTGAACCTGTAACACCACCCCCATCCATGATACTGCAGAGACATTACTGAACCTATAACACAACCCCCATCCAGGATACTGCAGGGACATAACTGAACCTGTAACACCACCCCCATCCAGGATACTGCAAGGGACATTACTAAACCTGTAACACCACCCCCATCCATGATACTGCAGGGACACTACTGAACCTGTAACACCAACCCCATCCATGATACTGCAGGGACATTACTGAACCTGTAACACCACCCCCATCCATGATACTGCAGGGACACTACTGAACCTGTAACACCAACCCCATCCATGATACTGCAGGGACACTACTGAACCTGTAACACCACCCCCATCCATGATACTGCAGGGACATAACTGAACCTGTAACACCACCCCCATCCATGATACTGCAGGGACATCACTGAACCTGTAACACCAGCCCCATCCATGATGCTGCAGGGACATTACTGAACCTGTAACACCATCCACGATACTGCAGGGACATTACTGAACCAGTAACACCACCCCCATCCATGATACTGCAGGGACATTACTGAACCTGTAACACCACCCCCATCCAGGATACTGGAGGGACATCACTGAACCTGTAACACCAGCCCCATCCATGATACTGGAGGGACATTACTGAACCTGTAACACCAACCCCATCCATGATACTGCAGGGACATTACTGAACCTGTAACACCACCCCTATCTAGGATACTGCAGGGACATTACTGAACCTGTAACACCACCCCCTTCCATGATACTGCAGGGACATTACTGAACCTGTAACACCAGCCCCATCCATGATACTGGAGGGACATTACTGAACCTGTAACACCAGCCCCATCCATGATACTGGAGGGACATTACTAAACCTGTAACACCACCCCATCCATGATACTGCGGGGACACTACTGAACCTGTAACACCAGCCCCATCCATGATACTGGAGGTACATTACTGAACCTGTAACACCATACTCACTCACAAGTATTCAGTCAGTATATAATCACTCCATGACTTGCTTAGAAGATGCAAATTCTACTACCCTTACCACACACCTGTAACTGAAAACTGAAAAACCTGACCAATATTGTCAAAACAATTTGAGACTTTGAAAACATCATAGTTATTACGGGACAGCGTTAGAAATTGGCACTAGTCCTGTAGTCCTTGCCAAACTGCCCAATAGTTAAGGTATCATAAGGACGAGTTAATTTTACTATATGTTGAAATATAATATATTGACCAGTGGACTAAAAATGTTGGTTTCTACGGCTGTAGGAGTGTCATGAAACACCAAGGTATGATGTTGTTTTAGCTCAACTGAATTTATAGATCTAATTCTAAAAATGTTGGAATTTTAAATGATGAGTAAGCAAAGAAGACGTTTTCAACATTGCTACAATAGTGAGCTTTACAGAAACACTAATGATCATAATTGTGATATAAATGTTGCATAGTAACACCATGAACATATCAAACATCATTTTATGGATGAAAACCACCCCCTGAAAATTTGAAAGGACCCCAGTTATTGTAATACACATTTATACAAAAAAGTTAAATACTTAAATTGAAGTCAAGTACTTAGTGACTGAATTCTTGAGGCTTAGAGGCTGGTGTAACTGACATAAACTACACTTTATAGATGTTCAGGGATTATCATCTCATGTTTGCTTCACACAATGCCTTTAATAATGAGGTTATGGTGGCTGACAGACCATCAGGCCTTGATAAAGACAGCTTTGTGTTCATTATTGACAGTGTGGAAATGGGAAATCTCTTAAACTTTTCTCAATCTTGATTAACAAGGAGATCAATATCCCTCTAGAGCCTCTTGGGAAATTTTCCATTAAAATGACTCCACGTTTTGAAGATATTTACGACAGTTTAATATGTGTCTCACAGGACCTGCAAGGAATTTATCTGTATTTGATAGTGCTTCGTGAGCCAATTTTCTTTCTACTATTGAGACACAATTTTGATACTATGGAACTTTTAAACAGATTTTTTTTACCAGATTTCAGTCTTTTCTGTATTATATTATTATCATTTTCATCAAATGAGGTCTCCTAGACACAGAACAACAGATAAGAGAAGAACAATCCCAATGATGAATTAGCATAATGGAAAAAACAAATAGCTGAGAAACAGCAGCTTTAAAAGTTTATCTCCTCACCATTCAACACTAAATTATTCTCTGCCCGAGTATAGAGTAAAGATGCTAAAATTTAAGCCTTAGAGCCAAAGCTGGTAAAAAATAGCTTACACTTGTATTGAGCTTGAGCTTGGTGTCATCCCCAAATGGTATTGTTTATTAGCATGTTGTTAACAGGCTGGACGTTAATGGTCAAATAACAACAGGTCTAGCACAGACAAGTAAACTAAAAATCCTTTCAGGTCAAATTGGGTCTGGTACCTTTGATTTTTCAACATCATACCTAGATTTTACTTAACACCAGTTTCTTACGGTGTATCAATCACAAAAACACAGTCAATCGTAATGCAGAAGAAAAATTGTGGAAATGGCAAACACTTTGGTGAAACGTGAATATGATAGTGGCTTTGGGTGAATCTGGCACTGTAAACGACTGCCTGCTGATTCTGCTGTGAGATGTGGCACCGTAAGATCACTGAGCCATCCATGACCAGAATGGGAAAAGAGACACACAAACATAGCATAAAATATGGGTTTCATGCAAGGTTCAGCACCAAACTTTGTGAGTGAGAGTGTAGCAAGTTTTAAACTGCTTTGAGCAACATCAGAGCATGTGGGAGAAATCCAGCACATTTACCAGGTCAATGAAACCCACGAGCATAGGTATGGTGTGACATACTAACTTACTTTAAGTCCTGAGTTTGAAAACTGAGCTAGATCAAACCACTGTATATTACAGGGTCTGAGTTTTTATGATCAGTGTACCTCGTAAAATGTGGTATATGTATTACCTATGTGCCTTGAGCTCGGTCAGGTATCAATGTACCCGGTTATATGTAGCATATATTACCTATGTACCCGGTAATATGTGGTACATATTACTTATGTACCTTGAACTCAAGGATCAAAGTAACCGGCAAAATGTGATATATATATTACCTATGTGCCTTGAGCTCGGTCAGGGAATATCGTCATCCTCCTCCCAGGGTGGAGCTGTTGGGAGCATACTGTGGAAGGACATGTCTGTTAAACATAGGTGGTCTGATGAGCTGTCAGAGAAGAATGGAAACGGGAAGCTGTTGTCACTCGGTGAAAGAAGTGGGTGACATGTGACTCGATGTTGTGCATCTTGGAGAGGTACAGTGCCTATGACAATGTCCACTGGCAGCTTCACCTTCCTGGCCAGTCCTGCTGGTTTTATACATAACTGAAAGGAGGAAAAGTCTGTATCACTTGGGGAGTAATTGGTAACACTCTGAGGTGGCTGCTGGGTCAGCCTCGTGCCAAGATATCACCTGTGGGTATGTGTATAGGAGCAGATAATCAGGTAATTGCTCACATTACCAGAAACTATTACTTGCTTTGTCATGTTGATTGAGTGACACATTATCTGGGAGGTTCATGAGAATTTGTATGATATGGAATTGACATCAGGTAGCACAAAATTGTGAAAACATCATAAAGATAATTCGAGCAAGCACTACTTATGCTTTAAAAGATATCTCCAGGGTTTTATGCGACGCACAAATGTGTGTCCAGTGTGCACAAATGTGGAAAACGGACACAGAATAATAATATACTGCATGAGGGACGCTCAGTAATATTCAGTGTACCTTCAGCACATCAAGAGCCGTGATTGGTGTCTGTTATTTCATCCATCAATCATGACCACTGTCCACATGATCATTGATACATTCCAGGCTCTAAAGTAGATTATCTAAACGTACACTACAGTACACCCTTACATTACTTTACAGGACCCTCATATTGCCTGTGGACTGCCTCTGTGGTCTAGTGGTAGAGCGTCCACTCGGAGAGCGGAAGTTTCAGGGTTCGATTCCCGGCCTCGTCATACGAAAAGAGGGTACTTGTTGTTACCCTGTCTGCCGCTCGGCTTTAAGGGGCTAAAACAAGGACTGGTCGGCTCGGAGTCAGTATACTGTGTCTGAGTGGGGTATTCATGTTAAACTGTAGCATGGTATCTCGGTGGGCTAGTACTATAAATCGGCATCAGTTCGGACTAGTACAAGCAGCCACACACACACATGTGCATGCACGTTGCTATATAAGTGCAATAATCTTGGACGCGACGTTAAACCCCATTTCACCTCACCTCATATTGCCTGTAAATACCCTAAAAATAAATCATTGGGGGGTCCCAAGGAGCTCCATGTTTGTAAGTCCAGGTAATGCCCTGAGACTTTAAACAGTATATACCCAAAATATTCAGAATGGTTTGTCACTTCTAGAGTATAAATCTCTTGAGAATGTTTACTGAAGAATTACTTTTCACAATCTACATATACAACCAACCTGTTATACCAGGTATGTTACAACTCAAAGTTGTCCTACAACTTACTTCTATACTGTACTGTACATCAATGATCTTGCATCCTCTAAGATGTGAAGGCGGGACGGTTGGAATGCTCAGTAGCTCTCTCTGCCAGGTTTGTTTTCCACGAGGGGCTATACTGCCTTTATGGACAGTTACTAGCAGTGTCGACTCAGAAAATCTCCCTCGATAGGAATAGTAGGTTACATTCTGGAAGAAAGCAGTGGTGATGAGATGACCTTTCTTGTGAATAGTTACTCTGATATATAAACCTATCATAACAATGACTTTTACCTGAGAGTTACTGCATGTCTTTATGGTAGATTTTGTTAAAAGAGAATGATTTACCAGTAAAGAAAATTTCTTCTCAATATGTTTGATTAAGATGACCAAGGAAGACAAGATGTCTGATCTTTTGGATTGTGTCATCTTGATAACAAATCATTAACCTACTTCACTTTAGGTCTGTGTGAAATGAACTTGTGAAACATCCAATTCATGTTAGGTCTGTGTGATATGAACTTGAATAACTTCCATTTTTTCTGCAGGATTTGGTGCTTTTAAAAACCTATTGTGGTCAGCTGAGTAATTTATATGGAATAGTGAAATCATGATTGAATTGTATGGAAAAACCTCATTATCATTTGACAAGATTTAGCTGACAGAAACCATCCAGCTACAAATCAGTAGTATATATTATTAACCCAAGCTTGCTTGGAAAATTGGTTATTGAAACATTAATTGAGATCTTACAGATGGACCCATGGACTACCTAGCTGCAACTTCAATCTCTTGATTTCAAAGATGTTTGGAAACACTGAACATTCTGTTTGCTCTATCTGTAGAAATCTTCATTATTAATGTCTGTATATTGTTAATATAATCATATATGCATTAATTTATAAGGCTGAAAAATATCATAATTACAAAAAATGTGGGTCAAGATGTTCTTATAAATAAACAATTGCACCAGACTAAATCATCCTTTGGCAAGATATCCTTCTGACAGACAGCTTAGTCTGAGAGCTGGTAATCGAAACACTTTGTTTTTCCATATCTTGTGCTGAAGAGGCCTGCCTGAAATAGTTACATCTAAATTACTTGTAATATTTCACGGAGTGTCACCCTTCATCTCACTAATGAGTTCATTTCTTTCGTGTAGAACTGTCATCATCATTTTTCAATTTCCAAGTCCAATTCTTCAAAAGAAGCTGAAGAAATAATTCACCTTCAAACCTTAATTAAGATGCCTTTGAAGCAGAATCAGAAGAATAGCTCACTTATGATGAAATAATTGCTGGTCTCTATTCTAGGATTGATGATTTACCACATTATTTTTCTGTGTTTTATCAATAGAATCCTTAAAACTGATACTTTTGTGGCTACCAAGTTAATTCATGTTGTGTTCCTTGAGAAAGAGGTTTGCTAGTCATTATCTAGTCATTGGTGCAAATTTTCCTAAATCTAGCAAATGACATAAAAATGTAGACCAATCAGATTATACTAAGTAATAGGACATTGCTTCCTTTTGAGATTCACAACATGTTGACTTCAGTATTTTCATGATTGCTGTTTATAATGAGGTTCTTTCTTCAAAGGATTTCACTTAGAAGTCATCAATAAGTAACTAGGTATCCATTAAATCAAGAGGCGAATGTGACTGCAAAACTCAAAAGAAAGTCTTTCATGGAGCAAAAACGTACACTTATATCACCCAACAATGATGGTGAGAAAATATAGTTAACTTTTGAATAGGCCCAGACAAATTGATGAAAAGAAAACACATAATTGATAAATAATATCTTAAATAAAAGACCATATTCCTGAATCCAATTTTTGCTCTTATTATTTTCACACCTCCAGACATCCGTTCTGTACAGAACAAGGCAATACAGGACATTGTGAAGAAGACTGGCACACCAAAATGACCACAGTCAGTGACTTCACATCTTTGACTTCAATGTCTCAATATTGGATGTTGGTGTCTACTTGATTTGAATACCAGCTGTCTTTTAACCTTGCATTTCTTAAGATATATCAGGTATACCCATGGACCTATATAACCAAGTCTGTGGTATACCACAATTAGATAATGGAACATCAGTTGATGTATGCCAATGTGAGTTTATTTTCAGTTGATGTATGCCAATGTGAGTTTATTTTCAGTTGATGTATGCCAATGTGAGTTTATTTTCAGTTGATGTATGCCAATGTGAGTTTATTTTCAGTTGATGTATGCCAATGTGAGTTTATTTTCAGTTGATGTATGCCAATGTGAGTTTATTTTCAGTTGATGTATGCCAATGTGAGTTTATTTTTGAATCATAGTGCCCTAAATCAGTTTAAAGAAATGAGAACTTTGTTCATAATGGCTCATCATTCACAATCATCCATTAATTGCATGACAAATGCACTCACAAAAAGATATTAAGTTGTGTGTACTGAAATTTCAAATCATTTTGGAAGATAGATGGAACAGAGATTAGATTAACCTAAAATTAAAAACAGAAATACACACTTTCCTGAACAAATAAGGAATGGGAACAAGCAGATCTTGACCCTGACTTTGAACACTTATAGATGTCCACATGCTACAACCTATTCAACATTTGCATTTTTATTGTTCACTCTTGAAGGTGCTGCCAAGCATTGCCAGAGAGCACCTGTTACCTACTGAGTCTGGATAGGAGCCATCATCAGCTAGTCAGCATATGGTGTTGTTTGACATGCCACTGCACTGTTTGACATGCTCTTAACCTGTCCACATTTCATCTACTTAGATGTGACAAGTACTGTAATAAAGGCTTTTGTAGCATTTATATAAGAGGAATGTAACAGTAGTGCGTTAGTTCCTGCCATAAAGACTTGTGAAACTTTCACAGTTAGCAATAAACTCATCACAATCTGTACCATATTTATAATTGTGAAAGACTCTTGAAGTTTATGAGAGTATGAGCATCTTGACAGCAAAAACCTGAATATTTCAGGTAACAAATAGTCCATGTTATTGCTTTATGAGTGCGTTCACTTCATCTGAAAATTAAACTCTTTCATCACTAAAGACCTTAGCCAATTGAAATTCCAAATGTTTACACCTTACAGAGTTCATAGTTATCTGACCGGAAATATAAGATTTTCAGGTTACCATGTGTTCTGTAATTCCTCTATAAAAGCATCTGTTAAACAACTATTTTCTTGAAAAGGATTGCCCTCAAAACATGATGCCTAGCATGTTACCGTAGCAGTCAGCGACTTTAGCCACTAATCTTAACCAGAGTCTAGCATAAACCTGTTTGGTCCAGTAAGCTCAGCTAATAATAATCCACATAATAACACTAAAATCTACTGAAAAATATGCTATGAGCCATGTTTATACTGGTAGTCTGAACCATTTTTGGCATAGACTGTCATAGCATCTTTTTATGGTTACAAACATACAATGTGTGCTTAATTACAACTGAATGCTCCAGCCACAAAGGTAGGACATGAAGAACGCATGGAGAAGAATGCTGACCTTGAAGACGGCTGTAGATCATTACGAACTTCATATGAGGACAGGTATGTGTAAATGCAATCATCCTTCACGACCACTGGGTAAGGGGAAGGAGAATTAAACGAGGGTCTTCATTAACCATAGCAGTGGCGGTAACGCTTGATCACAACTCTAACAAAAACATAACTCCTGTAGATAAAGAGAGCAGCGCACTGTGGGGGTGTTTAAGATATCAAACTACAAGAACCTTTTTCAGCATGTGCTGAGTGGCTCCCTTGGCAGCAAAGGAGCACAAGGGTGCAGGTGGCAAAGTTTGGTTTACCATTTGGTCATGCATGTGTATCAGCTTAAAGCTTCCCACATCATTGTTATCTGGATTGGATGTTATTGGGATGGGTGTTGTAATAATATGTGCAGATGGAGTGTTTAGTCTGCAATCTAACTTTCAGATGTCCATGCTGCGATTATTTCATAATGATTACCTGGGGTATCATTGTTCGTTGGCAAGTCTCCATTATCTTTTGAATAATCTTACTTTGATCAGAACAGGTTATTGACCATTTTAACTCAGTCAGATAAGTTAATCTTTTGAAAATTGTCATATCATGTTATCTTTTATTCAATTTCAAAATATAATTATCTTAAAAAGTGCACTTCTAATTCTTTAAATTTCATGATTGATATCAAAGTTGAGAAAAATATATCTGTTTACTTAAGCTGCCATTGAATATAAATAGCTTACAAAAATACAATGTAAACACAACTTTTTCAAGGATTCAAGGTTTGGTAAACAGATGCAAATTATTATGAAATTCTGAAGTAATACTGTAAGAAGTGGTATAAATTCCACTTTGTGGATGAGCATGTCAGTCAGTGGTTTGAACCATGACAGTTTATTTGCACTTTTCATTACCACTCCATCTACTCACTTCAACACTTCCAACTCTTTTACATTGATTTTGCAATTCCTCACCAACATCTCATACATTATCCTAAAGATAATTCAAGATTGATGCATATTATGCATTTCTGTAACAGAACAAACTCCTTCAATTGTCAAGATAAGATCTTGTCCTAAAAACAGAGTTTAAATTGCCAAAACAAGTTTGATAGACAAATGCAGTGGTCGACAGACAATTAACACTCTTTCAACTTGGCACAGAAAAAAGAAGACGGTGCTGAGGATTGCCAGATGTTGCCTGCTTGAGTTGCAAGGCTGTATTTTCTTTGGCACAGTTTATGACAGTTGCTTATCATTGTTGTTGTCACTTTGTTTACATGTTTGCAACATAATTGCAAATTGGAAGTTGGTTCAGGTTGCTAAAAAGAGATCAGCTAAAGTTGCTACTAAATTCAGTTCCCCAACTTTCTTCTTGTCAAGCGCGTAGAAGGAGAATCACCCTTTGGAAGAACAGTTGCCGATATTTGCTGAGACGTTTTACATTATACAGGCAAGTAAAACAGGGAAAGTAAGCTATTCTTTTCTAATCTGATAGATACATTTCTTTATTACAAAAACAATTTTTCTTCTTGTAATTTCTTTCAAAATGCCAACCATCACAAATACTAAACTATCTTTTGCTTATTTTAATTAATGAACATGTTAATAATAGCATGTTTTGGGGGGTTACATTTTTCATATTTAAACATGTTTATAACAAATTCAGATTATAATTGTCCATAATAGGAATGGCAATACACTAGAGCAGTAATACATCTCTTGCTCATGTGAATGAGAAACTTTAGATGAAAAACCTGAGGACCTCAAAACATGTTAACAGTTGACTAATGTTATCTGGGGTAATGTTTTTGACATATTAATCTGTCTTATTATAAGTTGATCTATTCACCAATTCAATGATGTCCATAAAGACAAAACTTGTTACTTTGCAGCAATAAAGTATAAACCTATACAAACACCCCTTAGTGGATGAGTTTCAAGTAACCATGACAAATAAAGTTCACTCAGATCTTTGGACAGGTGAGCTACAAGCTTCAACATGTGTCAGACAATATCTGCTGGCACAGTTTGAAATATTCCTGCACATAAGCTAAACCAATGCAGTTGTGTTTATTGCTCTTATAAACGCCTCCGAAACAAACATGATCATTTCAACTATACATTTCTGTAACAGCTATAGTTACAGACGTACGTAACTCCTGGAAGCACATACCTACCTGTATTAGTGATACTTGTGTGGCTGCTATCCTCCGTGTGCTTAAGTTCTTTATTTCCGCCCACACAGGGATGGCTTCCTTAAGTGTGTAACCCTTCCGATCAAGTCTTAGTGTTGCAGTGACTGTGCCAGCTACACAGCACCAGGATCCAACCGCCTCAAATGTGTCATTCTCCACTGGCAGCTGCAGGAAATCAAGGAGACAGGTCAACAAAAGGAGTGTTCATCAAACATAAATAATAATAAATATGCTATACATAATAAAAGAACGACCCCTAGAGACCAATGTTGTCTATTACTACAACAATAGTCCTTACACAACGTTCGAGGCTACTACATGATGGAGGGACTGGAAGTAGCCTTGAAGAAAAATTGCTGTCGACGTTGATATAAATACTCAGGAAAAACTGACATAAAAATCTTAAATGATAATCATCGCAAGGAAAAACATACAGGTCAGTTCAAGTTCAGCTCCTTAGTCTGAAAAAATTCAGAGAAGTATTTTACAGAGTCTACCTGGGTGTCCCACCTCTTTTGCATGCGATATCGAGTATAACTTTCAATAGTTGCTTTTAAATCAGTGCACAGTATAAGTAGTGGAGATAACGGTTTGTCAAGAGCTGCTTAATAGCTGCAGCACTATGAGTTGCCAGTTTGTATGATTGTCTGATTAGTTCACACACACTTGTACAATAATTAATATACCTAATAACGAAAAAATATTTGATTTTTTAAAATACAAAATGGATTAACAAAGAGCAGGAAATACATTGGACATGGAAAATACTGACAACTGCATAGATAGGAGAAAATGAGGAAACTGACATCTCGGATGTTTATAAACACTTAGTCTGTCTCACTGTCCCTGGACCATATTGTTTTCCCTTCCGCCCAGTCCTCTTGGTAACCCTAAAAAAAACCTAAATGATACAAGTCTAGATTTTCTTCAGGTTCAGGAATGTGAATCTCTAATATCTCGCCGGGGCTACTTTTCAAATACATATGGTACACCATTTTATCAAGGTAGTTAATTTATAATGGATTTAATGGCACACGCTTACTAACCTATTAAATATGTCATACCCAAAATGTTTCTTCTACTTTGTTAAACTTTAATGACACATCAATTAGGATTGATCGATGCTGATTTTCTTCAGTGAGATTGGTAAACAGAATACCTGTCATAAGCGACTCAAGGGCGGGCAACACTATATTATCGTGGTATCACTATTTTGTGGTGTGATATGGTCGGAATATGTGGTTTACATCACTTCCTGTTGGGGATTATGCATAATCAGTATGCATACGAATTAGGTTGGGTTAAGGGACATCGTCCAAATAAATAGGTTCCTTTCTAACCAATTATGAATGGAGGTAGGGGCAATTCCACTTCATAAACATTCCAGAAACTATCATAAAAAAATGTATACTTTTGAGTAGCCGTGAAATACTGCAAGGAGTCTAGAATTTGATCAAGTGATGAAACCCTTGCTTTATAGGCTTCCCAAAGTAGACAGTTGACATGGAGTGTGGATTATGAGATTTACTGATACCACAGTAACATAGAGCCCATGATAATCATACTTTTAATGTAATGTTTTCTATCAAAATTTAATATTTTCAGAGAGTAAGCGTTAGTCTAATAAATACTTTGCACAGGGACTTATGGGTTGAAAATAACAGTGACACTAACAATAAAGCACAAATGTGTAAGCTTCATGTTGGTTAACTAAACAGTGTTCGGAATGCAGACCACTGTCAACAGGCTGATATGAACACTTACTGCAGAATCGGGTTCAGAGTTGAGGTCCAAGGCTCCAATAACCGCGAATTTACTTGTTCTTTCGTGATGGGGCCCACCAGGGGAATAAATTGTCATTCTCACGAAATACCGCAATCTGCCATGCTTTCCCTTGAATGAAGATGGCAGTTTTGATGGAAGAACAAATTCAAATGGAAAGTAATGAGATCCTGGATGTAACAATCCTTCATCATCAATTTGTTTTTCACCTGAAAGGAAAAGAATAGTGTGGTAATCAATTGCCTTCTTAATCCAATAACACAACTGTAAGATTCTACTTGACTAAAGTGCATAATTTCCTGGCAGCTAATTTGAATAGTGCATACTCAACAAAGATGATCACGTGATCACATTTTTCTATTTAATGAGCCTTGAATTTATTAATGTGATCACACTCACCTTCTAAATTTGTTGGAATATGTTCCAGTTTAATATCTGAAAAATGTTATGAAAAGTGCTTAAGTCTTATAATACACAATTCTTTAAAACACACATACCTTCCCTCTTATTCCTGTATTACTTTTTTAAAATTTAGGCAGTAATGTTGCAAGAGACATATGTTACCAGGACATTTTTCATAAATTTTGCTTATTTTGATAGGACATTCTCCTATACCGTTACTTATATTGAAAAATAATTTTAAGACTTTTAGATGATGTCAATCATTCAGAGTCCTAGAAAATGAATTCGAACCAATCCAGTTTAGTGAGGCAGTTGTTCACTTTGAATGATACTATACAAGATGATAATGAGTGAGTGAGTTTGGTTTAACACCGTTTTGAACCATATTCCAGTTATATCACGGCATGTCAGCTTGATGTGGGAGGAAAGTCCAAAATGATGTAGGTCTCAGATGTTTACGACTTTGGTAAATCCGATGAGCACAGGTATGGTGCTGACAAGCCTAGAAACATAATTGAGGTGAACAGGGATTCGGTTCCACAACCATTATAGGTTTCTGGCCTGCCCAAGGGATGTAACTCTGCACAGCAAATCTAGGCGCCGTAGAGGACTCCCGTGCCCCCCATGGGATATAAAGAAAATAACACTAGTGTTATAACTGTTTATAACACTAGTGCGCTGTCACATAATACATGAAAAAAAAGAATTACAAACTACATGTTTTGTCGACAGGGTCACCCGTGCACGCTGATGATAATGATGATGATACAGCAAAATAGCTTAATGCTCAAAGTATTTCTTAGATTTATTAAATGTCCTTATAAATAATCAAGAGGAACTACTCTCTAAACTACCTGCACCCAAATCACTGGAGCAGTCAGTTTGTAGAACATTAGAGCAGTGAGAGGTAAGCTACAGCATGGAATTGCTCACCCAAAGCCAATAGTAACAACCTCAAACTCTGCTATGCTACCTGTTAATCATATGGTAATACATTTCAGGTTCTGACATTGTTTTTACATTGCATGATTGTGCAGTTTGTACACTACATACATGTTAAAAGCAAAATCTCTCCTAATCAAGTCTCCCTAGGATTTTGCTACCATAGAGATACAAAGGCATTGCAACAAAGTATTACTATTATAGAACAAGCTGCTGAAAGGAGAAAATTGATACAGTTGTCAATATAATATTAATGAGAATAGTAGCAATCAATGAAAGAAATGTTTCCTTGAATAAGTATTACATCCTTGAAGATATTCCCTTCTTGGCAAATATATTATCTTTTTTTTCACCTCCTATCAAAAGATTATTTTACAGCTCAATGAAATATATCTGACAAGGATATCATCTTGGAGGCTATACACTGCTGCAGGATTCCATCAATGAGCTGATGCTAATCAAGTAAAGAGAACCCAGGATCCATCAAACAGTCTCAACACAGACTGCCTTCTGCAGGTGGTGGAACACACACCTTAGTCATAAAAAACTAGTTTGATCCAACAGTGCAATACAGTTCCATTCCCAACACTTTACGAGAAACGATGACGTAAAACGTACCCAGGTTTTGGATCAAAAGACCAACATGAATCCTGGTTGTCGTGTTTGCAGTATTACATCATGCAGCTAAGTGGAAGAGGGTAAATGTTCAAGGATAATAGTGGTTCTACTTTTCAGAGCCAAACCTTTGAAGCTGATCAAATATTCTAATACTTCATACATGATACTGTAGAATAATTGATTCAGGAAAGTGATGCTGCCTGGGTGTCAGAACTTCTATTGTTTGCCTAAATTATTTTTTTTATCAAATATCTTCATACCATTACTTCAATTATACATCTATAGTGATAACATGTATCCTGCTAGGCAGGTATTTGAATTAGTTGAGTGGATACATGTTTTTTGAAGCTGGAAATGGGTTCAAGTATCGTTCAAGGATCAGCTGAGAAGGGAGAAATGCAAGGAGTAATTTGTGACATCTTCAGGTAAAAGATTCTGAATGTGTATTGCAATACATACCGTATTCGACGTAATAAGCGCCCACGGCGACATTTGCAAACATATTGGCCAGTGAACAATCCCAATAAGCACCCCTTCCGATTGATGAATGTACACAAGACTTATTTATTCGCGTATAGAACGCACTCGTGTGTTATATGCACCCTTAATTATGGGCAATTAAATTCTGGAATAACACTATCTTTCTGTCGTACATAAACATTTCAGGCTGTCAGCATAAACCATGAAATTTATGTTTCAACTCTGTTTTTTTCACCAAAATGATATTCTTATAATAGCCCCCTATTTCTAATTTTGAGAGCGCCCTGGGCGCTTATTATGTCGAATACGGTAGCTTACATTTTAAATATACTATTGTTTCCAGGGTTCCTACACATATACTTAACAAAAAAGGTTAGGGTCCATGAATATTTGGAGGCATATTTTTTAGTAGTGAAGACGGAGGACACTGCTTCATAATAATATCGCCCCAAATATTCATGACCCCTAAGCTTGTTGTTCAGTACATCATACAGGTGTCTAAGATGACCATGATAATCAAACCATATACCTATAAAGGTGTTCGACTCCTGACTGAGGGCCGGTATGATACAATGTGTACTCACAAGAAGAGTGCACCTGTTGCTGCTTCCAATGATTGAACATGTTCCCAGGCATGTAAATAACCTCAATTAATTCATTTCAGCCTCTCTAAGCTGAGCACATGGTAGAGAGGGCTGAAGATGCATGACCTCTATGCCTTGAGTACATGCTGCGATCATTATTAGAGTGTCCTGATCCATCAGGGATAATCCTCTTCAGACACACTGGTGAATCCGAAGATAACTAATTTCAGGAAGTAGAATCTTTGAAGATTATATGTAGTAAATTGATGAATCGTACGGAATTGTACAAGTGCTATGGATTTCTTATGATTATGGAAAGGGTTTTGGCGTTTGTATTGCCATTGTTACCATAATTACCTTTGATTGGCAGCACAGTTGTATAGTTGAACACCTCCTCGTCTGAGGCCTGTATGTCACTAGAGGTCATCCATTCCACTTTGGCTTCTCCAATAGCTTCTAGACAAACACCTGCCAACAAAGTCCAAACTTAGCATTCAGCCTGTCATACAAGTGGAAGACCCAGAGATCACCAGATTCTATGGTACTAGAGATTTAATAGCTGTTACTAACCCTTTAAAGGCTCATTTTATTCTATATACTCTAGATATAACTTTCATAATAAGACTCACAAGACCAAGGTATCCCTGAAGTAAAGCATCATGAGAGGGATCAGCAAAGGCAGTGTAAATCTATAGTACTGAGTACCAATATAATTAATCCAACACTATAAACACACAGGATCTGTATGTCCAATTAATAAAAATAGTGCACAAGAACAGCTTCAACATGAACAAAAGCAACTATATAGATGCTGTTAAAATCAATATTTTGATATCATGTATCTCTTCCGATAAAAATATCAGCCTGTTTTATATTCAAATAAGCAATTTTCCATGGGTGTATTCATATATAATTAACAAGGAAGTTACTGTGAATGAATGTGTTGAATTCAAGCAAAGTAATAAATGCATTGAATACATTTATGGTAAACTTTTCATAATAATTTCATGAATATATATGTTATATTTCATCTATGAAAAGAAAATATGTAAGGATGTGGGGAGGGTTATAAATGCTTACTTATCAGTTTTCTGGCTAATATGGTCTTCTTGAAATGACACGAAAGCATGGCTTCCAAGTAGAACATGTATTCAAAAGAACATAAAACCAAATCAAGTCTAAAATGATGTGGAAAGTTAAGGGCTCCATTTGGAGTTTGTTATATATTGTGTAAGTATATATCTTTTCGTATAGATAACTTTATATCTGGTACTCAATCTATGAGAGGTTATGAGAAAGGTTCTTGAGCCAGACAAGTTTGATAAAATTTAGTACAGTTGGCTGTGCAGTCACTGAGCTAGCTTAAAATAGCCCAGCGAACATTGGAGAGGTCCACACGTAGTATTTCACAATTATTTTTCATATCATATTGATATTTCATCTTGTATTGATATATGACCTATCACAAGCAGTTAACATTTGTCAAATCGTTACACTCCTACTGGATTGTTTTGATGTTGTAAACACTGGAAGCAAAGCGCTAGAACCATGGCCACAACTGTGCCATATGAAAACAAAGGAAACAAACACAAACTTGAGTCTATGACTGAAACAAATGGAATGTTCATGGGAAAAGCTTTTGCTGGTCCTATAAGTCTATCTGAGGTAACAATCGATGAGCAATAGAAGACGTAACTAGAAGTACATGCACAAACAAGTGAAAAATAAGGCATCCCTTATGATTTGCAAGGGCAGGTCACATCGGCTGCTCCACTTCGGATGCTGGTAAAATATTCTTCAACACTGTTTTCCCTCATTGAAATATAAACATTTTATGTTTTGGCTATATTTGGGTGGGTTGTGATTATTAACTCATTGGTACAATAATAGTAATAACGACTACCTAACCATAATTATTTTGCTGTCTAGCTCATGTTGAACTTTGAGGTAATGATTTGGGTTTTCTAAATAACATTGTTCAAGGCACATGTTTGAGGCAGCTTGAGGCAGCTTCAGATAGTCAGAATTAATATTCATTCCTTGAAAACATGATAATATCGCTTTCAAGCTGATAAACATATCAATGTCCTTGAAGATTGCATTGATTCCAAGGAGTTACAAGAGTCCAAAGGCTGACAAGATTCAAGCTGTTCTGAAGTGCAATCTGGTAACAGGTTTAACCTGGTATTTGTGATGAATGATTTTTAAAGCTGTAATGTGTTGGCAGTTAGACATAAGAGTGTTAAGGAAGACGGCAGTGAGAAAATTATTTTTCTCTTTGTGAGCAAATAATTCTGCAGACAAAGCAAAAACATAGATACCAAACTGACGTAATTGACTAATGCTTAAACAATTCAACTATGCACCATGTTGTTAACCTCAACAAAGCCATATATGCTGCATTCTGCATGAACACATATACTTTTAGAAATTGTTTTACTTATTTGCACATTAACAGGTCTACAAACATGTACTGATTGATAGTTTAATTTATTTGAGTCAAATTTTACACTAAGATCACATACACACAACTTCACAATGGAACTATCACATTTATCATGATGAGTGAGTGAGTTTATGCTTTATGTCACATAGGCAATATTTCAGCTATAATGTAACAAGTATCATGATGAAGTATGATGATGATGATGATGATGATGATGATGATGATAAGAATAAGAATGAAGGAAAAAACAAACAAAGAAAAAAATATAAAACCCTATCCAAATAAAAAAGAGTTGATTGTAGGAAACTGAGTCACTGTCTTTATGCATCACTATCAGATAGTGATGACAGCAATTTGGAAATGTCCTCCACATGTCTACCATAAACCTTTAGAAAGTTTAGTGAGGGATTGAATGTTGTAACCTTGATTGGACAACTTTTGAAACACTCTTTCAAATCTTAAAAGAACAATGCATTGAGAGGCATAGACTAACATCTAAACATTATAGACTTGCATGGGCTGTATTTGATATGTATTTGTATCAGGGTCTGTAAGAGCACGAGCGAGTTGGGTTTAACGCCACTTTTAACAGTATTCCAGTTATATCACGGCGTGTCAGCTTGATGTGGGAGGAAAGCCCGTAGTGATGCAGGTCTCAGACGTTTACCACTTCGGTGAAACCCACGAGCACGGGAATGGTGCTGACAAACCTAGAAACATAATTGGGGCGAACTGGGATTCGAACCCACAATCATAGGTTTCTGGCGTACCCAAGGGATGCAACTCTGCACAGCGAATCACGGCGCCTTAGACGACTGGGCCACCCGTGCCCCCCGGGTCTGTAAGACAGACTTTAAGAGGCATGACACAGTGTTTTGTCATGCAGTGTACATCTTCAAATCAGCTAAAAGACTGACATGAGTGATAAATACTGATGATATAACAAATGTCCTCATGAAGCTAACTGACCTAATCATGTATATCTGAGTAATTTCAGATTTAATATCATAATGGCATTTAACTATCTTCTGCATCTTGATAAACAAATACAGCAAACTATGTTTATAACGAACAGACGGATATAACAAAGTGTTTTTTTGTCCCATCCATTTGCTCTTCATATGCTTATACTGAACTAAAATTAGTGGTTACTTTGAGTTCTGTGTAACTGTGGTTTACTGTACTATATCATCACCACACTAGATATACTAACATCTCGTCCAAGATTATTGCACTTATATAGGGACGTGCATGCACGTGTGTGTGGATGCTTGTACTAGTGCGGACTGATGCCGATTTATAGTGCTAGCTCACTGAGATACCATGCCGCAGTTTAACATGAATACCCCACTCAGACACAGTATACTGACTCCGAGCCGACCAGTCCTTGTTTTAGCCCCTTGATGTCGAGCACCAGACCGGGTAACAACAAGTACCATCTTTTAACGTCTTTTGGTATGACGCGGCCGGGGATCGACCACTAGACTAGACCACGGGTGCGGTCTAGATATACTAAACATTCGTCTGGTTACTTACATTAACTGAAGATGTAATGACTTCATGCTTATGTAAAACCACAGCTGACACATAGACACAAGCAACATAACTACATATGATGGTTTTCTCAACTGAAAAATGCACTGAAGAAATAGTTACAACTGCCGTATGTTCTAAAGTATTTAGAGATGACAAAAGTAGAAAAATATCATAATAAACATCATCAAAGCAATGGTCACCCAAAAGTCTATGGAATAGCAAAAATACTTCTCAAGTAAATAAGTAATTGTTCAGTTACTCTTATGCTAATATCTACTATATACTACTCTGAATAACTCAATGGGAGGCTGTCATCCTTGTTTCAAAATGTTATACCTGCAATATGATAAGGTATTCACATTAACATCCTATGTGCAACCCAAAATACCTTACCTGACAACACGCACCTTATGGCATAAAGACATTAACATACCGCTAGGTAAATTAAACCATTCTTTGAAGGTAATGACAGACAAGCAGCCTGGATATACATGGAATGCTCTGAAAAGATGGAAGCATTCCTGAACAGAATTATCCCATTTGAAACCATTTACTGCATCATCTAAGCAGAAATTGTGGAGAGAGGAGGGTCAATGGAAGAATGTTTTTCGCTTATTAAATGTTAAAGATAGGTGTGGCAGTTTGCCACCACACTACTAACTGGTTTCCAGGTGTACATCCATGCGATAATACATTGCCACCGCTGCAAAGGGAAACATATACTGGTCTATCCTCTACTTGTGGTGGAGCAAAGGCATGTGAAGGATTTCTTACCATGCTTAAGGGATATCAATGAATGCAAAAATATTCATAATACAATGAGGACTTACAAATGACATTAAGTGTTTTTGATTGTTTAAATTAGATTGTGTTCAAAATAGATTTGTTTTAAATGATACAGTAATACAATCATAATCATATTCCAGCCTTTGTGTATCTACAAACATGAGCACATGTATGTTCAAGCACAACAGTATTACAACATACTGGAAGCCATATTAATCAGTGTTGCATAAATCAATAATGAGCGGACTTAATGACCATTTGACATTAAAACGAAACATCAAACACATGGTTAATTACTCTTTAGAATCCTTCAGTGGTATTGTTAAAGCCAGATTCAAATCTATGCATACCTCTGAAAAAGAATGTGAGGTCCAAACTTTAAGCTTTCAATATTTTGGTCTTAAGTTCAGTTCAAGATTTGGGTGTAGTCAACACAACAAAAGGGACAGGAACATCTCTAGAGAGCATAAGACATCAAATATTGAAAACAGGGTTTTACTTTGACTTACAAAACTGGGGGTCCAGGAACCCCAATAATTAATTTAAAGGGTCTTTACAAGAAAAATGAGGGTCCTGTTAAGTATTGAAACGGTAAAGTGCACTGAAAGATTTGAAAATTACTTTAATTACTGGATCTATATACATGTATTTCTTGTCAAGAATTTGGTACAATGAATATTACTGTGAGTCCCGCCAAGTATATTCTTTCTGCGTCCATTCCATACATTTGTAAATCTAATCCAAGACAAAAAGTTAAACATTAACTGGCATTTCAGGAATATACAACTTGAAGCATATACATTACAGCTACAAATGAAATTGTATTTGCGGACAGGGTCTTAATATGGTACAACAGCAAATATAACTGACAGCAGAGCCGAATCCCTTCTGTTTGTTAGAATTGTTGATAGATAAGACCAAAATGTTAGGAAATGGTCCCACAGCAGTCATATGCAGGCAAGGATTGTCCTTTCACAACAAGCACCTGAAATGTGGGTCATGCCCTAGTTATATATACAGACCCCATCAACATCTGCTGCACAATCTCATATGATAATTTCTTCCACTTCATGTGTTCCTCACAGTCAAGATCTTAGAACAGATATATTTACAGTAGCAGAATAAATAATATTATTATCTGGTGCAGATCTAGACAACATAGCAGATAACAGAAACAAATGACTCGATTTATTAATGTCAGTACATAAAATGACATTACATTTCGTACCAAGAAGCACCTTTTCTATCTACCAGTATTTACATCTATACGATGCTCGCCTATAAACAGTCGAGGCTTGACCAAACAATCCAGTGATGGACCAGAATTCCAATGACGTGATTGTGTACTGATTTGGTTCAAACTAGCTACAAATGGTATGTTAATTTTGAATTACGTCTTGTGTATTCAAGTGCAGAGATTCTGTTGCTCATAAGTAAAGAGAAACATTTAAGATAAAACCCTGTTTATTAGTATCTGTCAAATTTCAGGAATGACCTAATTAGCTTGGATAGTGTCCATACATAATATAGCTTTTGAAGAGACTATTGAATCTTTTTACACAACACATAAAACAAACAAATTTTCAATGTTTATTTGTTTTGTAATTTTGGTGAAAGTTGGGGATGCCCCAGCGTTCAAGTGGTGCAGAACAATCAAATAATTCCACTTTACATGCTCTAACCAAGTATGGACTTGTATTACCTTAAATATAATCATTCTCTTTATGCCACATACAAGAGAAAGATGGTGAAATTTACAGCATTACATGTCCAGAAACATCAATTCACTGAATGAGCAATTACACCCGCTTAAAATATTTGTTCACCTCATGCAATGGGCTATTATAAAAAGTTCAATTCCATCAAACATTGGCAGGAAGAACCTGAATTTATCAAAATCCATGTAATGGATTCATTTACCTCAAGTTAAGGAGCATTCAGGAGCATTTGCTAAAGGACAAACTTTAATAATGATCAAGAATTGGCCATTAGCATTATTTCAGGGAGGAACATAAATAGCGGAGGCAATCTTCCAGCTACTATAACAGACATAATGTGCATAAATGTTAGCTGTAAAGGATGAGATGAGAAACAGTCAAAGTTTTGTTACTACATCCAAAAACCATCATGGTTCATAAAGCTTATAGAGGAAGTATGTTACGACTTTTGTGCTTATCAAATCATAGCAAAACATATCGAAACATAGACTGCCAGAGAAGACTTGGTAATTGGATAATGACAGTTTTTACAAAATTTTGTAAATGACACATCAATTTATACTGATGATTTATTATTGAGTATTTAAATCATTAGAGAGCATTAATAATTATTCACAAAAGTCACACAAGTGATGACAAAATACATAAATAACTGTAATTACCATTACATACATACTTGCTGTATATTAAATGTTAATTTGAATTAAGAATGTCTAATGAATAAAAGCAGAAATAGGCAAAAATAACATTTGCAATATGGTTCCTATAATTCCATATAGAAAATGCCTAGATTTTAGGGTTTACATGATATTCAAATGTCAGTTGAAGGTTGTATATCAAAATAGTAATTTAATCAAATGTGTTACAGTGCATACCACATACTGTGGCATACACTAATTTACAATGACACATGAACAAATGGCTGTGTGATGGCTGAGATTGTCTTCTTCAAAATCAGATCAGACGGGTATCATCACTTTTACAAGTTGCCAATACTGGGATCATAAACACAAAATCTCATCTTCATAAACCCAGTAGTTTCAGAAGAGATGTCAAAATTGCAGTAAAACTATATTTATGGGGAATGTGAAGGTCAAACGTAACAGTGGAGTCAATGTTAAGAAAATAGGAACATACATGTGTACCATGTTCTTTTCAAACAAATATGAAACAACTCATATTATCATCATTCCACTGTCCACTTTCTGATGACTCTTGTGGTTTTTCTTAGGATTCTGAAACATTTTTCAAATCATATTTTATTCAACAGATTGCTTCAGTACAGGTGAGCTATACTGTATTTGGAGCCACAAAGAACACAACATTAACATTGAGTTTAGGACATTTTAACCCACTACAAGAAAATTTCTGCCTGAACGAGAGCATGTCTACTTATATCTCTGACTGTCATAACCTAACAAAGCCTGAAAACATTCTGTAGTTTCTCCTCAACTTACTTGATTGCAAAATTATCAGAAACGATAATTTCAAATTCATGAATATTTCAAGAACAATCTGGTTGCAAAACGTTAGGACCCTTGTCGATCACAATTTCAATGAAAAGACTTTAAAGTATCAAGAAGTAGGACATCAGGGTAAGTAGTAAACATATATAACATTTGTTGTGAATTACTGGGTTACTTCATTTCTTGACATTTATGAGAAAATCTATTTTCATCATTCCATTATCCTTCAAGAGTACCCAGTTAACAAAAGTACTTGACTTTGCACCAAGTCACACAATTAATGATTCTTCTTGAATCTACGAAGTGTGCTGGAGTCTGAAGCTGATGAATATGTTTGAATGTCAAGGAGTCAGCATTAAACCCTGGACCATGCCAAGTCATGAATATTGGTCACTAGGGCACTTGCCACAACTGGTCTCAGCGACCATGTAGCATATAGCTGGGTGTTAGAGATTGCACTTTAGCCAAAATGAAGTGTATAGTAATACTGTGATGGCTGTCTCTCTGGTGTTTTTGTCATAAACAGAACTTGGTAACTAAGTACCGGACAATGGCTACTCTTTCCTGCTGCACCAATAAAGTATGTTTGCCAACTAGATCATGAAGGGGAATCTGTTTGCTTACTTACACAAGCAACAATAATCATGGCATGGAAACAGAAGAGAAAACATTGGCACAGTATCAATTATATATGCTCCCTCTGACAGAGGAAAATAATCCCCCAATCTGTGAACCCTGGTGGGTATCTGCCTCTGTTGCCTGTTTAATTTACTCTATATAAATGTCTTGGTGTTCCCCAGGAATACCCCAAAGGGACTGTATTTCACAGTGCCTTGATGGAAATGATAACTTTAGGCAGTACATCAGCTGGAGCAGATCGATCGAAGGGAAACCGAGCAGCAATACATCAATAAAGCTGTTTTATTTCACAACCATACAAACCTGCTCAATAATGGCCTGGTTTCTTCCATTGGCTATAGCCAAGTAAGCTTGTTTCAGATTTCCAGTTGCTATATACCCAGTAAGTGCAATAATCTTGAATGTAACGCTTAACCCCTGATTTCACCTCACTGCCTCAGATTTTCAATAATGCTTGAAATCTTTAGCTATACAATGTCATGCTTCAAGTTTGATTTTGTGACTAAGTGAATGACATTGAGCAAACATACATCAATACAATAGCCAGCTGGTAGAAAATATGTCTCAACAAAAGCAGCCATAATGAATTACCAACATACAGAAACATTGTCATATTCAAAGTCAAGTCTCAAAATCCTTTGCAAACAAATGTTTTCCCCTTATAGTAACTATAGCTAACACCATATACAGATCAATCAACTATATAAACACACAAAATAATCTCATTTTTAGATGGCCAGAGAATCACTTTACAGTAAAGCATGGATATTATAAACTCATGGGATATAAAGTGAGTGAGTTGGGTTTAACGCCGCTTTTAACAGTATTCCAGTTATATCAAGGTGTGTCAGCTTAATGTGGGAGGAAAGCCCGAAGTGATGCAGGTCTCAGATGTTTACCACTTTGGTTAAACCCCTGAGCACGGGTATGGTGCTGACAAACCTAGAAACATCATCGGGGCAAACCGGGAATCGAACCCACAATCATCGGTTTCCGACGTGCCCAAGGGACGCAACTCTGCACAGCAAATCTCGGCGCCATAGACGACTCCCGTGCCCCCCATGGGATATAAAGAATATGACAGTCTGTTTATAACACTGTCACATAATACATTAAAAAAAAGAATTACAAACTACATGTTTTGTCCAAGAATACATTCACTCCTTCCATTATCATTTAAGTGTACTTATATAATACTGTATCTCAGGATTTTTTTTTGGTCAGGACCTGTTTCTTTTCAGTCAATACAAAAAATATGTAATATGTTTTATTAACTATCGACATAGTCCCTGTCCATATTGAATAAGACAGCATTACAGAACACTTTTCTGAATTGTTTGTATTTGGCAAGCAAAACTGGGCTGCAAAAATACTGAAATATATACTTCTAGTAATGAAGAGCCATAGATAAACTGAACCAGTTAGTCTCATATTCAACTGAAATATACAACATTATCTGAAGAAAACATAGTTTTAGCTAATGATTATTACGCAAAGACGAGAACACCTGTAACAACACTGTTAAAACACTGTGCTAAATGTCTTTGAGATGCCATCAAAATATATCCATATTCATACTTTCCAAATATTTATGCACAGTAGAAGTATGATATCTTAATGGCTTTACACAGCACAGCTACATGATACTATTTTGCCTGAAGCCACATATTCTATAACGTCATCACTTCGGCAAACAGGCACTTGTTGATTCTCTTACAGCTGCTAAATGGTTCTGGCATTGATATCGAAGCGAACAGAAATAACATACACCGTATTTGACCCAATAAGTATCCCAGGTGCATCAATAGGTTGCACAGCAATGCAAGGGGAATGTTATGAAGATACCAATGTCACCATGGGGTTCTTAGTAGATACAATTGCATGTTTAGTTTGTAAATGGTCATTCTAAAAGATTTACCACAGTACAGTATTCAATTTTATCATCCAAAACTGGCTCCCACAGGAGATATGCTTGAATGAGATCAAGCAATATCTACACTGTAGATATCGCTGCAATGAAATTACATCACAATGCTTTGCAGACCATTGTGACGTCACTGGTTACCATGACGTCACAATCAAATTACATCACTAATGGCTCTGCTACTGAAGCTGTTTGCAGTACTTTTTACACTGAAGAGAAAATGCTAATTACTATCTACAAATTGAAAAAGTTGAAAGAATGATGTTTGATGATAAATAAAATCTCACCCTCGTGTCTTTTGATATCAAATATATCGACACTCGTTGATAAAAGTGGCAAAAATCCACGGCAAGCTTCATAATTTTTCCACTTTTATCAACTCGTGTTGATATATTTGATATCAAAAGACACTTGGGTGAGATTCTCTATATCCTAGTTGATGTGAAGTTAATAAATACAGTATGTTGAAATATCCTTCTGAGAACCTTGACAGTCAGCACAGTGACTGGCACCAAATATAGGTTTTCAAACATTACCTATGGCCAACCACACTTGGAAGGAGGAAGAAGGCACTCAAAGGCTAGTATATAAGTAATGGGGGAACATTAATAAGAAGTGGGTCACTTATTGGGTCGCTTACAGTACAAATATAAGAGCTTTAGATGGGCGGATGCTAAA
Source organism: Haliotis rufescens (assembly GCF_023055435.1). Classification (NCBI taxonomy): domain Eukaryota; kingdom Metazoa; phylum Mollusca; class Gastropoda; order Lepetellida; family Haliotidae; genus Haliotis; species Haliotis rufescens. The sequence continues at coordinate 5,380,188 of NW_025964223.1, read as the reverse complement.
TATACACAGTGCTGAGCATCAGAATACATCTATTGCTATGATTACTCCCATAATCACTCGTCAGGAACATTTGATCTGCAATGAATGATACCTTTCCTTTTTCTGTGTTCAGCATATGCTCATGTCTGTTGAGGTGATGATAGAGGTAGTAAGCAAAGTATCAAAGTATTAGAAACATCCTGTGCTATTTCTGCATATATGTCCATCTAGTTTTGGGTAATGTAAATATTTGTGTTTAGAAACCTTCATCTGGTACGTAAGACAAAAAAGATGTTTTTGTCTGGTGTACATCTTCGAATGTATTTTAATCAGGAAATGGAATAACAGAAACAACCTGTGTATGCGTACTGAACAAGCACCTGTTGACTGGCACCAAAGGTCCATGAATGTACTTATTGATTATGAGGTATGATCCTACACTGGGATATCAACAAACATCTAAAGAAAATCTGTCCCGGAATGTACAAGGAGAGTATGAGTTGCCAATCAATGCCATGTTTAATATGACAGGCTTGAGTTGGGCCATAACACTTTGATCATGACTGCCTTGATACACATATAACATATTAATGTATAAAAAAATTGCACTTTATATAATGACTGATCTTTGTCATTTGACAAAATTCCTACAACTGGAGACTAAATTTAAAGATTATCAGTTACAAACTTTAAAGGAAAGTAGATGTGTTGCATATCAAGAAAGGACTCATATGTTTACCAGCATCATGGTGCATACATGAATATTCCAAAAACTGTTCCTTCTATCCTGACCATGATGTGTTTAAAATGATTGACACCCACTATACATGCCATAATAATGCACTTATTTCACTACCCTACAATGTTCAAAAGAGTTTTCACAAGAAATGTAATATTCACTAAAGATCACCACAAAGATACTGCCAAACTCAATTTCAAGAAACAGACAACATAAGTCACTGATCAGTATTATTACGAGATTCTGACACACATTTGCAGAGATCAGTACTTAAAATGAACATCAAATGTATCAGTAAAGACACCAAGCATTATGGTTCCAACACATTAAGTTGGGTTAAATGGTAATTTTAGAATACGGCCTCCTAAAGTAATTTGATATTGACAGCTTTACATCAAACATTTACCACATCAATGCAATATTTTGTATTGAATGTTGGCATGTCCCTACAGATTATTTAAAAACGGTCTGTGATATTGTCCATGCACAGTACTGCAGTCAGCTATATTCAAGCTAAATGAAGGTGGCCTCCAAATAATCGTACCAAGGGTAGGCAAACCGGGGGTTGAACCTGGGTAAGGCAAACCGGGGGTTGAACCTGGGGTAGACAAACCAAGGGTTGAACCTGGGGTAAGCAAACCAGGGGTTGAACCTGGGGTAGGCAAACCGGTGGTTGAACCTGGGGTAGGCAAACTGGTGGTTGAACCTGGGGTAGGCAAACCAGGGGTTGAACCTGGGGTAGGCAAACCAGGGGTTGAACCTGGGGTAGGCAAACCGGTGGTTGAACCTGGGTAAGGCAAACCGGTGGTTGAACCTGGGGTAGGCAAACCGGTGGTTGAACCTGGGTAAGGCAAACCGGTGGTTGAACCTGGGTAAGGCAAACCGATGATGGAACCTGGGTAAGGCAAACCAGGGGTTGAACCTGGGGTAGGCAAACCGGTGGTTGAACCTGGGTAAGGCAAACCGATGATGGAACCTGGGTAAGGCAAACCAGGGGTTGAACCTGGGTAAGGCAAACCGGTGGTTGAACCTGGGTAAGGCAAACCGGTGGTTGAACCTGTGATAGGCAAACCGGCGGTTGAACCTGTGATAGGCAAACCAGGGGTTGAACCTGGGGTAGGCAAACCGGTGGTTGAACCTGGGGTAGACAAACCAGTGGTTGCTGGATGAACAATGTATGATCCAGGCTATTTAGGCATGACACAATCAACCAAGCCACTGATTACAACCAACTGATTCTGATGTGTCTGGGCACTTATCCTGTCCTGGAATGCCAACACAATAATCTGAAAAACATGAACAAACAAGGTAAAGAGTGAGTAGGGCTCACTATAAATACCCTTTGCCTTTGACTCCAACATATTTCTAAGTTCAAAACATGAAAAATGCAATATTATTTCAGAAAATACACATATCAAAATCAAACTCTGCATTTAACCTCTCCTATTTGTATAGAAAGTGTTCCTGTAATTTGAAAAGAATCCATGTGAAGTACAGTCAAGTCTCGTTTATCCGACACTCGTTAATCCGACAATCGGCTTTATCCGACACAAATGATGGTAACCGATTAAATCAATGCTGTTTAGACCCGTTAATCTGACAGTCTCGCACTCTGACTCCGACACACCTAATTAGCAACGATTTGCTGAAATCACTCATTAATCAGTCTCGTTAATCCGACACGGTGATCAGTGTACTCATTGGTCATCTGCCCGCGAGTACATAGCCCCGTGTTTTGATGCGAGACAAGTCGGCGAGTAGCTGCATATTTAAACGGCTGCAGAGATAAACTTTGTGCTTTGTGTTAAACTTTAGAGGTTGCATGATTAGAAAACATATTCCGCGAACAATGTAACACAATAATATGAATATTTCCTATTTCCTTTTTTTATTACAACATGTTTGAATCGTTATCTATCGTGTAGTTGTCCAATTTTCGATCACGAACGTTGATAATACTTAATTTCGTTTATCCGACATACTCGTTAATCCGACATAATCATATGCAACCAACAATGTCGGATTAATGGGACTTGACTGTAGTTCTCAAGTTATAGGTCATACAAATGTTGAAGTAAACAAGGCAAAAAGTGAGCAGGGCTCACTAATACCCCCGACTTCGACTCCAACATACTTCTTAGTTCAAAACATGAAAAAAGCAATATTTTCATAATAATGAAACTTTAAGCTGCATCTCTCCTATTGGTATAGAAAGTGTTCCTTAAATTTGAAAAGAATCCATGAAGTAGTTCTCAAGTTATAAGTTGCACAAACGTTACAGTAAAAAACCAAGTCCAAAACATGGAAAAATTCACTTTTTCTCAGAAAATCCAAATATTGAAATCACACTTAGCACTGCAAAAGTATAAAAAGTCTCCTATTGGTATAGAAAGGGTTCACCAAGTTTGAAAAGAATCTACGAAGTAGTTTTCAAGTTGTAGGTCGCACACAAATATGTCCTCTGAAGGACTGACAGAATTCCTTGGTACAACTATATACCCCTACCCTGTTAGGTCAGGGGTATAATAAACATTGCATACTACTCAAAACAAAATTAAAAACCACCCGATTCATTCATATTACTATAATTACTCTGTCTTGGCACTACAGATTAACTACAGTAATATGAAAAAATTGGGTAGTCCTTAACTTTTTGTGGAGCAGTATATGTGAGAATCTGGAGATGAATAAATGGACTATAACACAATATATAACTATGTGATAGCACATACATCATGCAAGCACTTCACTGACCAGCCTTACAAGGTAACAGTTGGTACTTATATTCAATGCAGAAGCAGACAAACATTGTATGATGTTTTGCAGAAGCTAGCGGTTTCACAGATGATAAATGGAAAAGGTGTTTAACCAATGTCAACATAATGAGGTGAGGTGAAATGGGGTTTAACGTCGCGTCCAAGATTATTGCACTTATATAGCGACGTGCATGCACGTGTATGTATGTGTGTGTGGCTGCTTGTACTAGTCCGGATTGATGCCAATTTATAGTGCTAGCTCACTGAGATACCATGCCGCAGTTTAGCATGAATACCCCACTCAGACACAGTATACTGACTCCGAGCCAACCAGTCCTTGTTTTAGCCCCTTAATGCCGAGCGCCAGACAGGGTAATAACAAGTACCATCTTTTAACGTCTTTTGGTATGACGCGGTCGGGGATCGAGCCCCGGACCTTCCGCTCTCTGGGCGGACGCTCTACCACTAGACCACAGAGGCGGTCCTCAACATAATGATAGCTCTTAATTAATGAGTTGTATAACAAGAAAACACTGAATGTCACATCTGACCAATTATCTTGTGTAACTGACTGCGGGTTAACGTTGTTGCACTATGATGCCATGCAGTGATCTACAAGCTGGCCGCTATATACACATAAACTGTGATAAAGGTTGATGTGCTAACAGATTTGCTCTATAACAAACCTTCCCATTTTGTCATTCTTGTTCCTGATGCAAGACCTGTAACCATAGCAACTGGCATAAACAAGCACTGTCTACATTATTCACACAGTATCAGGACCACATCAATTATGGAATAAATCTGTTTTATTCATGCTGTTAGAATCTTAGGTCCCCTTTTCAACATCATGTATTGACTACGGATATAATACCAACACTTCTCTGACGCATCTCAGTTTACTGTATCTGTAATACAGATGGCACATAAGAGCACAAGAAATTCTTTATTTCAAGCCAGAGTTATTATTCGGAAGTTGACAAATCCATAGAAACATATATGCATGTACTTGATTCAATATTGTTAATTCCATCGGTTTTCAGGAATAAGTATTGCTATAGGAATAGAACTTACTAAATCATCAGGTCTTTGAAAGGCATTTAGAATTGATACACATAAGGAAGAGAATATATGGATGTCAGCTTCTTTATTATGAGGAATACAACGTTTCGGGTGTTTCGTATCAGGTATATAGGAGTAAGCATATACTCCGAAACTTTGTATTCCTCATAATATAGAAGTTCACATCCATATGTTCTCTTCCTTACTAAACCTTGTCTCTTCTTTTCAGAAAGAGCTCAAGTTTCCTCTGCAAGTTACATTGTTTTCATTTTTCTTAACCTGACATGTATCAAATAATATTATCTAAACCTAATTATACACCTGATATGTACAAAACTTATTCATGAATATGAATAAGTTTGTTGATAGCAGTGCAAGGCTGATTCTCATGATCAAAAGAGTGAAAAAATGAATAGATATATGTACAAAATCAGAATGCTCTTCTGGCCATGTGGCGCATAACGGTATAGACTAAAGCTATTTTCAGAGAGAATTGTCCCAACACTTGATCACGATCTTCTGTTCCAAGATAAGAGCTCCAAGTTGATCTGAGATCTTAGTTGGTATATTTCTGTGTAAAATCATTAACACCATTTTTTATATTTCCAGTGTTACAGACATGAGCTTGATAACCTACTTCCCTTAGCTCATGCATCAGTTGCCTTTCATCAAAAGCCTGAACCCTTGAACAAGTCATCCCAATATCCCCTACAATCATTTGTCCAAATAAACATAATTGGCAGGTTAATTCCAACAGAGACAGACAAAGAACACATGTTCCGTTTGTTTGTATATCGAGCAGGGCCCTGAAGATCCACCCTACATATCCACGTGGGCTTCGTTAAAGTAGCCCTTCCTCCCACTCCTTTGTCCGGTGCTACATGTCATCATCTGGGCCAGATTCCTCACCATTTTCTTGGAGTATGGTCAGAGAGCTACTGGTTCCAATATCCACAATATCTCCATTTAGATATCATTCCCCGAGAGTCGGGTCTGTTTTGTAGGTGTACTGAGTATTCCTGGCTATAAGCAACAGTTATGTGTTGATCATCTTGATCAATTTTCTGAATCTAATACATTTTAACAGAAAAGTAAAAATCAGGAAGTTATTTATTTGTCTCAAACATTAAATAGTTTGACTTACATGCATGTAGATATCAGTTCTGTTTATCTCGAAAAACCCAGAGTCAACTCTGATCATAACTCACGTGCCCTTCAGATTGTTCCATCTAAATGTGCTGTTGACATAAAGAATTTCGTACTGCCAGGAAATTCTTTAAAAAATGGCCTTGTTAAAGAACTGCTTTCATTTTCTTATGATTATGCAAAGGGTTCTGTCACTTCTATTTATGACATTGTCCTTTTCAGGAAGAGAAATTAGATTATACGTAAAACAAAGACCAAAATAAAAAATTGCCTTAGAAAGTTAGAAAATAAATAAAAACAACTATACTTGTGAAAGAGCTGTTGGTAACCTGAGTGTTTGGGCATTTGCAACATCATAGATAAAATCGCAATGTAGATCTACTCACGCTGACATCTACCTAGTGAAACAATCCAAGCAAAGTTTCTACCTTTAATGATAGACATTCCTACAGTAAATAAAGCAACAAAACCCTTTCCATATCCAATAGAAATCTCTGCATAAAGCAGAGTGGAGTGTACAATTCCGACTATATCATGAGTATGTGTTTATGAATCACTATCAAATTGTAATGATACCACACACCTGTAACTATAGGAGGATATCTCAGTTTGAACTGTAATGTTTTTCTCCTCATGTGGCCTACTCACTCCCAGGTTTGAACTGTAGCGTTTTTCTCCTCATAAGGCCTACTCACTCCCAGGTTTGAACTGTAATGTTTTTCTTCTCATAAGGCCTACTCACTCCCAGGTTTGAACTGTAATGTTTTTCTCCTCACGTGGCCTACTCACTCACAGGTTTGAACTGTAATGTTTTTCTCCTCATAAGGCCTACTCACTCCCAGGTTTGAACTGTAATGTTTTTCTCCTCATAAGGCCTACTCACTCCCAGGTTTGAACTGTAATGTTTTTCTCCTCACGTGGCCTGCTCACTCCCAGGTTTGAACTGTAATGTTTTTCTCCTCATAAGGCCTACTCACTCCCAGGTTTGAACTGTAATGTTTTTCTCCTCGTGTGGCCTACTCACTCACAGGTTTGAACTGTAATGTTTTTCTCCTCACGTGGCCTACTCACTGCCAGGTTTGAACTGTAATGTTTTTCTCCTCGTGTGGCCTACTCACTCACAGGTTTGAACTGTAATGTTTTTCTCCTCGTGTGGCCTACTCACTCACAGGTTTGAACTGTAATGTTTTTCTCCTCACGTGGCCTACTCACTGCCAGGTTTGAACTGTAATGTTTTTCTCCTCGTGTGGCCTACTCACTGCCAGGTTTGAACTGTAATGTTTTTCTCCTCATAAGGCCTACTCACTCCCAGGTTTGAACTGTAATGTTTTTCTCCTCACGTGGCCTACTCACTGCCAGGTTTGAACTGTAATGTTTTTCTCCTCACGTGGCCTACTCACTGCCAGGTTTGAACTGTAATGTTTTTCTCCTCATGTTGCCTACTCACTGCCAGGTTTGAACTGTAGTGTTTTTCTCCTCATAAGGCCTACTCACTCCCAGGTTTGAACTGTAATGTTTTTCTCCTCATGTGGCCTACTCACTCACAGGTTTGAACTGTAATGTTTTTCTCCTCATGTGGCCTACTCACTGCCAGGTTTGAACTGTAATGTTTTTCTCCTCACGTGGCCTACTCACTCCCAGGTTTGAACTGTAATGTTTTTCTCCTCATGTGGCCTATTCACTCACAGGTTTGAACTGTAATGTTTTTCTCCTCATGTGGCCTACTCACTGCCAGGTTTGAACTGTAATGTTTTTCTCCTCATGTGGCCTACTCACTGCCAGGTCGTAATTGTAATGTGTTTCTCCTCATATGGCTGTTTGTTGTTTAATGCCAACCTCTCCACTATTTAACCTGAATAACAAGGTCCTGTAAACTGGGTAATAAAAAAGTGTGGCCAAGGCAAACTCATCATTAATATTTATGTCTTAGTGATGATTTGTTTTGGTATATCAACTGTGCAAGTATTAGCTGCACCTTATGATGAAGAAGCATACACAAACAAAACTTATAATAATAAAACCAAATAAGTATCATGTATCTAATTAAGCCTATTAAAACAATTCAAATCTCACAGTATTTGTGTTTAACATTGCTGATGGTCTAATTTGAAAGCAAATTTTGATTACAACCAGGTATTTTCATGGACTATTTACATATTAAGTTGCATGTATGTTAAGTGTTATCTAAATTTATGATACAAAAACATCAACAGCATATCTATTAAATAGACAAATTCAGGTCATGGTAATAACCAAACATTTGATCACAAATAGAACAGAAATAGCTTGCTAACCTTTACAGCATATCAGAAATGTCTTTCACAACAAAGGCGTATGGGAAGCATAGCTGCATGTTAAGGTAAATGTTTCTGGCACCTGCTGTGGGTTATTCTGCTATCAAAACGATATCTCGAGATGGATCACCAGTGCAGAAACGTTAAACACCTCTCCTATAAACAACATATTTCATCCTTGTGTAACTCACAAAGCATACCGGTAAATATCAAAAAGGTTTCATGTTGAAACTTTAAGTGTTAAAATATAATAGAATTATTTCTCACTAAGTTTGCATGTTTCTTCTTATTTCCCATATTAAAAGGGAGCTATAGTAACAGCTGGTTGTACCAGTCTGTCTGTGAGTGTGAGTGTGAGTGTGAGTGAGTGTGAGTGTGAGTGTGAGTGAGTGTGAGTGTGAGTGTGAGTGAGTGAGTGTGAGTGTGAGTGAGTGTGAGTGAGTGTGAGAGTGAGTGTGAGTGAGTGTGAGTGAGTGTGAGTGTGAGTGAGTGTGAGTGAGTGTGAGTGTGAGTGAGTGTGAGTGAGTGAGTGTGAGTGTGAGTGAGTGTGAGTGAGTGTGAGTGAGTGAGTGTGAGTGAGTGTGAGTGAGTGTGAGTGTGAGAGTGAGTGAGTGTGAGTGTGAGTGAGTGTGAGTGAGTGAGTGAGTGTGAGTGTGAGTGAGTGTGAGTGTGAGTGAGTGTGAGTGTGAGTGAGTGTGAGTGAGTGTGAGTGTGAGTGAGTGTGAGTGAGTGTGAATGTGAGTGTGAGTGAGTGTGAGTGAGAGTGAGAGTGAGTGTGAGAGTGAGTGTGAGTGTGAGTGAGTGTGTGTGAGTGTGAGTGAGTGTGAGTGAGTGAGTGTGAGTGAGTGTGAGTGAGTGAGAGTGAGAGTGAGAGTGTGAGTGTGAGTGAGTGTGAGTGAGTGTGAGTGAGTGTGAGTGAGTGTGAGTGTGAGTGAGTGTGAGTGAGTGTGAGTGTGAGTGAGTGAGAGTGAGAGTGTGAGTGTGAGTGAGTGTGAGTGAGTGTGAGTGAGTGTGAGTGTGAGTGAGTGTGAATGTGAGTGTGAGTGAGTGTGTGTGAGTGAGTGAGTGTGAATGTGAGTGAGTGTGAGTGTGAATGTGAGTGAGTGTGAGTGTGAATGTGAGTGTGTGTGTGAGTGAGTGTGAGTGTGTGTGAGTGAGTGTGAATGTGAGTGTGAGTGAGTGTGAGTGAGTGTGAGTGAGTGTGAATGTGAGTGAGTGTGAGTGTGAGTGTGTGTGTGAGTGAGTGTGAGTGTGTGTGAGTGTGAGTGAGTGTGAATGTGAGTGTGAGTGTGAGTGAGAGTGAGTGTGAGTGTGAGTGAGAGTGAGTGTGAGTGAGTGTGAGTGAGTGTGAGTGAGAGTGAGTGTGAGTGTGAGTGAGTGTCAGTGTGAGTGAGTGTCAGTGTGAGTGAGTGTGAGTGTGAGTGTGAGTGTGAATGAGTGTGAGTGTGAGTGTGAATGTGAGTGTGAATGTGAGTGAGTGTGAATGTGAGTGTGAGTGTGTGTGTGTGTGTGAGTGTGAGTGAGTGTGAGTGTGAGTGTGAGTGAGAGGTTGAGAGTGAGTGTGAGCTGACTGGTTCATTGAGACGTTCGAACAACATAACTGAGTGATTGCATTTTTGACAAATATATTGACAAAAAAGTGCAGATTCACATGATACAAAGCTTAAACTCTTGAAGAACATCATGGTTTCCTAGTCACTAAATTTGTTTCAAAATACAAGAAAGATCATGTTTGAATGCATGCTCTCCATAATGACAGTAGGAACCAGAAAGGTGTTTGCACCATCTCCACCTTTTCCTGAATGCCCCAAAACGTTCCCATCATGATCTATTTTGACAATAGGTGACAGCTAGTTGACCTCATACATGCTGTATACAGTACAACTACTACTACAACAGAAAGTCCTATGCATCAAGCTAGCTATCTGACATATTACAAAGTTGTAATCACTTCAAGTTTAATAACATTACTTCTCATTTGGGAAAACATGTGGCCAATGCAATATAGCCTTGAAACAGAAAAAAGATATGTCTCTAGCTACCTTAATAACGTCATTTAAGCATTTATTGACCTTGACCTACAATCTCAGCCATGACTTCCATGAGATCATATACATTACGTTTTCTTAAATTCCATCACAAATGCTCAAGATATTCTTCATACATGATAAGTATACCCATGAATATATGTGATTGAGATTCCACTTTGGATATGATAACTGCTAAGTTTTATCACAATTAAATACTCTTATTGTACACGCAAGGTTTTTTACGCCTGAGTGACCTTAACTTCAATCCCACTCCAAGGGGATATAGGAGGTCTATCAGGTATGAAGTTTCTAACATTTGTCAAAACTGCAACGATGGGAGGTGGCGGCTATATAAGCTCAAATTCAAGCAAACACATTAAAGAGAAAGAACACTCCAACTTTCAGTTGTCTAGCTGGCACCATTTTAATGTCGGCATAATCACTAGAAGCCAATTAGCGCCAGCGAACCAACCCAACAAACTGGGCTTCTGACCAGCGAGGGGACAAGTGGAAAACCTCATTGACAGCGAGGGGTAATCCCCTTCAAACCTCGAATTTGAGTGGATGAATCTTCCCAAGGCAAGGGAGTTAATTGACTGTAAAAGTCTAGTTTCCACCCTTGCCAAACTAGGCTGCAATTATGGAGTTATAGTTTGGCCAGACTAACGAGTCTATGCATAGTCCAATCATATTCGGGTAACGAAATGACATCCGGTCTGTAAACAAAATGGATTTCAACGTGCAGATTTCGCTCCACTGCAGGATTTGCAAAGGATGTGTACCGTCACCTGGGGTTGTACAAATATTTTCCAAATCTTTTCATGGTTTTAATCAAGGTGGTCACATGATTTGATGCACTTCACAAAATAAGACTTACAAACATATATCTTGATCATTGATCAGATCGTCTTGACTATAGGTGTTGCCATTTTGTTTGAAGCAAATGCAAGTGATATGAGAGGTGGAATCTGACTGGTCAATAAAATTAGGAGGGGCATAGATGGCACTACGATTGAGCCCAGAAACTCCAGCCTAGTTTGGCAAGACAGGACACTGGACTTTTCCAGTCAGATAACCCCCATGCCTCGGGAAGATGGAGTGGATAATGCTTACTATAACCTTCCACCTTGCAAATTCATCTGCTTGTGTAAATGTGTATGTACAATTATGTAGTTTGGTATAGAGAAAATATGGGTAGTTATTATTTTGTAACAATGAAATTCAGTTCATATCCTCAACAGCAACGAGCATTATTTTTCAGGCTATTTGCATGCAATACAACAATTACTACTCCCTTCTTGTTATCCATGTTTCATGGAATAACTCTCCACCTGTGTATTTGTCATTATTCGCTTGATGCTCAGTTAATGACTTTATCATAGGCATAATTAGTGGTAGAACTACTCAGATTACCTGACAAAGACTGCAAAATATCTCGATTACGTTCACCGCTGCCTATGAGGATGTCAAGGTAATAAAGCACTCAGTGGTTCGCATTGTGTCTGGGGTAATTATTTAATCTACGATTGGGTTATAAATTCAGGTCTGATGCGATGAATGTACTACATGTTATGTAATATGTTCGTGGCAGCACAGCATGAGAGGAATGATCAGTAGAGTTGCCAAATACATCAATCAAAGGATCAACCGATAATATGTTGATTGATTATTCATTGTTACATTAATAAGTTTGTTATCACCTGTTAGTTTACCTCAATGCTCTTAAGGGATGCTATGTAGTTTTTTTATTGTACCTGATATGATGTTGACCAATAGCTTCACACTGTCAAGTCACATATGCATTAATCAACAACAAAACACATGTCAGTTTGCCTGCAGCTCTTTATTGTACACCTTTATTATGATATACAGCTTCTCATTCTTCAATACTCTGATAGGTGTCACTTCGCACAGTGCAGCGAGAATAGCACCGAACATAACCATTGAAATTATAGTCCATAATAAGCAAATTTTGAATCGTCAATGGAAAAGCCCATCCATATTTCAATACTTTCACACTTGGAGTGTTGTTTCCCCTTAATCAGTCTGTAAGGGGCTGCTGAATGAGATCTCTAGTGCTGTGTACCTTCCTACTTTTCTTAGTTTGAGCAATCATAAAAACTAGTCACCAACTCTAATTTTTAGAAAATGCTTGAAAGCTTGAATAAAGACGGGTGCATTCTATGCCATGGCCCCAATACTGTAGTTCCTAAACATGTATAAGTTATCAGAGCCATTACATTGAGATTAAATGAAATGAAGTTTCAACAAGCATGGGGTGAAAGTGTAACGAGAGTTGTCACCAACGTAAATGCTCTTTACATGTTAAAGTATCTGTCAGACAGTTGTTTAGTAATCCTTTGATCTTTCAACACTGGATGTATACAGAGCTCCACAGTCTGTTATTTGACAAGATCCATGCTAAGTATGTATGCTTAATATCAGTAGCCAGCTTTGATCAGGTCGCTTGCTCTGACTGATTTAGAACGACCGTTGTAAAAACTGGTTTTAACTTCTTCTGCATCAAGATGGTCTTTGAAAAAAATATTGTTAAGTCTAGACAAGGGTAATGAGGTTAACTATGTGGAAGAATTACATAAATAAGGTGTCAGTTCTGACATGGTTAGAAGGTACTTGAGAAGTAGAAGGACACTGCTTCCATTGACATTACTTTCAGTGGATCAGGATTCCATGAACTTGACAATTTGATTGAAACTATCTAACTTTTGATGAATTCTTTTCTAACAGGCTAGAAGGCATATTTTGCGCAATGTATCTAGTGATACAGACAATAAATATATGTTGCAAAAAGTTTTGTTTGTTTTGTGGTTGTTTGAACTCAGCAATATTCCAGCTATATGACAGTGGCCTGTCATAATTTAAGCAACATTAGACCAGATAGTCCTGTGGTCGATGATGTGGGCAATGACCCACCGGGTACAAAGAGATGCAGTCACTCAAGTCGCTGACCACCTAATCCATTTGGTTGCTTTGGGTGCTGGGGACTTATTCTAACCAGGAATTCTTTTCTTACTGGCTAGGAGGCATATTTTATGCAACATATCTAGTGATACAGACAACACATGAAGTTTTGTTTGTTTTGTTGTTGTTTGGACTCCAGCTGTATGACAGCAGCCTGTCATAAGCAACATTAGACCAGATAGTCCAGTGGTCGATGATGTGGGCAATGACCCACCGGGTACAATGCGATGCAGTCACTCAAGTCACTGATCACCTGATCCATTTGGTTGCTTAATTCCTACAACCAGCATAGGTGCTGGGGACGTAGTCTAACCAGGAACTCCTCAGGGTTAATGCCTTACAAGAATGGTTTAATTAAATCAGGTGTAATCAGGAAAAGAAGAATGTTAGTAACAATACTAACACAGACTTTGCAGACATTGGTGTCTGCTTGTCTGATATATGGCCATAAAACAAAAATAGAATCTCAAGGCTCTGAGCCCACCCAATCTGCTATGAAATGTTTGCAACATATCATAAACTAACATTTCTGATAAACGGGCATACCACATTGTCACTGCCTAAAATTACACTTAAACATGTAGAAATGACTGTGGATTAAGAGTAAGGAATGATAGTTTCAATGTGGCTATTACGGCAAGCTCAATCTTAAAGATCTCATCACAATTTGATTTTTTGTCAAATCAAAATGTTTTGAATTTAATGCCACGAGTATTATTATGGTTCAAGTCTGCTCCCTCATCCCTTCAGCCAGGTCAGAGAAGAAACAGACATTTAACAGATAGACGGACAGTGGACAGGCTAATTCAATTCAAGTGAGGTAGTAATGAACATCTTCTCATACTCAATTTTTCACACACAAACATTTTGCACACAAAAAGAATTTGCAAAAAAATAAAATATCATAATCCAATACGTTTAAATCTTTTCTATGTAGACTTATTTAAATTTAGTAATATTCATGTTAATCAATCTTAAACATATTTTTCATTACACTTGTAAACATATTTTTCATTTGAAAACCAATAAAATTTCTTTAACTAAAGTAATGATAAGCTTATCATTAAACTATGTCTAACTCTATTACTTCTATTTTCATGTTCGTCTTGCTCATCTTTCTTTCTTCCAGCAAACATATCAGGCACAGGTTTATGACCTCACAAGAAAACCCTCCATGTACACAGGTATGATATGAACAGGTTCTCAATGAGCTTTTTATGTTGAGTGTGAATCACCATCCAAGATCTTCAGTAAGCTAGCCAGGAAATAAACAGTTTATACAAGTTGCTTGCCATTTCTGCAGTCTCACCAACCACCGTAAACTGTAGTTCATCACTTTCTGAACCTCCTAAGAGACTAGCCTCTGGTTTCTGTTCCTACTAGACATACTTTGTGTAGGGAAATAAGCCCTTAAAATTCCTTTGATGGGATCCTTGTTTCTCTTGGCAAAGTCTGGAGGTTGTTCACCATATAAACTGGTTTAGTGGGGAGACCACCAAATTTGGTAACACTAATTCAGGCAATTTCGGCTTAGCAATGAATTGAATTCTGCACTGTATTCATCCTGACAATATCCAGGTTTGCTTTATTTCTGTTCAATGATTATGTTAATTCCCCCTACTAATGTAATCATGCCATCCAACTTTCAAGAGGCAGTCGATGTAATTTATCATTTCTAGGTCTGCTGACAAATTCCCCAAATAATGGAATTATAATCTCTGTTTTTATTAACATGATAACATAAACGGTGACTCTATGTTTTGATACATAATACAACGCAAATTGTGAGTACCATCGGGATTTTAGATGCTTTTCACATTAAAAGAAACAATTTACCAAAACTCTGAAAGAACAATAACAGAAAGTATTCATGAAACCAGCAAATAAACAATTGTCTTTTCTTTCTTGCACATATTAAGCACATGTCCCTTGAAAAATTCCATGTCTTATAGCCACCTTCTTTCTCTTTAAGTAAATTTAGGATAGTGACATTCAAAGCATGCCAAGTCTCTAGGAAATACGGCAGATTGGTCAACGTAAACAAAAAGTAGGAAGGTACAGATACCTCTTTTTAGCACACTGTAAGTACCCACAAAGAACAGCGTAGGGGGTAAAGAAATGTCAAGCAGTTCTGACAATTTCTGTATATGCAGAAACTATGGTTCAAAATCCTACTGATCACAAAACTGTTTACCACAAATAATTTTGAATCTTTTCATGAGCTCAATAATGTCATAACCATGACAAAATAACTCATCAGCCCGTTATGGTCAGAATGAACAACACTTGCCCTCTAAATGACCTCAATAAATAGGAAATGCAAAATGCCAAATGTTGGCATGCAGTATATTGCTTAACATGAAGTGAAAATGACTTTTGAAAAAGAATTTGAAAAAGACGTTCTCTTTTTAACTGTGCTAGATCCTTGAGCACAAATCAATATCTTAGGCATGTAACAAGTGCCAATGTCATTTAACACCTTTATCCTTCTGACTAAGTAGATGCAAGCCTACTTATATCCAATGGACATATTTAACTTATCCTTCTCCTGAAAGAAGGTATTTTAGGAAACATAATGTGATAATCGCCATAATGAAAAAGAAAAACTTACTTTGAACATACACTGCCTCTTTGACCACGACCCAGCCATACCCATACACAGTATCGCCAGCACAGTAAGTTGCCGAGGGATTATTGAAGATTATTTGAAACTTTTCCAGACGTTCCATCATGGCTTAGGTATTCCTGAAAAATAGTAAAAGATGATAAGAATGACTTGAAAAAAGTTCATGCCTATTTCTGGTGTGACCCATCATGATGTTGCTGGAATATTGCTGAAAGTGGTATAAAACCATGGTCACTCACTACCTGGCCTGAAAATACAATCATCAACATTTGCACCTATTTTGTGCATCTTTGGTTTTATTTTACATTACGGCCTAATTTACATTTTTACCTGTATTATTATTAGATGTCTGCAGTATTTCTAGCTCAGAAACAAAAAGAGCCTTCCCAGGTACGGTCTATGATAGTTATACTACCCACACTGGCACACAAAGCAACAAGAGCCTTGTCATGTACGGCCTATGATAGTCATACTACCCATACTGGCACACAAGGCAACAAGAGTCTTCTCATGTACGGCCTATGATAGTCATACTACCCATACTGGCACACAAGGCAACAAGAGCCTTCTCATGTACGGCCTATGATAGTCATACTACCCATACTGGCACACAAGGCAACAAGAGCCTTCTCATGTACGGCCTATGATAGTCATACTACCCATACTGGCACACAAGGCAACAAGAGCCTTCTCATGTACGGCCTATGATAGTCATACTACCCATACTGGCACACAAGGCAACAAGAGCCTTCTCATGTATGGCCTATGATAGTTATACTGCCCACACTGGCACACAAAGCAACACGAGCCTTGTCATGTACGGCCTATGATAGTCATTCTACCCATACTGGCACACACAGCAACACAAGTCTTCTCATGTACGGCCTATGATAGTCATACTACCCATACTGGCACACACAGCAACAAGAGTCTTCTCATGTACGGCCTATGATAGTTATACTACCCACACTGGCACACAAGGCAACACGAGCCTTCTCATGTACGGCCTATGATAGTTATACTACCCACACTGGCACACACAGCAACAAAAGTCTTCTCATGTACGGCCTATGATAGTTATACTACCCACACTGGCACACACAGCAACACAAGCCTTCTCATGTACGGCCTATGATAGTTATACTGCCCACACTGGCACACACAGCAACAAGAGTCTTCTCATGTACGGCCTATGATAGTTATACGACCCACACTGGCACACAAGGCAACACGAGCCTTCTCATGTACGGCCTATGATAGTTATACTACCCACACTGGCACACACAGCAACAAGAGTCTTCTCATGTACGGCCTATGATAGTTATACTACCCACACTGGCACACAAGGCAACATGAGCCTTCTCATGTACGGCCTATGATAGTTATACTACCCATACTGGCACACACAGCAACAAGAGTCTTCTCATGTACGGCCTATGATAGTTATACTGCCCACACTGGCACACAAGGCAACAAGAACCTTGTCACATGTACGGCCTATGATAGTTATACTACCCATACTGGCACACAAAGCAACAAGAACCTTGTCTTGTACAGCCTATGATAGTTATACTGCCCACACTGGCACACAAGGCAACAAGAACCTTGTCATGTACGGTCTATGATAGTTATACTACCCACACTGGCACACACAGCAACAAAAGTCTTCTCATGTACGGCCTATGATAGTTATACTACCCACACTGGCACACACAGCAACACAAGCCTTCTCATGTACGGCCTATGATAGTTATACGACCCACACTGGCACACACAGCAACAAGAGTCTTCTCATGTACGGCCTATGATAGTTATACTACCCACACTGGCACACAAGGCAACACGAGCCTTCTCATGTACGGCCTATGATAGTTATACTACCCACACTGGCACACACAGCAACAAGAGTCTTCTCATGTACGGCCTATGATAGTTATACTACCCACACTGGCACACAAGGCAACATGAGCCTTCTCATGTACGGCCTATGATAGTTATACTACCCATACTGGCACACACAGCAACAAGAGTCTTCTCATGTACGGCCTATGATAGTTATACTGCCCACACTGGCACACAAGGCAACAAGAACCTTGTCACATGTACGGCCTATGATAGTTATACTACCCATACTGGCACACAAAGCAACAAGAACCTTGTCATGTACAGCCTATGATAGTTATACTGCCCACACTGGCACACAAGGCAACAAGAACCTTGTCATGTACGGTCTATGATAGTTATACTACCCATACTGGCACACAAGGCAACACGAGCCTTCTCATGTACGGCCTATGATAGTTATACTGCCCACACTGGCACACACAGCAACAAGAGCCTTCTCATGTACGGCCTATGATAGTTATACTACCCACACTGGCACACACAGAAACAAGAGCCTTCTCTTGTACGGCCTATGATAGTTATACTACCCACACTGGCACACACAGCAACAAGAGCCTTCTCTTGTACAGCCTATGATAGTTATACTGCCCACACTGGCACACACAGAAACAAGAGCCTTCTCTTGTACGGCCTATGATAGTCATACTACCCATACTGGCACACAAGGCAACAAGAGTCTTCTCATGTACGGCCTATGATAGTCATACTACCCACACTGGCACACACAGAAACAAGAGCCTTCTCTTGTACGGCCTATGATAGTTATACTGCCCACACTGGCACACACAGAAACAAGAGCCTTCTCTTGTACGGCCTATGATAGTCATACTACCCATACTGGCACACAAGGCAACAAGAGCCTTCTCATGTACGGCCTATGATAGTTATACTACCCACACTGGCACACACAGCAACAAGAGCCTTCTCATGTATTGTCTATAATAGTTGTACGACCCACAGTCTCACATAAAGAGATGATCAGTTATGACCTGCAAGCCATGTTTCCCGCATCACATTAAATAATTAATATGGTCTAAAAACTTTAAAAGACATTAATGGAAAGTAATTATATAAACATCCTCTCATCAATGATGTATTTGAATTGTGATTCATAAACACATGCTTGTGATATAGTCAAATCGTAAATGATTGTTCTCTGGTATTGATGTTCTATATAATGACTATGGAAAGGGGCGGTCAGGTAGCCTAGTGGTTAAAGCATTCTCTCATCACGCCGAAGACCCGGGTTCAATTCCCAACATGGATGTGAAGCCCATTTCTGGTGTCCCCCGCTGTGATATTGGTGGTATATTGCTAAAAGCAGTGTGAAACCATACTCACTCACTCACTCACTCACTCACTATGGTTCGGGTTTTGTTGGCGTAATTTGCAAACCTCGATGCATCAGAAATCATCATGCCCAAACCCATCACAACTACCTACTGTAGGGTAATATGTGAAAAGAATATTTGAACTTCTCTCAAAATCCCCTTGTTTCACATGTATAACACAAATACATACTTGATTGGGCATCAATGGTGAAAATCCTGGATGTAACGAAACCATAACTACTGCAGACATACCATTCAACATTAGGATAAACAAGCTTAAATTGCACACATTTGTTCCACTACAAAAAGAGGGTATCATCTATTTTCCAAAAGACCTTCTTAGCGAGTATTGTTTTTTAAATCAGTGAAAACATGCATACCACTTCATTCCATAACAACTCACCAATTTGTCACAATAGTAAAGCACTGGAGATAGCCTGAATGCCTCTGTCGACACCAGTAAAGACAGTAAGGTTTTATAACCCTAGGCCCTGCCAAATATACTACACATTGGCCATTCCAGCTGTTATTGGTGCCAGATCTTGCACTTTCCACCTTTCACCCACTCAAACAATAGTAACTAGACCAATACACTGCCTCAGATGTGAAACTGCTCGTGTTGGACTGCCTGTCTTGTGTTAATGTAAATGTAGAGCATGCTGACCCTATTTCTACATTGCCTTCTCTGGTAAAATAAAATTTGATTATATCAAGTGGCATTTAGTGAGCATGTTAATTGCTTACACAACTTCATGGAAGATTAGGCTATTTGTCACAGAACATTTTTTAAGATATAGTCCTTAAAAAGCAGAAGTAAATTGATACTAATATAATAACCTTGAAAATGAGAAACATGTCCTCAATGCATAATTACACTCTTTTGGTAAGATAAATAAGGTGAGGTGAAATGGGGTTTAACATCGTGTCCAAGATTATTGCATTTATAGAGCGACTTGCATGCACGTGTGTGTGTGTGTATGTGTGTGTGTGTGTGTGTGTGTGTGTGTGTGTCTGCTTGTACTAGTACTAGTCCGGACTAATGCCAATTTATAGTGCTAGCACACTAAGATACCATGCTGCAGTTTAACTTGGATACTCCACTCAGACACAGTATACTGACTCCCAGCCGACCAGTCCTTGTTTTGGCCCCTTTATGCCGAGCGCCAGACAGGGTAACAACAAGTACCATCTTTTAAAGTCGTTTGGTATGACGCGGCCAACCCCGTACCGTACCTACCACTAGACCAAGGAGGCGGTCAGTAAGATAAATAAGCAGACAGACTTTTTTATAAAGAAAATAACTATTGCATAAAATCTTATAAAAAAAATTAAAATTAGAAATTCTTCAAATTTCCACCTCTAATAATAAGTACCACATAATTGCCAAAACAGGAATTCAACTAGGGCTTACAGGGATGTGTCTAGTGGGTCCTACATAGGACCTGGGTACCAACAGGACTACTCGGACCCATGGTCTAGGGGGTTTGGTACCTGGATAGTAAACAAACAGAAACTATTTCAGCCATATCCAGAACAAAGGCCATGACATTTGATGGAGTGATATATAACAAACTAACTCTTTTAGTCTGTTTAACAGCTATACAAATATGAGAATTGAATGAAAAATTACTCCATGATTTCAAATCACTACTCAGCAAATGAGGTTAATACATAATATCAGTGCATGTTGTCAGTTTGCAAACTCAAAATTACGCCCACACTAACAGCTCTTACCTTAACTGTCAATTTCACAATGATTGGAACACTCAGGTTTTCCTCAGGTATTGCCAGACAAGAAACATGAACAATCTTTATGGTTTCAGATTATCCTTAACTATCCAAACATGTCACTCAAGCAATTCTTCAAACATCAGAAACACTGTGGGTCCCTTGATCACAATCTGTCCATATCCTCAAATGCACCCTATCTAGCCTCAGACACCTCTATCACGACTGGCGAACATTCATCCACCAGTCCTATCAGACCTCCTTCCCTAGAGAGTGCCCATCTTGCACATGTTTCATCTGGCCAATCTCCTTGCAACTTTCTGGAATAATTCTGATCATCATTTGAAAGAATATTCTTAGCGAATATCACCTCATTGTCATGGATTTGTATTACCTTTGAGGAAGCAAATACACAGAAATATTGAATCAATCACTTAGAGAATGCAGTATGTCAGCCAATTAGCGGTTACTAAACAGGCCATTAGACGCAAAATACACAGAAATGACTAAATGGGTTACCACTCCCATAATCAGCAAGGTAATATATTGAAATATGCTGACCACAGGGCTGTAGACACAAAACGTTCAGTATGGCTGACTTGTTGAATAATAATACCCATGATGAAAACATTACCCATATTTGTGATTTAAGAAACAATGGTCAAAGTGTACATATTATACACCTTTAAGTATCAAGTATATTTTATTTATGTTTCTGACATTTGTTTTCGTATGGATAGAAATTCCTTGTGTCAGTCACAGCATACTTAATTCATGTCAACATTCTTGCATAAATTGAGTGAATTACATCATTATTCAAAACATTTTCTTTTTATTGTTAATCTGCCCTTCATTGTGCATAAGTGATTAAGAACAGAAATATGGTTTGCTACTGAAAGGTATCCTAGTTCAAAACAAAAATAATTAGGTCTGTATAAATCTACTTTTTTGGTTTTCTTTAAGAAGACTTAGGAATATAGACTAACAGTGTAACTGTGAGCAATGTAGCTCACCTGGTTATAAAATATTACAATTTACATTCACATTGACAGCTTACAAGTAAACACAGGCATAAAGCCACATAAATTATAATCAGTTTCAATAATTTGACCTCATGTATAAACTTCAAAAGTCAAGTCCATAGCATCTCTATCACTAGACAAGGAGCAGTGCCCAAACAAGAAGCAAGAACCTTTTGAATCTACAACCTGGAACTTGACTCTTGTAATCAACTTGAGTTGAGATTAGTGTTAGAATATGGATTAGTATTAGCTTAGCTTACTAGACCAAAGAGAACTTTACTAGACTTGAGCTTCAGACAAGTGGCTAAAGTTGCAGACTGTGAAGTTTCAGTGATGATTCATCTTCTAAGCCCAATATGCAGGGGGGTAGCCTAGTGGATAAAGTGTCTGCAAATGTCTTGCTGGAGGCCCCGGTTTGATTCCCCACATGGGTATAATGTGTGAAGCCAAATTCGGGTATCCCTAACCATGATATTGCTGGAATGGTGCTAAAAGCCATACTTATACAGATCTCACTCCAAGCACAACATAAAAGTGTATTACATGGCCTTTTGCAATGACTGCTGTAAATAAATAATGATTGCTAACATACCACTCAGGCAAAGAAAACAAATAAATTAATAAAACTTTGAGGCTTGCCATATCAATTTGATTTATATTTGCCAGAAAAAACCCATTTAAGTAACAATGTTGGCCTTGCTAAATTACCAACATAACATGTTTCCCAAGCAATTAACATAGCCATAATGGATTTTTAAAAATTGTAAGCAAGGAAAAAGGTGTGAAAGTGTGAAATTCAAAACCATTTCTTTTTCTTTTTTTGCTTGTCAAGACGGTTTAAGCCAAATGTAGTCCTCACGACAATTATATCAGTCTCAGCTCATGCTGCTTGGTGGTAGCCAAGGTAAAGATGAAAGAGCCTGAACAATCATCTGTACTTCATCCCTCATTGCAGTGGCTTCTCCAGAAAATACTTTAAAATAATCAAATTTGTTAATCATGCCTATCTGAACATCCTGTGTCCTTAAATTCGTGGAGTGGGGTTTACATACAAACATAAGCCACAGTTAAAAGAGTCAGAGATCATGATTACACTCATAAAACTTAAAAAACCCTGGAAAAAGAAAATGATTCCCATGAAATAACTATGATAACATTCATTAATTATTAAATGAAGAGGAAAAGTCTTTACAAAAAAGTTAATTATACACGTCCAAAGCAGCATTTAAATAATCCAACTGAGAATATTTTTTCAATCAAATCTGTTCGTAGCATGCAAGAGGCTTGAAACTGCTACTTTTCCATTTTGAGTTTTTTTCATCCATGCAGGATAGGCTTTGACCCCCTCTGTTGCAATGACGTGAATACAACAGGGGTATTCTAATTGGTAATGTTCTTTGTGATTATCTTCAAAAAGATGCCTGAAACCTGCAGTTTTCCACTGATTATCTCTTCTTATTTAACAGCTGAATAACATTAGATCTTAATTCCAGCGATAAATTCGCTGTACACAGAGAAAGATGCAAACAACAGGGCATTACTAAATTTGAACACTTAACAAGAACACCGGGAGGGTTTGTGGTGTCAAACATATCTTGCAGCATGTACAAAAGATATGACATTTTATATCTTTATACTACGATTCTAAATTCTCTACACTTGAACATCCAATGTTAGCCCTGTATTTATCAGGATTGGTATACAACTAAGGTTCATAGTTCAATTTTTCAAGAGGTAAATATCACTTATGGCTTGCAGATAATATCTCGACCAATTTGTAACCACTGTCTTTGTAAATAGCCCCTACTAAGACAGAACATTACAAGACAGTCCTTATTTTCTCATGTTTATTACAGATTTCTTATGGAATCAGCAGTGTAGAAGGGAAAAGACAATTGCCAAGTAACTATAATCAAATGGTTTTAGTTTCATCCACATTTGCACTAAGGTTGCACACTACTGCTTAATCTCTGAAAAACTTGAACCTGCTGAGAATGGAATTAATAAGCAACCCCTTTTATCAATTGTCTAAGCACCCAGGATGCTTATTATGGTGAATACAGTAATCATTGTAGAACAACAAAAAAGAAATTCCATCGCCTCAGTTACTGGGAGCAAGACATGAACAAGAAAACACCATCACTCTGATTTTTTACATTCAACAAGACAATTCTTCTGTTGAAACTGAAGCAGAGATGAGGTGAAAATGTTATCTGGAAACATAAAAAGACTAAAGCATTCATTTTAGATGTCAAACATGTTAAATGAATTTGTCTTAAATGTACCCACTTTCATGAATAAGATGCTAAAAATATCCACTTTGGGAAAAGATTAGAAATCTATTCAAATGTATTCTCCCATTTCTTTTCATCCACAATTTAGGCAAATTGCACTGAAAGCTGCATACAAGATTCATCTAGAATAAACCTTCAACAAGTTTTTAATAGTAGCCGTCGGCATGACAGACAAGCTATTCCTGAAATTCAAATGTATACAATATTCAATGATGCTCCATGTATCCTGAATTAAGCAGTTGACATGTAAGTGCAATTCATAAAAAAACTTAATTCCTTAAGATTTGAAACATACAAATGAATTCTTAAAATGTTGATTTTCCGAGTTTAGTGGCTTTTTTATCACCCATTTTCATCTTTTGCACTGTTTTTCATCGGAACATTTATCAAATGAAGTTTATTTTCTAGGTGTTCACAAATTTGATAATCACTTGAAGCGTTTTTATAGATCAATCTGTCATATACTACGCACTGTACTAGATTGACTACTGCCCGCGATGATTAAACCCCAATCTGTGGAAAGACTGGATGTATTTGATGACAACTCCTGATGGCATATGAATGAAAATAGGATTGATTTAGTTCAGTAACTATATAAAACATTGAGAAATCAGGTAAGTTGATTTTGTCTGATGGAAAACTTGCAGGGCCATCAACCCCCCCGACATCAATCTTTGAACTGGTCCCCTAGTTCACTCAGTTAATCATGTTTCAAGGAGATCATTATGGATTTACAAACAACTTTGACATGATGCACATTATAGATAAAGAAAATGATGTACCATATTCGATGTTATAAGCGCCCCGCTCTAATAAGCCCCCACGGCAATATTTGCTAATATTTTGGCTAGTGAACAATCTCACTCAATTAGCACCCCTTCTGATTGATCAATGTACACGAGACTTATTTATTCTTGTATAATACTCACTTGTGTGTTATATGCAACCTTAATCATGGGCAATCAAACCCTGGAAAAATATATCTGTCGTATATAAACTTTTCAGGCTGTCAGCATAAACCACGAAATTTACGATTTTTCTACTGTTTTTTCACCACAAAAATATTTTAATAAGAGCCCCCTATTTCCAATTTTGAGAGCGCCCTGGGCACTTAATACGTCGAATGCAGTATCTGATATGATTGCACTTGGGAAAAAGGGTTTCACAACTATGCAAAACTTGGTAATGGATAAACTCCATAGCACACAAGAAAAATATAATTGACATATGTACACTCTGTCTTTGTATTGAACTAAGTGGTGGAAACATTTCTGGGCTGCTTCACAAACAAATTAAACAATAAAGTACTGTACATGAACTTAGTCAGTCAACAAGAAGAAAAAAATCAATTTCTTGTTTGTTTGCTTGTTGTTTAATGTGGCAGTCTGCACTATTCCAGTTATAGGACTGCAGTCTGTACATCATAATCAAGTCAGGGCCAGACAATCCAGTGATTGATATCGTGAGCATTTATCCACACAACTCGGATTTGATGACATGCCTCAACAAAGACTAGTTGAGACTGACTGAAAATATTTTCCTCAAGGTCTTACCGCAATAGTTAGGCTGCGTTACGATACATGATAGAAAAATGCATGAAAACTCATTACTGTCATGTTAACAGATGGTTAATTAACCATATAGGGATTCTGACTTGTGACCCAACCCAAAATAATATGTAACTTTGAAGCAAATAAACCTACATTAGCTTGAGAACTTGTATTGACACATTACCTCATGAAATGAACAATGATCAATATCAATTATCATTGCAGTATCATGCAATACTCATAGACACAAATGAAGTGATCTAATTATTGTAAAACTGATAAAACAAACTTGCTATTGGCTTCTCCAATAGTATTTCATTTCTTTTTCTAAATGACTGTCAATATTGATAAAAGATGAGACCTTTAATGAGATCATCCTTGCATATCATCTTTCTTCATACAGGGAAAATATCTGAGATAATTGAGTGATATTTTTGGCATTAAGCAAGACAAGAATATAGAAAGGTACAAAAAACTGGCCTTATACACAGCGATATACGGTATGGTTAAAACACTGAACGCTCTTTTAACTTACCAATTTAAAACACAACACATGCATAATTGGCCAAGATGCCTTAATTGAAGTTCAAACCAGAATGACTTGTATGAACTTAAACTTGGTGGCACTGTACATACAAAGTTTCTGTTCAGTTGGTCAAATGGTAGCAGAGATGTGAAAAATGTTAAAACGCCATTGCATCAACAGATCACTTGAGCTGAAGATAAAAAATCTAAGGTGACATTATCTCCTGACAGTTCGAACTTGTTACCAAATTTCAGAAATACAGTATATGAAAGGAGAAGGGAAAAGGTTAGCATAATACCTCTCACACTGTGACAACACAATTAGTAGAGTGTAGCGCTGGTGGTAAAAACTCTGCCTGCCATCTCTGAACTGTACCGCCGTACACCTCTCCCTATGTGATGTTCTTCCACAGTGAGTTCAGTCGATTTGAGAACCAGTACTTCTATATATACATACACAGGTGCCCCATATATTCTCAGTGCAAACCAATCCTTGCTCATTCTTACCTGTGCCTTAGATGTGGGAGGATTTTAATATTTAATTGAATTATCTGATTGATTAGTTGAGTCCAAGAGTTAAGAGTGTTTCCAGTGTCACTGAGATCAATTGCCATTCCAGTTATCAGTGTTGTTTAGTGCTGCTCTCACTGGAGTGCTTATTCAAATAATCTAGTCAGCAATTCACTAAACAGTACTACCTGAGCTAGCCACTTCTTAAAAGGAGTCAATGTAAAGTACATCTTAACAATATATACTGGAAATTAGTGCTAAATGAAGTCAAGATATGTTCCGTATCGTGATAACTTGGTTCAAGGAATGTTATATATTGCAATATTTTGTTAGCATAATTATTGCGATACATTCATTCAGGTAAGTTTGTGAAAATATGATATAAACTGAGGAAAATATAATGCAAACATTCTGTTCCATAATGTCAAATGAATTTTCATGTTTTACAACACAACACCAATCCATGAGCATTTAAAACAATTTGACTTCATATTATAAGGTTAAAAAATGGTTATTAGCAGTTGTTAAATCATCCAATGTGCAGATAGGTTATTCAATTGTAACAATAAATAGCAAATAGAACATGTATTGTGCAGTTGAAAAATAATACTGTTGTTCACAAGTTCAGGATCATTCCCATACTGACATTTTCACACTGGAATCCACAGAGATCAAGTTATCAACTTCATAAAGTATGTGGTGTGTATAATAAGTATGTAAAACAATGGCAACATGTAATGAATTAGATACCAAACCACATATGATGCCTATAGGTTACACATACCAGTATTCAACCTGTGTGGGGATTTCTGGTTGGAATTGGTCCCTAGCAACTCACACTGCTCGAAATGGTACCCAACACACCCTGACTGCTTCGACCATTCCTCACTAAATCACTGGATTGTCTGGTGCAGACACAATTACTTACAGGCTGCCATCTAATAGATGGAATATTGCTCAGTGTGTTACTATGTAATACTGTTATGACAATTACATTTGAAATGTATCTCAAATTACATCCAAATGATCATCAGATTCACACAATTATTCAAGCTATGTAACCACTTTTGCCCCTAAAAGGTAGAAAATGCATCTCTGAATATAATCAAAGAAACATAACAACTGCAAGTACCCATAAGGATAATGTCTAACCTTTGTGCACCTAACAGGTACACTGCAGTGAATCCTATTGTCCCTATTGATGTCATATATACATCCAGTTACCATTGATTAAGGTCTGATTGATACTCAGACTGAGCCAAATAGTAACTCATTGATGCATAGGATCTCCTTCTCCCGTTTTTACAAAAGGAATTTGGAAAAACAGAAATCAGATGACTGGATAACAGAGACTCTGAAGGCAGTAAGTGTCCTTTTTAAGTGACCATATAAGGCCAGAAAATCTTTCCTTTGCTGCCTCTCAATGGTATTTTTTTCGAATAGATTGTGCTATTTAAACTTACATCTTTTCAACTGAAAACCTGAACATGAAATCGAGGGATAGCTATTCACATTGCCAAGATGCCAGACAATGTTGTATCACACAATGCCCCAAGATTATAGCCTTGGTTCTTTGTTGCTATTGAATCCTTAATTAGAGAAAAAGTTCAAACTCTAGTTCTGAGGTCCAAAATGAAACCTTCTACATGACAGGAACAAAAGGCCAACCTTACAGGCACTTATTAAGGCTCGGGATTTTATCTGCAGGAAATTGTGTTCTCTTGAGAAATTTGATTTGGTTTTCTATGCAGATTTGTCATTCTTGTTCGACATCGACCTCTTCTAATCATGCAACAAAAACTCCTTTACTTGTCACTTTTAATCAATTGTCTGAAAGTGTACCACATGTTTTGCTTGCAATTTATGGTGGTTTCATGCAAAAACTGCTTGCTTTGTGAATTCAGTGTAAGGTAGCTAACGAAGACGAACAAGACGATGGCTGAATTTTAATGTAGAAATTCCCTTCGATCAATATTCTTGATGGTGAACATTGAGAATTTTTCATGAATTTTCACTCTCTTCAAGAAAAAAGACCAAAGAAATGTGCTTAATAGAAATGCTTGACCTGACATTAAAGCAAACTTGGGGCATCCATTGAATCACACTAGCATGATTTAAATTTCTGTTTGATTTCCTCACCATTGTAATTCATCTTTTTTTAGAGTGCGTAATCAGTAATAACCTCAAGTACTTTAGAAAGTATTTTTAAGAGAGAGAGCAAATTTCAGTAAATGTGATCTTGCATTATGTGGAAAGATTTTACTATTATGTCCTTGCCATTTAATCACAATGGAGATTGAACATTAGTCTCTTATTTGAATATTGATGGAACTCTTAAACTTATGTGATTATATTCTTCAGTTGACAGTGACATTTTGAACTCTTCAAAAGTTTCAAGGATTGTTAGTCTTCATGCTATGGTTAGATTGAGAATGGCACAATAACACCATGCTACAGATTTCAAACAGAAAAGGGTAGTTTTATTTGGCTAAAGATTGCTGTTGTAACTTTCTCTCAGCTAATGGCCTGTATATAATAACGTTTTGGTTTTTAATAACATACAAAATAAAAATAAGTGGTGTCACAAAAAGTAATGTAAATGAGGCAAAATTCAGATTTTACTTAACAAGTCTCTTATGAGATTCTCCAATACACATTCAGTAAACTACGCTTCTAACCAAGTCAAAGGGACCACTAATTTTAGTTCGTAATAACTGTAGTTCGTTATAAGCATATATACAGCATATATAAAACAAATGGCCGGGACTAAAAAATAAGTTTGTTATATAGGTCAGTTTGTTATAAGCGTGTTCGTAATAAACGTAGTTTACTGTACTTAAATGTGGTAATCTTGCATAGCAATGTAAGCTTTACTCTCATGATTATGATTGAGGCACATCTTGTACATTGTGACCTTGAAACATGCTTCATGGTTACATTACAAAGTTTGGTACCTAAATTTTATCAGACACATTACGGTAATATTTTCCAGAGCATCAACTGGCTGTTCAGACTTGATCAGCATGGAAACCTGTTCTTGTGCGGCCCTGTCAACCTGAATCAATAGCTTCCTGTAAATTACTGAAATAACTAATTGGCAAAGATGGTGTGAAATTGGCATGTCCAATCTTCCTCCTAAATGATATTCTTTGATGACACTACGGCACCACAGTGTTACTTTAATTATTCTGGAATTTCTTCATAGATGAAAGAAGCATCACCTTTTGTGACAAAGAATAAAAATCCTCTTTCCCTAAAAGTACTCAGTAGCGAATAATGGGAAACTGTCAACAATGGGACCACTGATAATAGGAAACAATTGGTGCTGCTTCATGGCTAACTGTTCTGCAGTTATAATATTGAATGATTTCATTATACAGTATTATGGATTTGGTCATGTTAGTATGTGTATTCCCAGTGGGGATTCCGGGTTAGCATATAGGTCTCCAGCAGCCTGTGCTCGTCCGACCTCTGATCAGAAGGTCCATGGTTTGAATCCCATCATCAGTGAATCGGAAATTTTATGGCCGCTACATTGGCGCCCAACGTGGGGTTGAGCACGTTCATATCAAATTTGAGCAAAATAAGCCTCAGTACTCTACTATGCAGCTCGGGACATGCCTTCTGTGATGGGGTTGTATGTAGCAGGGCGTGGAGTCATCCCACAGATGACATCCTTACCTTGTTAGGTTGCTGACGGGGTTAACCTCTTTGGTCATGTGGACAAGGCGTCCGACCTCGGACCAGAAAGTCCATGGTTTGAATCCCATCACGGGACTCGGAAATTTTATGGCTGCTACACTTACAATATCCATCACTGGATTGTTTGATCCACACTCAAATATTTTTTCATACAGGTAATTGTGGCATTAAACAACAAAGAAAGAAACTAGTAGATGTAAATGGTCAACACCAGGTATTAATTTATACTTCTTTTATGTGATTTATAGAGTATCCAACATGTCCAATATTCATACATTTATTTAATCAAAAGAATTCCTGGAACATATTGATGTGAATATCACAGGATTTCCACCGCAAGTGAATCACGTTAAGTGACACTGACACCATTCTGGTCATAATGGTATGAGATTCTTGTAGTGACAATTGATCTTTTTCCTTCTTTAGGTATTCATTACTTACTTCACAAGAATAGTTGTGGCCTCCTGTTGTCCGATAATATAGCATACTAACTCAATTAACTCATAATCGTACAATATGAACAAGCATGCATCAGTATACATATTGATGAAATGATAAAGACATGTGTAAAATTATTTCAGGGAGTGCCACTGGAAAGTTCACAAAGTGCAAATAATAACAATCAATACTCCTTGAACCCCCTACAACATTGTTAAAGGAAAAGCAACAAAAATCACCTTAATGTCTACAGTGTTAATAAGTGCAAACAGCATACATTTCCTCCATCCAAAGAACTCAGTTTTCTTTTGTTTCTGCTATATGTCAAATAGAAAGGAATAATAAAAGTTTTCTATGGTTGCTTTGAGATTGAGATCTTCAATTTGTGATCTCATTTTGAAAAGATATGGTCTTGCATGATATCCCAATTTTGGACAAAGCAAGTTTTTCCCAGTGCAACTGCCACTGGTAGTTGGTGGACAATCCTAGGATAAATTGCAAGCTCCTATAGGACATGATTTGGTTAGAAAGCACCAGATAGTCCATTCACCGTTCACCGTTCACTGAAATGACAATTTTCAGTTGCTGTTTGAAGCTGCCCTCAGCAATAACTGAGCTACATGTCTGTAAATAATTGGGTGCTTACCCTTTTCACAAACATCTCTGATTTTACTGCTAATTCGACTTTAACGTCCAATGGAACCTGTTTCGTTTGATAATAAAGACTCATTATTCTCTGGCGTTAACATATTTACAAAACAAACCATATTTTGTTTGTTTGTTTGCTGTTTAACACCGCACTCAGCATTCCAGCTATATGACGACGGTGTGTAAATATCAAATCTGGACCAGGGAATCAAGTGATTGACATCATGAGCTTCGATCTATGCAGTTGGGATACTATGATCATCTTCCCGAGGCAAGTGAGTTAACTGACTATAAAAGTCCAGTTTCCACCCTTGCCGAACTAGGCTGGTATTATGGAGATACAATTTGGCTGGGCGTATGAATCTATGCATTGTCCAATCAAAATCGCACAACGAAATTGAAATCCGGTTCGTAAACTGTCATGCAGATATCGGTCGATTGCAGGATTTGCAAAGCATGTGCACCGCCAACTCGTTGTCAACAGATATTTTCAAAATCTTTTCATGTTTTTAATCAAGCTGCTCACGTGATTTGATGCATTTCGCAATGTAAGACCCGTTTTATCACAATGTAGATCTTGATTATCGAGCAGATCATTCTTACTTGGCGCTGACATTTTGTTTGAAGCAAATGCGAGTGATAAGAGAGGTGGAATCTGATTGGTCCATAGGAGAGGCTTAGAAGGGACATAACTGGTAATAGCCACTGATGGCGCTACGATCGAGCCCAGGAATTCCATCCAAGTTCGGCAAGGGTGGAAACTGGACTTTTAAAGTCAGTTAACTCTCTTGCCTCGGGAAGATGTACTATGATATGCCTCAACCAAGTCAAAAAGCCTGACCACCCGATCCCATAAGTCACCTCTTATGACTTGCATGGGTTGCTGAAGATCAATTCTAACCCAGATCTTCACGGGTATCAAACCATAAGATGGTGATATTATACCAAATATATATGAATGAGAGGGAATTGCACAAAACATCATGAACCTGCACTTTGAAATTTCTGTATTCTTGGTCATGTTGGTAGACTGACTACAAGTATTTATTCTTCCTTTTACCAGGGGCGTTAAAGGATATCCTAGTGTTTAAAGCGTTTGACCGTCACGCCGAAGCCCTGGGATCGATTCCCGACATGGGTACAATGTGTGAAGCCCATTTCTGGTGTCCCCCACCATGATATTGCTGGGATATTGCTAAAAGCGGCGTAAAACCATACTCACTCACTCACTCACAAAACATCATGAACCTTGCAGTGGACTTTTCCCCTGCACTTAAGTTGTTTTCCATTTTCTTTTCTTTGAAAGTGATAAAAAAAGTGAAGTAGATGCTTTATGAGTATCCCAATAACTAATAAAATCTTTAAAAAGGATCCATTATCGGCATAAAAATAAATTCACAGAAATCATTCTATGTTGATGACTTTCTAATGTGCTTTCTATCACGAGATGCATAATGAAAATGTCTTTATAACAACAACTTTGAATGGGTTAGATATGAGCAGGAACCAGAATACTTTTACCAAAGGAAGTTCTTAATTAGATTAAAACATGTTTTCATGTAACATAGTTTACATTTTTAAAGCAGCTAGGAGTAGCATCTAAGCCAAAGCATTTTCCTCTTTACAAGATTCACCTGGGCACATTTCACAGCATGAACCTGCCAGTGTGTGTTAATGTTAATTTCGTCAGACAGCCCCAGATTCGGCAGAGTGAATGAGGCAGTTAACATTGCCATAAGCTTACTTTGATCACTCACAATGAGCCTTCATGCCAGCTAAATGGTGATGTAACCATCCCCGAATGTCTACCCATATCAAAAGCAGTCTGCTCACCCTTCTTTCACAGAGTAACGCTCAGTGTAGCAGTTTAGTCTACGTATACTGTTGATTGCAGCCTCACATAAATTAACTCATCATCTATCAGAATGGCTGAGAGATTGAGTGAAGTATAGGTATGTTATATTGAGTACAATATCAATTAAACTTTTACATCAGACATGTACTGTGCTGAAAAGTCATATTAATAGTAAGAATAAGAAAAAGTATTTGTAATAAATTTTCACTATTGTTTGATTGACTGGACTGAACATTAAGGTGTGAGGGAGTGAGTGGGTGAGTATGGTTTTACATCTCTTTTAGGAATATTCCTGCAATTTCGCGTGGGGGACACCTGTAATGGGCTTCACACATTCTACCCATGTGGGGAATCGAACCCTGGCCTTCAGCGTGACAAGAAAACGCTTTAACCACTGAGCTACTCACTAGTATGTAGTTAGATCCCACTTCTCCAACCTTCACATATCCAGGATACAGAACATTTTCAGAATCCACACCTTTGGTCATCAAGCAGTCTTCATCTCAAACTACATCTACATCAAAGCTGTTCTGAAAACTCATCTGTTCAAGCTTGATTTTGCTTAATTCTCTTTCTACATGTGTTTTCTATGTAGCACTGTGGGCATACATTTGTGGGTGGATATGGTGCGATCAAATGTCCATCATCATCATCATCATCATCATCATCATCATAATCATCATCATGTAAAACCCATTTCTGGTGTCCCCCTACCATGATATTGCTGGAATTTTGCTGAAAGCGGCATTAAACCATACTCACTCACCATCATCATCATTATCCAGCTTGACGTTTTCCAGATCAGTCCAGAATAGTCAGTGTACACAATTCTGCACAAGATTCATGTATTTCCATATTTGTTAAACGACTACATTACAATTCAATGTATTCAATGACCAAAATTTCTAATTAAAAAAATATGAAATCTGATTACCAGACAATGAATCACAATGTTTGTGTTTCCAGAAATTGAAGCCTGGTCATGTGAAGAGGTCAACCTGTTGTGTTCTCTGAGTTCAAGAGGGGAAAGGTAAATGTTTTGAACTGTAAGCAGATGCCTGTAGGGCGATGTAACAAAAGAAAGACGAGAGACGATATCTCAACTTTTTTCTCCTATTCTGCTTATCTTTGGTCTACCAATGAAATGATGAGGCAGACTGGTGATTTTTAAAGAAATCGACAACTCAAAGGGTGTCACTTATCACAAAGATGAATTCAAGACTTCTTCAAGCATAATAGTATGATGATTATGATAATTAATAAAAACTTCAAAGACTTTTGTGTTCTTGAACCTGTGTTTCTGTTAAATGTAAGGAAACAAAATGGAGAGACAAATTCCAATAGACCTATACGTTTACAAATCATCGCAATTTATAGTGACAAGCGTTCCTGGAAAGAGTGAGACCGTCCTGCCCTTGTCGTAGAGCCAGTTGTGAATGGAGGTCCTTAAACGCAGTTGACCTAAGGAAGATTCTGCAAACATCCAATTCTAGGAAATAATTTTGTCTCCATACTTATGTGTAAAGCAATATGTGAAAGCTTTAGGTTTATTTGGCAGGTGCTTGCTTGTGATGTAAAGAGGTGATGCACCGAAGTAATAGAAAATGCTATTTGCACACATCTCTTTGAGCAAAACATCTAGAGGTGATTAAGCATGTATCACTTGTCTGGGTCAGCAGTGGAATAATTACCCCAGTTCCCACATTCCTAGCTTTTGGAGTCAGCCGATCCGCAAACCAAGCAATAACAAAATGTAACACCTGAGCACAGCTATGTCACTGCCTTATTACTTTTCAGATCATTTGACTTGGAATGTATGAGAAACAAAGACAATAAACCCAATGGTTTCATCCAAGAGTATCTTGCACATGACACCTTAGTCTGTTTCACAGTCCATGAACCATATTATTTTCCTTACTGTAATATTATAGCCCTAAAGGAAGCATGCCTAGATTCTCACAGGCTCAGGTTCTGAATCTCCAATCTCCCCAGTCTTTGCCAAACACTATGCCCGAATTTAGCTCTCAACATCAATTACAGTCAAGTTTAGTGTCATTTTCTATGGACTAACATTTCAGAGCTTACTTGACCGAACAGAATTCTACTAGACTCGGGCTACAGCTAGTGACTAAAGTCACAGGCTGTCTCACAGGGGCTCCTTCTTACCTTAAATGTAGTTGTTTGTTTCCATCAAAATTACATATTTTCAGAAACTAAGCAATATTTAAATGACACCTCAGAATTCTCTTTAAAGTACTTTAACAGATCCATGGCAACAATATATTTCTATCAGCCTTAAATATTAATGTCAGTTATATTCATTTGACCTTGAAATGTCTATTTTGATTTTTCAAAGCTTCAAACTAAAGCTATAGACTCTGAAACTCATCTGGATTTTTTA
Organism: Haliotis rufescens; assembly: GCF_023055435.1. Classification (NCBI taxonomy): domain Eukaryota; kingdom Metazoa; phylum Mollusca; class Gastropoda; order Lepetellida; family Haliotidae; genus Haliotis; species Haliotis rufescens. The sequence continues at coordinate 5,344,665 of NW_025964223.1, read as the reverse complement.
ACTTAATTTAGTTGATCAAATTTCAAACAATTTGTAGCAAGCTTGAGAACATTCTCAAATGAAATTATATCAACAAGAGCATCTACACACTGAGTGAGTGAGTATGGCTTTACAACGCTTTAGAGATATTCCAGCAATATCATGGTATGGGACACCGGAAATGGGCTTCACACATTGTGCCCAATGGGGCGCAAAACATAATGATCTCTGGAAAATATACATTCTTCTTCCTCTAAAGTTGGAAAATATGCTTCCAATAAAGCTAATACTTAAGGTGCAAATGGTCACTATCCAATTTTTATATTAAGTCAACTTCGAATGACAAAATATTGGTTAAAATTACCGAGGATGGGGTTGCAAAGATACCAATGTTAAAAACTACTGAAAGCTCTTGATGACAATGGTAAAATGAATTAGGTGTCAGAAAAAAATAAGAAAAATATATAATTTTATCGATAACAACTTCTGGTTTATCACATATAGCGTTATGTTGTAGATTCTTCCAACGTTATCAAGCTGGAGTGACCACAACCAAGAGAAGAGAGGTATATATGCATAACATGTTGGGATAAACAGCAGATTAACATTGACAACAACAGGTAATAGATAATTGGGGGTCCAATATCAGATATTTGTTGTAGGGGATACAAATTTGTTCTTATTCTCTTTTAAACAAAGGTTATAGGACATTTATAGTCCAAATGGCATGATAGTATCTTCTTCACATTTCCTGTCATTGCAATATCAAGTATATGCCTGTTAGATGACAAATTGACATAATAGAGCTTAATGTAAATTGATGATGTCCTTACACAATTTCAATGTAAACTTTAGATGAAGAAAAAGAAGTTGAAATGAAAATCTGTAAAAAACTGCCAATTACGGGAGATTGAAGAGGAATTGCATGTTTCTTTAGTATGTGATAGGTATGATGAACATCTTAGAATAAAATATAATCCAAAGTTTAACAATATGCATAAAAACAAGATGTCAATGGTCAGTCTTATAAAATACAACAACTCTGATGTGATATGTTCACTAGACATATTGCAGAAACATATATTCTCTGTCAGATAGTTTTTGTATATCCTACATATCAAGTGACTTAACAAATGAAACTGAAACTGAAAGGTCGACTGTACAATGGGCCATGCGTCCTTAAATGCTGAATAAAATGTCTCTCTGTCGTGAAGCAGGGAATCAGATATGCTTATTCAAATCCTCAGTTCAAGCACGCTACAATTTGAGATGTCTTGCAATTTAAATTAAAAAATACCCTTTATAATATATTATCCTTTAGTCATGGGGATCTTGGGATTCAAACCAATGATCACAGGATTCTGGCTTACAAAAGGGAGGTAAGTCTGTGTTCAGATGACTTGGGCACATATAGTTTGTCTCCTAGACCCTCGATAGTAAATTAAAAAAAGGTGACCAACTCAAGTCTAGAATAATTTGGCAAGTCTAGACCTGAAATTAAACATTCTTTTGGGCTCCTTTTGGATTATATTTTTATATTTTGTAGATATATATTTTTCATGATATATTGATATATGTAGTGCTATATTTATAAGTATATGATAGCTACATGATAAATTGCAAAAAACAATGAAGAATGAAGCATGGTTTATTTCACGATAAAACATTGTTCTATCATGATGTCATTTCTGCAGATTCGAACACTTGATGATGTCATATATACGACAACATTATTTCTGAGAAGGGAGTGTCTAGTGCGTTGTTCCCTATAGATGTATCTGGGCAACAGTTATACGCGATGGCAGAACGATTGCATCCAAAAGCAGGAGACCTATGACAACCGGTATTGGGAGAAAAGGTACAGGTAAACGACGTGCGGATTGTGAGAATATGCGGGAAATACCAACCTGTGCATAAAATGGACTTGTCCAACATTGCTGAGGTCGGATTCTATTGAGGGAGTCATCATTATTTAAATACGGGTAAATGTTTTTAAAGCATGTACATTTTATCATCATCCTTAACAGAGATCCAGAAAACTTTTTGAGCAATTGAGTTTTTACTCAAGGGTTTCTATTTTAATTGGGTTATTACATTTTTCATTGGGTAACCCATATCTTTTCACTCATAAATTCATCACTCTATTGGTTTTTTCCAAAAATTAGTAAACATTTTAAGATTTAAAAAAATGAAATTATGTTTTAGATGTACATAACTGTTTTAAATATATAGGCTTGACTCGGAAAGTAAATTAGCTCGTAATTGTGTTTAGGAAATTAGCCTCTTAGAATGCATGCTGGAAAAGCTTCATTAGGTATTTACGCGAGCTGTTTTTATACATTTGAAGTTTATTTATTTATTTATTTATTTATTTTATTTATGTGGTTCTGTATGCAAGTTAATTGGGTTTTAAATATTTGTGGGGGTATTTTACGCAAATAAGGTGCTTTTCTGTAGCTCTGTCCTTAAGGAGGTTGTACATGGGGTTCATATCTCATATAAGAAACAAACAACTCGTAGTGAGCACCTCATGGTTTATTCTCGCAGCAGTGTTTTTATTGTATGATATACAATTCCCACTCTACGTTTAAGATAACTTTACTTCTGGGACTAAATTTTAGTCTGGGCCACACATGTACTCATCAGATAAGCAAAGGGGGCACGGGTGGCCCAGTCGTCTAAGGCTGCGATTCACTGCGCAGATTGCATCCCTTGGGCACTCCAGAAACCTATGATTGTGGGTTTGAATCCAGGTTCGGCCCAATTATGTTTCTGTGTTGGTCAGCACCATACCCGTGCTTGTGGGTTTCATCAAAGTGGTAAACGTCGGAGACCTGCATCACTTCGGGCTTCCCTCCCACATTAAGTTGACACGCCGCGATATTACTGTAATACTGTTAAAAGCCGCGTTAAACCCAACTCACTCCCTCACTCAGATAAACAAAATTATTTTTCAGTTACATAAATTGTCTTCTTGAAGGTTGACAGTTTGCTATTGATCATACTCAGTACTTTTTAATGTGTGTTACATTAGTGATGGGCATTGGCCTGACCTTTGTGATAATGAGTCATGTTTTGCAATACATACCACAATGCATTGCATGCATTCTTTCATCTGTAGTTAAATGTTATGAACCTGAGTAGAAAGGGACCAATACATCAGACTTCCTTCACATACGTTTGACAACTTGACAACTGTTGCTATGGTCACAAAGCATATGTAATACACACAAGAATCAGTTGCTCATTTCTGATGTTTATAATTTCAATTCCATATGTATTGTGATACATAATCATTAGCATTTCAAATCGGGGTACACCAGTAATACTGCACACCTCTAATTAACTACAGTAATGAAAGGTAAGATGCCTCATTGACATAGCACGCAATGAACTACCGTCGTCACCACATTGAGTGCACTTACATGGATGATTAATCAAGCAATTGCTTCGGATACAACCAGTGAACTACTTAATTAAGGTTATTGTAATATTATTTGTCTATATCTGCAAATATTTTTTTATATTTTAGCACACTGAGTGCCCTTTCTGTATTTTCATTGATATCATTGTGTTGTTGGCCTTAATGGTCAGATGGTTAATTAAATTTCTGTGGTAATGTATTAATTTCAGAGTGACACACTAATAAAATATCTTATCTTTTATCAATTTCTATTTGGATACCCTGCACTAAAAAACATGTCTTTTTTATTCATACAGCATACCCTGTATCCTAATGGTGACATAGTGTTGGTGACATTCATCGAGATGTGTAGGCAATTTGTCCAAGTGTTTGTGCTTTTAGGCCTTGATTTCAATAAAACTAGGTCATTTGCATTGCAAATCAGGGTGCATTTAAATTGACATTCAGAATGTCATGTTTCTAAGTTCATAATCAAACTGTCCGCCTTGTATATAATGCAAACATCCCCAACGTGCAAGACTGTTAAACATGTGTGCATGTGTGCATGGTACTCATTGTCAATAAAATACGCCAGTCCTCCGTCAATGCACACATTGTAATGGTCTTGCACATTCACATCTGTAACACTCATAATGGTGCAACCTGGCAAGTTAAATATTTGAAAGGTCAACAAGAAACTGATAAGAAAATATGATGCATAATGTTCCCCCTCTGTAATGGTCTATTTACAAAATCTTATCATAACCTACTTGAAGTACATCATATGACCTGAAGATTATAATGAGGTACATTAGCAATTAATTTGGTTATATAAGTTGCTTGGCACTTTATTTTGTCAACATGTTACTTATAGACAAAATTTAACATAAATATAGCGTGAAAAAAATATTTGTTATGCATTTGAAAAACAAGAAGTTTCGGTCAGCAGCAAGAATTATGATTTTAATTTAACACTTAACACCAGTATTAAGAATATATAAAATCCGCACAAACTGGGACTTTCTACAATCTGAAAATGCTTTGGATACATCTAGCTTTTGCCTTAGTGTCATGCCATGCAACATAATGTTAATTTCTAACATGCCTATAAGGTGTTCAGATTATATATCACGTCCATATGGTAGTCACAGGTCTTGGTATGATCTGGTGCTGCATCCACTGATACCACAGACCAAACATGAGAACACATGGTTGTGTTGTATATGCAATGTTGATATTGTACATGAGACTGAAACTACATATAATGTACTGTAAATCAAGGAATTGATGCAAAAAAGGAAAGTTCTTGTTTGCATTAATAATGTGACACATCATAATATGGACATATTGAATTTATTTATTGCAGTGTCACTGCACATGCTGGCAACAATGACATACATAACACTCTCAAACTAAACAATGAAACTGACCTCTAGATTTAGTGGTACTCATGACATACTGTGTCAAGTGTGGTTAGTTTGCTTACACATGTTGTAAAGTGATGAGACAGTTACAGCAGTTGCTTATAAACCTTGTATGAAGGTATCTTCGTTCTCCATCCTTGTTAAATCATCTTATAATGAGAAACAAAACACTGCTCGCTCATGTAGTGAAGATAATTGTCCAGTACAGTAACATCAGTCATGGTGATACATAACAGTGCTCTTTTATGTACAGCACCAACTCATCTAACAATGCTTGGAACCTTTTACAGTCTTTTTGGTTAACATAACCTATCACATTTGAATATGACTTAATTGGAATTTCCTGCTAAGGATTTCCTGGAACTTGGATCACACATAAAGAGGAAGAACTTAAATTTGTAAAAAACATATGATTTATCAAACTTCTATCACAATGTACTATATCCCGCTATATCACCTGCTATAACAGTGTACAAGATGATGCTATATCAACTGCTAACACAGTGTTCCAAATCATGCTATATCGACAGCTAACAGTGTTCCATATCACACCATGTCAATTACTGACACAGTGTTCCATATCACACTATATCAACTACTAACACAGTGTTCCATATCACGCTATATCGACTGCTAACACAGTGTTCCATATCACACTATATCAGCTGCTAACACAGTGTTCCATATCTTGTTATCAACTGCTAACGCAGTGTACCATATTATGCTATCTGTTAACTTCAACTGTACTCTTTCGTTGGATTTGAAATGAAAATGGCTGTAATGACTTTGTCATGACTTTGTCTGTTGTATCATAGCTATTCTAAAATCATACACGTAACCTATTAATTATCATAATGCACATTACGATTTTGTTTATTCGGGAAATAATGCCCTTTTGAAATATCCATAGCATTTCTCTTGATAACCAAACAATAATAATATTCTATTTAGTTCACATCTTGCAAGGATCAGTTAAAGTTGAAAATGATATATTTTCAAGTTCTTTATTAGAAGAAGGATCAATAACAGTGATAACATTGGGATCTGCCAGGTGCTTTAGGTCAAATCAAACGATGATCAATGTTTACTTTTGAAATCAAAACTCATGTAAAGCCATCCATATTTTTTGTGTTTCTCATCTCCAACCTCAACCAGCAAGAGAGTGGAGAGAGTTCCTATATATTCAAGAACCATATGATCACAAGGCACATCACAACTTATGGCTACAGTACCATTAATTATAATGCATCAGGATAGGATTCAGGGCTAAGAGGATCTCTCCTATTAATAAAAAGTGAGGAGTATTTTCACAAAGCAAACACTAATATGTCTTCGCTGATAATTCAATGTGAAATAAAAAGCATGCTATTAATATTATCACCAGAAAAATCACCCCGTCTTTGCTTTTCATGCTCAAGAATTCTTTACACTGAAGCCATGATTTTCAACCAAAAAGAAGCAGCTCAAGTGCTGTGACAAAACATTCACCATTGTGATAGAAGGACAATCCCACCATCACTTAAGTAAACATCTACCACTACCACAGCGAAAGACAAATTTCAAGTGAAAGAAGCGTCTACTCACTGTATCAGCTTATCATGACGTGAATACCAAATTTCTGATCAATCCCACTGCAATGATGAAGGCTGTCCTGCGAGGTCTTAAAGGAGATCAGCCCAAATTATGCTTGTGGAAGTCATTCCCACAGTGTTACAGAAGTCTTATCTCCACTCTACATCTGGTCCTCCGACTCACGTCCACACTCATAGCCAGGCTGACCCTAAATGAGGTTACGCAGGTAAATACAGACCGTTATACAGCCAATGCTTGTAAGCTAATTTACTCAGAGCCTCTGAACAATCTCACCTTCTTGTTAGCTATTGACTTCTAACAAGCCCTCGAGCCCTATAATTAATCCATTAATCTCACGCTTTGGGCCGGAATTGTGAAAAACCTGTGGATTCTAGAGTCAGAAGGACAAAGAATGGGGATGAATGTATGGCAAACACGATCAAAGACTTCAGCCCCACATTGGCACCTTCTCGTATACATATGCTCTAGTCAAGTCAAGGAAACAGAACGACTGCAGACAAAGCCACTTGCAGGATGGACCCTCTGTGATCTTTCACTTGTGCGGAATGTCCAGTGTAGCTATTTCTTTCAGTGTGCACGTTAGGTAAGCTATCCTGGGATTACAAAGCAAAAATACCAAAGGGGAAATCTAGGGTTTGACTTTTTCACCTTCCTTGTAACAACACTATACAACAAATGCTTGCTGTCTGAAGAAAATTATCACAAATATCATCAGATCAAGCTAAAACAACAACCCATATTTTTTTCATTTTAAGCTCATTTCCAAAATTCAGGATATTTCAAAGGTTATACATTTAAATAAAAAGGATCACACTGAAAGATGAAAGTATGTGATAGTAAAAGGAATGGAATATGCAGTTATGAAATGCATGCACAATCCAGTGTTTCATCTATCTTCCTTTCAGAATGCTTGAGGGCAACATTTTTTATGTGTGATAATAAGTCCCCATTCTGAAAAATCAAGTCAATCTATCAGTTGCATGATGACATGTTGCATCTTTAAATCTAAAATAGATTATGTTTTAATGATCAAAGGGGAAAAAATAAAAAATGTGTGGTGCTTCTGTAAAAGCATGTGACTAGAGAGAATGGAGCTTAATGGAATCTGTACAAAATGCATACACGCACAAATGTCCAAAGCTCTTCTAAGTATGCACAGGTATCAGTGAAAGTAGAGTCATTCAAAATTGATAATATTCCCAGAGCTCGTCATAGTTATGATACATAATAATCACATCTGCACCTACTTAGTAACGTTCACACCAAATCATTTGTACCAGTCGTTCTAATGAGATTGATGTCAAAATAAAAAAATACCCCTTTAGTAATCAACAATTTCCCCTTCCGTGTCTTCATAATGCATAATCTAGTTACAGTGACGATGCAGAACGTGCTCCCTACCTGCCATCCGCAATGTGTACCAAGAGCAGAAAGTTTAATTGATCACCTCACTCAATAACTGTAAGGTCAATACTGTACCGCGTACATTAGTCATTCTATACAATGACATGGAGATGTCGATTATTGCATTAATAGAGCAAATAGAGGCTAGACTATGATGCATATTGGAATTAGCGAATGCTGTGCGTAATGATTGGCTAGGTACACAGGCACAGGTCTTCAGGAAACAGTGTTGGGTCTGACGGTGTTTCTTATCTAGCAAGCAAGACAACATTCACTGCCTGTATATATTTATTGATGCCTTTAGCAAAATATGAAAGACAAGAGCATATATTTAATAAAAGAATCACTCACATCTTATTCTCAATCTGGGGTGGAGGGGTAGCCTAGTGGTTAAAGTGTTTGCCGTTCATTACGAAGGCCCAGGTTTGATTACACACATGGGTACAATATTTGAGGCCCATTTCTGGTGTCCCCACCATGATATTGCTGGAATATTGCTAAAAGGAGTGTAAAACAAGATTCACTCACTCACTCACTCACTCATCCTCTTAAAGGTTAAGTAGAGCAGCCTAGACTTATACCCTTTTCAGGTCTCTGAGACTTGAGGATTCCTTAATACTCCAAGGTTTCTATATAGAATTTAAAGTTAACCATATACTCACTTTAGTTTGGGGACTACATCTTGCTCTAGTTTATAACTTTGCTTCAACTAACAAGGTAAAACTTGTTAAACATATGGGAGTGTGTGCTGCAACCTGATTGGTTGAATACGGGATTCTAATCACTGAAATCTTCTGGGCCTTTCAATATGTACGCAAAGAACAGAAATATTAACATTGAAAACCTTGACTAATGCGGTGAAATTCACAGGCTTCGAATACTCAATAACAACTGCAACTCTGAACTTACATAATATTAATTTCCTAATTTAATACAAAGAGACCCCATTAAAACATTTATTAGCGCAGGACATAGTAACACTTTTTGCTTAAACACCTGGTGTCAACACTGATTTCAAGTGATCCACTTATTTAATTTTCACTGCTATTTTGTGTTTTACACCCAGTGGAACTGTTGGATTATCGTTGGATTATCGATGGTTATTCTCCGGCGTAGAGGTTTAATACTTATGTGAAAGGAAATCACATCATGTTTAACATAGCCAGATGTACCAATTAATGTGGATTTAAAATGACATTTCTACCTAAGTGACCTATATGACTCGGTCACCTTTACTATTCATCTATCACCAAGCTGTTTATTTTAACTTAATGATGATTACTGCCATTTTAAAAAAAACATCAAAACGTTTAAGTTTTCAGCCATACTGTTACTCAAAAGATACATGAAAACACAAGTGGCTTAGAAAGAAAAACAACATGTAAGAGAACTGTCTTCAATCAGCGAAAGGATAAAACAGAGCAAAAAAACTACCTCTTGTTTTGCAAATTGTATTTTGGTCCTTGATGATACAGAGACAAGACAAGTGTTGGAGAACAGACAGGCCAGTGTTGAAACATGTACTACAAAGGACATAAAAACAGGGTCCATCCTGCCTCGCTGCTCTTTAGTGGCCCTCTGAAGAACCATTTCACTGTGCTTATTGGATCAGTCTCTTCCACGGTGACACTTTATTAGCTTGCTAGCAGAACCTGGAATTAACTCTCAGCCAGAGGAGATAGCAGAAAAAACATCAGGGAATATGATTTTGACAATTAATCCCCATCCCTCTCTCTCAATTTGTCTGTGACAATTGCTGTGCCTTCGAACGCAGAACCATTAAGCTAAATGAGCTGCCATTAACCCCGGTTTCACCAAGGTGACAAGAGGGGCATATATGAGATTCTTGTTGCATCTACAATATTACATTTACATAGGCAGGTCGACAACTGAATAACGAAATGTGATCTCATTTCATTAAATGAATTTACTTTCATGCTGTCTGCTTGGAAGTTCCTTGACTCAATGGAAATTTCCACTGGGTGACTTTGACATTTGTAAACATGAGACCACTTGAAATACATGCAGTAGAATGTTCAATGTGTATGTGTTAGTGTTATGACATTCTGAATATAGAATACTTGTGAGAACTTGATATTATGAGCAGGCTTAATGGCTGTAATGAAAATAAACACCGTAATTATCAAAGCATTAAATAAAAAAGAGTCAGTAGTCTTGAGGAGATCACATATCCCCCGAGCTCCCTCCTAAACCCAACTGGGATTTCACTATTAAAGTGAGTAAGTTTGGTTTAAAGCCCCTTTTTGAAAGTATTTCAATTAATATGGGCGGAAAGCCTAAAGTGATACAGAGATGTGATGTTTACCACTTTGGTGAAACCGATGAGGATGGTCCGAGTACTGACAGACCAAGAATCCGGGTGTATCATGAATTTATACCCTCCTGTATGTATTATACATTGGATCATATCTTTAGAGCAAGGTGTTTAATTCCACATTAACCATCACATTTCTTACTTGCTACTGTTTCCTCCTATGATGCTGGACAATGGTTTCAAAGGTGAGTCACGGGATTGTCTGGTCAAGACTTGATTGTTTACAGACCGCTGTTGTATGGCAGAAGTACTGCTGTGCGGCATTAGACAACAAACAAACATTTCATTTTCAATGCAGATTGTGTGAGTGGTGGGTGCTACCGGTAGAGAAGGATCTGCTTACCCTTTTCAAAAACACCTGGCGTCATCACTGATTTCCAGTGATCCTACACCACAATTCACCACAATTTTGCCTTTTATGCCCAATGGAATCTGATTTTGTATTTTATATAGTGAACTGCAAAAGAAACGTCACCCATGATGGATGTGACAACGCATGTGCGTTTCAATTTGCACAGAACTCACATGCATCGGGTTACCATGGCCATTGCCGTGATGCGTTTGGGCGATCGGTTTTATTGTCATCTGCTTGCTTTTTTTATCATCAAATTTCATTTTTCCGGACACAGTAATGTTAAATTTTAGAAACTTTGACAAAAATTACCCAGATATTTAAATGACAACTTTTAATGCAATGTCACTTGGGGTGACGTTTTTTTTTCAGTTCAGTATATATAGTTTACAGACACACAGCACAAGATCCTTGTTTGAATCCAAGCATAAACAAACTTTATCGTGATGACTATCCTGTTGAATGGTATACAATCAATATGTGTATCATTTGCGAAATACATTACTAGCAAGGTTACTGAGCATGATACAGTTTAGGTTTAGTGGAATTATAGTTTGCAATAATTGCAATCACTACTCAGCACTTGTAAAACTTCCCTAACTTTCCCAGTCAAATTCTGTCAGTTATGTCATATTGACAGGGAGACAGACATATATTTTATTTTCGTCTCCCCGCTGTACATAATAAAAAACATGCATACCATAGGAGTTTATACATAAAAATAATAATACAACGCCATTATATAAAGTTATGAGAGACGATACAAAACTAGATGATATATACAGATAAAAATGTTTCACCCATATAACAGTAGCTTTCTGCGTTGTAATATTAAGAAGCAGGTTTTGGCAGTGAAATATACCTCATGTTTAAAACGGACACACAATTTCTCATTGTTTGACAGGTTTATAAAGTTTCAGCTGTTATACTCGTAAATAATGTAGATCCTAGATCATCGTATGATGAACATTGGAATAAAACATATTTTTCATCTTCAGTATGATCATTACAGCTAAAGCACACTCTGTCTTCAACCTTTAAATTGATATATCTGCCTGTCGATTCTTAAAGGTACAATACCACATCTGAATTTTGCCAAGGCAGAATGGCTACTCCGGGGCATACAGGTCTTGACATAGTTTCCACAGCAAAAACAATCTTTAAAAATCTTATATGTATGGAGTTTGCTTATACCAGCATGAACATTACTGTTCCATAAAAGCTCCTGCCAGCTAATCAGATATTTTTCTATAAGGACACCTTGTATTTTGCTGGAAACAGCTTTCGTACAGCACACAGTATACTACTGAAAACAAGACAGGAAGTTACAGTTACATGAACTGTAACGATGCCATAGCAAGACTGAAACATTACCTGAAACAGATCCATGCTTTTAAGATTTCATAAAGACTGATTCCATCGTTGGAAATGTCTTACAATACTTCCTTCTTTCCCTCATAGAGAACAAAAAGCAAAGATAAACCTGAGTGGAATGGTCTCTGCATCAAACAAAGAACTATTTACACAATGACTTTATACCATGATGGGATGTACGCCTGATATTTCAGACCTAGCTGAGTCATGTCCGAACTAAGAGCTGCTTACTTGATGACTTCCTTGCATGCAAGGCAATGATGTATGTCTATTAATATACTTAATGATACCAAAAATACAATTCGGATATCAATTCATCAATGAAATTCCAGTTTCCCTGTCACCTAATGAGGATTGGTGGTTAGTGAGACAGTAATTGAGCTTCTTGATTGCAAAACAAAGCTGGATAGATCATGAGCACAATACAGCATGGCTTGATACATCATGGGGCTCACGAACACAACAAAGAAGAGACTGTGCCATGCTGACCAAATAAGCCTTCTCACAAAATAAACCACTTAGCACAGATTTTCATAGGGCATGTGCATGTGCAATCATGACTTGTGTTACCATGCTTGTTCCCATACACTTCTGGAGTAGCACTTCACCGACCTCATTTTGCATAAACAATTGTTTCAATTACTACAGCAGAACACGGATATAATGAACATAGAGAGAGCAAACAAACAAATACAACAAACTGTTAAAAAATCCCTGATTTATCTCCTTTATATTATCATATAAAATTTACCGACATAACAAACTCTCTAAAGCAAACTAACGTATATAGCGAACTTATGTCTGATCCCCGACATGCCCAAATACCACTAATTAGCGACGTGTACTGTGAACTGAGAAATCTCACTCAGTGTCAAGTGTCACTGTCAATTGGCTGTACGCAATCAGCGGCGATCACTTGTGATGATTCAACCTTGTTAAACTTGTTAATCTTACCTGTCCATGTAATTGGACTTATCTTGTCTGTAAAACACTGCAAATACAAGTCAATGCCCTGAAGCATGGCTCCCAAAATTTACTTACATTTTTAATAAACTTAAGTTTTACAATTACACAATTTCTTCCCCAGGTCAAAAACATTATCAGCTAATCATTCAATAATATTATTCTGATATAGTAATAATTTCAGATACAATTTCTTCCGACTATTGCATCAAAATGTTTATACTTTTTAACTGAATCATGTAGAGGCGGAAGGAAACATGTATAAACGTGTATGTGTATTGTTTTGTTTTAGCCAAGTTGACGGATGTTTCCAGAGCGGAAACACATATATAACGAACAACGTATATAGCGAACTGATTTCTCTGGTCCCTTGTAGTTCATTGTATCCATGTTCTAGTGTAGTTTTATTAATCCACAAACATATGGATACATGTATGTATTTGTCCATTTCCATATTGGTTGTTTGGTTGGATTGTTGTTTAACGCTGCACTCAGCAATATTCCAGCTATATGACGGCGGTCTGTAAATGATCAAGTCTGGACCAGACAATCCTGTGATTGATAGTAATTGGGACCAAGTCAACGAGCCTGACCACCCAATCCCGTTAGTCGCCTCTTACGACAAGCATAGTCGCTTTTTACGGCAAGCATGGGTTGCTGAAGACCTATTCTATCATTTCCATATAGCATGACTACTTATTGCAGTCTGTAACATTAGGTAATATGTTTTTCAAAAATAGGTTGCACAGGTGCATGTTTTATGTAGTTAAATCGAGCCCCAATTCCTCATGATAGAAATTACTTGTCAGTAACTCTTTATATTTTCAGAATGGGAGAGAGGCTGCACAGTAACAGAAATCTGTTATCAATATGAAAATCTGACTTTAACAATAACTAGGTTAGGCTTCTTGTTTTAAATGCAGAATTGAACATTGTCTTCCAAAACATCAAGATCCGTGGTCAAAACAATGCCAAAAAACAAAAACACTTTAAAGGTGTTCTCTTTCAAAACTGATTTTGTACATAAAAACAGAGCCACACAGGTCTGAAGCACACCTGAATTATGAAGAAATAATGGCAGCCATATTTAAAGTCACATCAGAAATCTGTGATCAGTTTTAGAGACACCATTGCTGGGATCATTGATGCAGAAGTCTCAGCTTCATAGGTCTTGTAATTTCAGAGAAGATGTTGATAATGCAATACAGCTAGACAATTGGGAACTTGACGGTCAAATGTTGATAACAACATATGTCAAAAAACATACTATGTTGCATTGGTTTCAGTATCTAAACATACATATAATACTTGCAACCAATTCTTTGTTGTTTAAAATGAATATTTCTGATACCACGCTTTGTTCTTTTTGCAAATGTTATGATGAAACTAAATAAATGTAACCATATACATCATATGAAATTAAGTGCTGAACTTGTATTATTTGGTGTTAAAGAAAATATTGTTACTGACAAAGTTTTTGATATCTTATTTTAATAGCTAAATCTTTTATATATTTCTGTCGATTCAAAAAAACAAATATTTGCTTCGCAATATTTCAAAAAGATGTTTGTCTGAGATACAAAATTGAGAAGAATATAGCCTTTACAAATGGTAATGTAGCAACATTTTATAAATCATGGATCTTTTATCACATATTGTTTGAAGAAGCAGAACAGCAATAACATATGTATCTCTTTCTCATATTTGTTTCTTGCCAGGATCAGTGTTTGAATAGTATTTTGAATGCTTGACTGTGTGTATGTTTAGTTATATTTCTTAAAAATCACCTTGGCACCATTTCCAATACTTGTATTTAATTTTCCCCAAATGTATACATACATTGTCTTCAGAATGTGAGGGTGACCATTGCCCTGGATGGCCATCCTCCTCATGTAACAGGGAAAAGGTGAAATAAAATGTATAAAAAAAAACAAAAAAACATACTATGTGTTATTCCAACTACCACATATTTGCAGCATATCAAATGTCATCATGATACATGCCGAAATGGCTGAATAATAAGGCAAAAATGACATTTTCAATATTGAAACCTTGGTGGCCATGTTACAAGTTGGATCAGAATTCTGTCCATTTTTTGTGATAGCTGGGATAATTCATGCAAATTTTCAACTCAACAGGTCTTGTTGTTTCAGAGATGTCAGATGTCAGTTAACAACAATGTGCAGCACAAAAGATATCGTGACTTTCAAGTCAGGTGAGCTACAATGTTGAGCAGATGATTTTTATGAGAAATGAAAAATCTTTTCTTATTAAAAAATGTAAAAACTTTCCAGTTGTTCCCACATTGACCTCCATTAATACAAGCTATTTCAGATGCACTTCAATAGGTGAAAGAAGACAGACTTGTTTATCACTGATGGCAGTCCTCTCCTCAGTCACTCATTGATCATAAACAGACCCACCCACTCCCATTTTGTCTTATGTCAGTCATTGATTAGCAATTAACCCCAGCTCACCTCCATTCTGTTGTTGTAAAATGTCAAGCATTGATTGTAGTTATCTCCAACCATATTTGTAATAAGTTTCATTTCCATCATTGATTGATAATTACCTCCCTAAATCTTTTGCTCCTTTATTTGTGAAGAGTTGGCAAACATAAACTTATGGTTAACATTCATACAAAAACTTTATCTGTCTCTTGACGGTGCCAAAAGTGTAGTGACATTACAATTATTTCCATTTTATATATTTAGGTATTGTACAACTATAAGGAAACTATCCCGTGGGAATCCTGCAACAGAATTAGTACTCAGTAACCTGACTGCATGTATGTTTGTTGCAAGAGGAGACAACTCAAATGGAGTGAGTGGTCAGGCTCTGTGACTTCTGGTTTGTCTGGTCCAGACTTAACTAAGTACAGGCAGCTGCGATATGGCATGATCATTGTTGACTGGCATCAAACAGCATCAACTCACTCACTACAAACAACTTATCCAGTGTGTGGTGGAAATATCTTGTGGCATTTATGACATCATTGTATCAATATTTATTACAATACAAAAAGTTGGCAAATACTCCTTTCTGCTGAACTGCTACATCTCTGCACTCAACCTGAAGCCCAGACTAACACTTTAATAGTCCATGTAAACAAATCTTTAAAATAATGGTAATTTGTTTCATCAAAAAAGATAATTCCTCTTCCGCTGTTTCAAGAAAACTGGACTTGGTTTTGTTTGATCTAGACTTGGCTAGGCATTTAGTAAATATATATTTACATGAAATAATATGAATATGTAATAATAACATCTATATATCTATCTATATATATATCTGTATCTATCTATATAGAAATATATATCTATTTATATATCTCTATCTATCTATCTATCTATCTATCTATCTATCTATCTATATCATCTATCTATCTACAATGTATATATATATATATCTATATCTATACCAGGTATATATATATATTCCACAGTCACAGCCCAGGACTACTTGAGGCCAGAACATGATATATATATATATATATATTCCACAGTCACAGCCCAGGACTACTTGAGGCCAGTACATGATACATATATATATATTCCACAGTCACAGCCCAGGACTACTTGAGGCCAGTACATGATACATATATATATATTCCAGTCACAGCCCAGGACTACTTGAGGCCAGTACTTGATATGCATGGCCTTCCAGTACCAAGTTCACACATGGTTCACAGGCTATCTGCTGTCGGAAGCAACAAGGTGCTCCACCACAGGGATGTGGAAAGCAGCTGCTCAAGCACCTGGCTTCCTCTGTCCATGGTATCTTACCTTTATCTAGATTGTGTTAGAGTTTATATCCTGCCAGTAAGATATTTCACTGGGGAAATGTATAGATTAGTCATTAGACTTGACAGTCAATGGTAAATAGGTGATAAGAGCAATTAATGTTTAACTATACATGTCCAGTCGATCAGTATTAAAGGACTAGCTTTTTAGAAATTATATCATTACTTTTCATCAGTAATAAAGCATATATACCTTCATCTTCATTAAGAAGAAACAAATCATTTTAAAGGCATTTTAATAGTGAAACACTGTTTAAACATTTACTTTATTTGACAACAAAAAATGAACCAAAATTAGAAAATTCAGATGAAGTCAACTTTTCTCACAAATTCTTTGGTCCAGCCTTTTTTCGAGGTGATCATGAAAAAGGAAGCAATTATATATATATATATCAATTCTTTGGAATTGAAAATTAAATCACAATAGCAAGGAGACTGATATCTTCAAAGGTAAATCATACATTTCAAATATTCCCTTGCCGTTTCCGCCTAAATGTGATAATGCATTCAGCAAGTACAATTGGCCAATTAGAAGTGTACCACTGAGAGATTTAAGCCTCTTACCAACTCTCAATGGCCCAGAACAGACTTCATCCAAACCTTCACTAATTGTCTTGCAGACACCATCGAGTCATGACCTTTACATTTTATGGCAATTACTATAGCCAGTTGAGCTGAAACCTGCATTCAGTGTAAGCTTCTGGATCTATCTGGAAAGCTTCATGCCAAGATGTGGCAGTTCTATCAAAACCAGGCCTCTGAACTTTCCTTAATCCAGGGCATGCACACACACATGCCCAGCAGGACATACATAGCAGAATAAGAAATATTACACTTGTCAGTGTAAATTCTGCAGGAATTAGGATTTCATCATGTTAATATCAAATGTTACACAACTGTGTGAAATCCATTTTGTAATCCCATTGATGTCACAAAGTGAGTATTAACTTTCATTTAAAGACAGAAAAATAAATATTTCAAAAGGTTTGTGTGACACTTAAATTGTTTGGCTTATAGATCAACCCATGCCAAACTGCAGTGACTATACAATAGAAAGGATTCATGCATCTGTGGTTCAGCATGTTAAGGAATTTTAACAGACAAGACCCATGAGGTTCCAGGTTAGAAATGGTTTTCAGCAACCCATGCTTGTTGTAAGAGGTGACTAACAGGAGTGGGTGGTCTGGCTCGCTGACTTGGTTGATGCATGTCATCGTTATAATCCCACTTCAGTAGATCAATGCTCATGATGTCATTCACTGGATTGTCCGTTCAAGATTTAATTATTTATAAACCTTTGTCATATTGCTGGAATATTTCAGAGTGCAGTGTTAACCAACATTCAAACATATAAACAAACATATGTCAGTTGTAGCTGAATGTTAGCAGTGTAATGATACGGTGACACAGTATTGTATCGTGATACTAGGCCCACGATACAATACATCGATTTACAACTCCTGTATCACAATATATAAGAGTTCTTACATTGCAAGTTATAGCGCTGTACAACACATAGATAATAACAGAAATTGTTGACATATGATATTGTCATGTAGAACACACATTCCGAGCATCAAAGTGATGATTCACGCATAAGAAACTCTGTGAGAGCATGTCACATGAAACCTTTATGCTTTGCATAAGGTTTCAGCATCTTCAGGAGGGTTGCTAAATGTCTTTCATCTTAAACATGAATGTTTGATTCTGATTGACTGAAAGCCATTCCATTATTTTCAATGTACCCCGTTAACATGTGACGTACATTCCGTTTGTTCCCAACATCACAAATGGTACTTAATCTACAATATGAGATGAAAATATTGCATCTTTATTGCTGAAATTAACAACTAATGAAAACATAATTTCTGTACACTGGAAACATTATGCAATTAGTGAAGCTCTCTATGCTCAGGTTAGTTAAACCTTTAAACATTCCTCAAATTGTATTCCATATAATTGCATGATCAGACAGGGACCCATTCTACAAAATGCTTTCAGCACTTCAAGCAGTTTACACTGACGTGTGGGAACTACTAATTTAATAATTTCAGGCGCCATTTGAGACAAATTGGAAACGATAACATGTATTGAGACTCATACAACTTTCCAGTAATACCTTTCTGAAATAACTAAAAAATATTTTTTGGTAGTGTTTTTAGAATAGAAATAATTCACTTTTTCATTACTAGTTAAAGAATATAGCTTATCTGACTGGCCATCACTGTCTTGTGATATATATACCCGTATCAGTCAGCAGGTCAGGGTGTACAGATGTAATATGTGATGCAACCTCACTTGTTGTGTCACAGCTGAACCTGTTCATGGTTTGAGTCCAATGGCAAGTCTCAAGTTAGATCTAACTGTCACACACTAATATTTCACTGAAAGAACTTATAATGATAAAATTTCATTACATATGTCAATAGTTTACAGGATTGTATGAGGTGAATGTTCGAGAATGCCCCTGGACCTTCAATCCTGTGGGGTACATTCAGTAGAGGTGTAACGATACAGTGGGATTACGATA
The DNA here is from genome assembly GCF_023055435.1 of Haliotis rufescens. NCBI lineage: Eukaryota > Metazoa > Mollusca > Gastropoda > Lepetellida > Haliotidae > Haliotis > Haliotis rufescens. The sequence goes on along the minus strand of NW_025964223.1, from coordinate 5,325,506 downwards.
CAACACATATTCGGATACTTAAGGGGTGCAACATGATTCGTATAAGTTATCATGATATAACATTTATTGAGGGGCCTGAAGTTAGCAGCGGGTTCGTTATTCGTTTTTCTAATAACGAAAAACAAGCCAGCACTGGTTTCGTTATTCAAAGGCTGTATATTAAACAAATACAGTAATGTGGTCAAATACACCGAAACCCTTTTAATGTATGACAGCAGGTTCGTCTTACATCATCATCCAAAAGCTGTTTAGTTTTTCAGTACTTTTGAATAACGAAAAACTAAACTGCAGCATTTTAGTTTTCAGTTGATGTCCAACAAATTGACAAATGTGAGGTAGTCTAATCTATGTTCAAGCAGGTTTTTAGTTACTTAGTGCTGTCCAGCAACTGGAATCTAAACAGCACCATTCATCTTTTATCAATAACACTATTCAGTCGGATTCTTTTTGGCAGTTTATTGATGAATCAATTTAACAAATGTTATATTTGTGAAAACACTTTCTTAATAAAGTACAGATTCTCGTACCTTTTTAGGTTGAGTCCCATTCCGGATTCGAACCCACACTGCCAGAGTGAGGCACCTAATCGCCAGCACACAAAATCAGCGATCTAACCCACTCAGCCACCGAGGCTTCCACAAAAATGGAAATCCGATAACTGGTAGTCTGGATCATGTACTTTGTGTAACCCTCTGACAAGTGTAAATTGGTACGGATCCCATAGCCGAAAACTAGGAACACACAATGCCATTTAGAAAGTAGTTAAATGTAACAAATGTTACATTTGGGATGACACTGTCTGAGTAAAGTACAGATTCACTTGTATACAGATACTTGTAAATAAGTACATAAATGAAAACAGGAGCAGATTTTTTATTCCATTTATTTTTTTATTTTCTTAGACATGAACTGAATAACGAACCCAGTGCTGGTTAGTTTTCTTTTCTCAAAAGTACTGAATAGCTTAACAGTTGTTGAGATATAGACTATCTTATATTCAATAGAATTGTTGGACATAAACTGAATAACAAACCCGGTGCTGGTTTGTTTTTCGTTATTCAAAAGTACTAAATAACTAAACAGCTTTTGGACGTTGTCATATATTAAATGAGTTTCAGTGTATTTGATGACATTACTGTAGTTGTTTAATATACAGCCTTTGAATAACGAACCCTGTGCTGGCTTGTTTTTCGTTATTTCGTTTTTCGAATAACAAATAACGAACCCACTGGAAATAAGGTTTCTTATATTTGTTATATATACCAAGTCTGAATAATGAACCAGGTGCAGGCTTTTTTTACATTATTCGAAATACAAATAACGAATAATGAACCCAATGGAAATAAGGTATCTTATATTTGTTATATATACCAAGCTGGAGCCGGGGCACTGAGAATGTTATGCTTTTTATAGCCAACCAGGAAATACAAGAGAATCTGCTTAAGCTGGTTGATTCACAATTTCTGTTATTATTCATGTGTTGTACACCACTATAACTTGCAATGTAAGAACTCCTATATATTGTGATACAGGAGTTGTAAATCGATGTATTGTATGGTGGGCCTAGTATCACGATACAATGCTGTGTCACCGTATTATTACACTACTAACATTCAGCTTGTAAAATCCCATACATCTCGCTACTGACACATGTTTGTTTATATGTTTGAATGTTGGTTAACACTGCACTCAGAAATATTCCAGCAATATGACAAAGGTTTATAAATAATTAAATCCTGAATGGACATTCCAGTGAATGACATCATGAGCACTGATCTACTGAATTGGGATACGATGACATGCATCAACCAAGTCAGCGAGCCTGACCACCTGAAGGACAGACCTGACCTGGATCTTCATGGGTATTGATACATTGTCTCTTTGTATCTGTGCCAGGCACCACATAACAACTCTCATGGCACCACATGCATATATCTAAAATATTAATGGAAATTTGTGTGCCAACATAATTGAAGTACAGGTGTCAGCACTTCACTGAATAATGATCAAAAGTACCTGTCATCAGTACAAGAAGTAGACTTCCAAATTGTGAACTGTTTAAATTGTATCCATCTGATTTAATTCATATTGCTCTCAACAATAAGATACTGTGAGTGAGTGAGTGAGTGAGTGAGTGAGTGAGTATGGTTTTACGCCACTTTTAGCAATATTCCAGCAATATCACGGTGGGGGACACCAGAAATGGGCTTCACACATTGTACCTATGTCGGGAATCGAATCCAGGTCTTCGGCATGACGAGCAAACGCTTTAACCACTAGGCTACCTGGGCGCCCTAAGATACTGTGCATTAGATTCTATGTGTATGTGCAGTCTGCAACTACCAAGATTAGTCCGAAGCTTGAGTCTAGTAAACATTTATTTCAGAGCAAGCTCAGGTAATCATACATGTAGTCCATATACTAACACTTATATCTACTGAAAATGAGATAAGTTTGGGCTTGTAGATGATTTTGGCACAGACTGCATGGGCTGCAGCTATTCTACAGATCACATGCATATCTAAACAGATTCTTCTCCATAAGGGGCGGACGGGTAGCCTCGTGGTTAAAGCGTTTGCTCGTCACACCGAAGACCCGGGTTCGATTCCCAACATGGGTACATTGTGTGAAGCCCATTTCTGGTGTCCCCTGCCGTGATATTGCTGGAATATTGCTAAAAGCGGCATAAAAGCATACTCACTCACTCACTCTTCTCCATAATCCCTTACAATACCGGGTGGATCTACAAACGTTTCAGTAAGCCGAGACAATTGTTGCAGCTGTTTTACATATTTGAATGACACTTCGAAGTGAAAAGTGGAACACAACAGTCTGAAAAGCATTAAAATTCAGTGGCTGAATGCCAATTTGAGTGTTCACCATAAAGGTTGTACACAAAATAATTTAATATGCAAGACCAATGGGACAAGCACAACTATCACTGCACAAAAAGAAAAATATTACTATTTGTTGTAAAACAAAATTAAAATATTTATTTCACACCAACTGACCAGGATTTTTCCTTAAACATCCATAAACCAAGTTATACAAAAGATCTGGCCTAAGGGAATGAGTCTGTTTTCATCAGCTTTAAGCAAGACACATTTCAGTTCGACAACAGCCATTTAGTTTCATGTAGAAGGAAAGCCCGATGTGATGCAGGTCCTAGAGACTACAACATTGGTGGAACCCAGGAGTATGGTGCTGACAAACCAACACCCGGGGTGCCTGGTCATCTAAAGCGCTGTAATTCGCTGAAAATAGACACATCCGTTGGGAATGCCAGAAAACCTATGATTGTGAATTCAAATCCCAGTTTGCCCCAAGGTTTGTCAGCACCATATCCTTGCTCGTGGGTTTCCCCAAAGTGGAAAACATCTACGACTTTGGGCTTTCTTCTCACATTAAGCAGCTGCAGCTTTAAAACCCAACTCACTCACTCAAATGAAACTGAGCTATTTAGACAATCTTCAGGGTTAGAACTAATAATATTTTCAGGAAGCCCATCCGATTGCATGGCAGGAAAATCGAAAATATGGCAACCCAAATGTTATCAATACAACTACTGAATTCATAATGCATATGTACTCAATACAATATTTTATAGGAAATATTATGAATGTCAGCAGGAGAAATCACATACCTGAAATATGCCTTAATTGGAGTTCCTTTTGCAGACAGAGAGAACAAACGAGTCGACCGTGCTGACCAGTAGCCAGCTCGGAGTCATGCTATGGGCAAGCCTCCTCCTCTTTCCATCAGCTGCACTGGCAACACGTGAACACCTGTTGGTACATACGACTACAACTACCGAGCTGACACCTGTGCCATATGTTTTACTGCTTCAGATCAATACCATTCCCAACTGCTGAACATAGCTGCATACAAAATACACACAATGATCTTGGTGTCTGATTGTGTCAATTCAATAAAAGCATTGTTACAAAGATGCATGTCAAACTGAATACAAAAACCAATAATTACATCAGTGTACAGATTCTAATATCCCTTTTCCTCCCAGACTTTAAACACTGGTCTTTAGCCGAGACAAGTAAAATTACGTTTGGTCTAATATGATCTGATATTAGTCCATATCTTGAGAGTGAGTGAGTGAGTTGGGTTTAAAGCTGTTGTTAATAGTGTTCCAGTTATATCACGGCATGTCAGCTTGATGTGGGAGGAAAGCCTGAAGTGATACGGGTATGGTGCGAAAAACCAAGCTGAACCCAGGCTGAACCGGGAATGGAACCCACGATCATGTGTTTTTGGTGTGCCAAAGTAACACAACCCTGCAACAGTGAATTGAGGCGCCTTAGACGACTTGGTCAACAGGATAGATCTCATGATTAGATCATCATACAATGGGTTCTCGAAATTTGCATCTTTCGAAGTCAGAAATGTTTCTAGTTTAGAAAATATAAAGACAAATACTGTGATTGCGATTTGCAAGTGGAAGTGATGAAAGCCACAGAGCTAGGTCAAAATATTTGTAAGTGAGTATGAAGAACAGCATTTAAAAAGGAGTGCAGCAATATTCAACAAGTTTATCAAATGCCAAACTAATCTCCTGATGCTAAAAATGCAGGCAATATAGTCTGGGTAACATGTATTGTTTAAAATGGGACCCTTATGGCCATTTTTGCAAAGAAATTCTTTTAAATTGTTACTGTTGTAATATAGATCTGAGCAATACATGCTGAGCAGCACATCAGAATAAGAAAGAGTAAAAATATAAACACTGACAAGAGAAATAAATAACTTTTTTGTAATAGGATTATTGAACCTGTCCTTCCTGTGAGCAGTCTCAAGGGCTGCCATAATTCCGCCTCCCCTCCAGCAAGACGGAGGTAAACACAGGAGGGAACTGATTGACGAGGCTAACATTATTGAAATGAAGCATGCAGTTTTCCATCTTCAGGCTATTGTTAGAGGTATTGGTTACATGCCATATATCGTTGGAGTTTTCCATGACTGTTTTGCTTATTTTCCCAGAGGTGTGCTACTACACTCTTTGTAACAAACTGATTGCTAATTGTACACGGCATTTGCATAGCAGAATCCAGGCCTTACATGTTATGTATTGCTTAGGATAAACAACTGTTTTTGTTGCTGAGAAGAGGCCACGGTTTGAAAAGAAGCTTGTCTCAATAGCCCCTGGAAATAACAGTTTCTGAATTTCACCATCTGTTTTTGTCTTACAAAGAAAAACAACAGCCTCACTGAAGTCTATACAAAACATTTTTTAAAATTATGACCTTCCGAAAGCTTGTCTTTGTTAGCCGTTTGTTCTCGTTGAGGTGATGGGGTAGCCTAGTGGTTGAAGCTAGGGTTTTATCTAGGATTCCAAATTAAGTGCCCTTACAGGCAAATTGGAAAAATATATATGTTATTTTGTTAACAATGGGGATTTTTTTAAGTTCCTATTTTCAGAGATATTTTGACACTGCATTGCAACATTGCATTCAATGCAATAATGCAAAATTAAGCCTCTTTCTCTTTTTTGGTTCTGTTATCAATGGATTACAAGTCACCACGGCCAAGCCATCACATTAGTTATAACAATATAACATGAAATAGGGAATTTTTAATTCCCACAAGGGAATTTATGCTAACAATAGCTACAGACTTGGGGCTGAATATCGGTCTCTGGACAGGGCTAGATAAATCCCTGATAGCTTCTGCTTATCATGCCGAAGGACAGTGTTTTTATTCCCAGCCTTGTTACTTGTTCTGAAGCCCATTTATTGTGTCCACAGATGTGATATTGCTGAAATATTGCTACAACATTGCTAGAGGTGGCGTAAAACTGTAGGGCACGTATATGATATATCTCGCATGACAATTGATATAGACATAGCAATATGCTGCCATGCCCAGGGGTTGTTAGCCTAAACCTTCAAAACTGAGGGTCCAGGGAATCCCAACAACTAATTTCAAGGGTCCTTACAGGAGATATGAGGGTCCTGTAAAGTAATGAAATGGCATAGTGTACTGTACCATAAAATTTGATAATTACTCTAATTACATTGGGCATGGGCGGATGCAGAGGGGGGATGCACACCCCCCCTTTTTATTTCGAAAAAAATCTTTATTTCTGTATAAATTACCAGCAAAGACAATAAATAGATCTTAATTGTGCACCCCCCCTTTTCAAAAAAGCTGTATCCGCCCATGGTGGGTATTGATACATGCATGTCATTGTCTCTTTGCATCTGTGCCAGGCACCATATAACAACTCTCATGGCACCACATGCATATATCTAAAATATTTGATGGAAATTTGTGTGCCAACATAATTGAAGTACAGATGTCAGCACTTCACTGAATAATGATCACAAGTACCTGTCATCAGTACAAGAAGTAGACTTCCAAATTGTGAACTGTTAAAATTGTATAACAATAAGATACTATGAGTGAGTGAGTGAGTAAAATTTGATAATTACTCTAATTACAGTGCCTTTATAATTATATAAGAATAATGAATATCATTGTGATTCCCTCGGGATGCAATATGTATACACAATATGTATTTATGCAAACAGGGCACACTCTTCTGTGTCATTTAAAACCCTGCATGCACCAACCTGGAATAAACACTTATCAGATACCTAATATGTATATGAAAAAACTCTACAATAGCTACAGGGAATTGAACTGTATACACAAGAAACTGACTTGCAGTATACAACTGTAGTCATGGCAGTCCATGTAAGAAAGAAGACAATAAATCTTAATTCAAGTGGGCAACACAGCCGATGCCAATGCTGAAGTTGCATAAAGTAGTGAATTTCTTTTTAGGGAGATATGGATTTTTCGATACTTCCAGTAATCCTGTTAGACATTGTCCGTTATTTCTAATTTCTTGTACATGTTTAATGATTTGAACAATTTCAAAAGTGTCTTAGGCAATTCCAATACCTTTCTAGAGATTAAACTGACATAGACAGATGAAATAATTCTGAGTAATACAAAAAAACACTGAATCCAGTAGACAGAAAACAAATTACCACACTGATAAGGTTCCACAGAGGCTAAATCATCCTAAATCAAATGGATTATTTGATATATGTAAAAGCTTAATATTCGTTTGTTACGGAATGTTTAACTAAGGAGTAAGTGTATCGTTGAAGAAAGTTTAGAAAGTTTAAGCAGAAAGGAAGCATTATACTGTGTGTATTGACTTAAGATAACCTCGGTGTCTGTAGACAAAAGCATTAGCTATTGTAATTGCCCCATGAGGGGAAGACTGCTTGCTGGAGAAAATAAGCAATCAGTTTGTCCCGGTTTGCCAAGAATCCTAAATTATGTTACAACAGTATTGGAGCTGTGAGGCTTTATGTAATAGTGTGTAAAATAGCAAAAAATGTTAAACAGGTCTGCAGACTATGATTGTCTTCTTATAAGCATGGGAAAAACAGTAAACAGACTAACTGTTATTCAGGTTGAACTAAAAGGTAGAAGTCCTAATGGTGTATCTAGAAACAGTATTGATAATCAAGTTTCAACATTGACATATATATATATATCCACAACAGGAGCTACAATCGTGTTGCCTATGGCTACATACTGTAACAAACAGTGTGCTCATTATGACATTGACACAAAGGACTACAAACTTTACACAATGTTGCACAGATTGTAAGTCAGTAGTCTGCACCACCTTCACTAATTCATTATATGCAATATTGTTCAAAGAACTGAGTTATTCAATGAGTGGGATATGAATAACCACATACCCAAGTAGAATGTTCTTTTCAGCTGCTGTGTCAATTTTAGTATTCAGCTATGTAATGATGTATGTAATTTGCATAGCATCATACAAAGAAAAGAATATTATTTTCAGATGCCAGCCATATACCTTGTGCAGTAACCATGGTAACTGAAATCAATAATTCTACAATAACTGTTTTAATACTTTAAAAACATTCAATTTTTTTTTTAAATATTTGAGATGAATTACCTCAATATATGCAAACTTTCGCAGTGGTTCCAGAGAAACAAATGTTGTTATCTTTCGTCCTCATCTCTACTTCTACATATGTAGTAACGACACGGACACATGATATGTAATGCTGTAGATTGCTGTTTAGAATTTTACATGACAACAACATCAATGCTCCAGTGTGTTAACATTCCGTCAGACCACACAGATGTCAATCACACTAAAACAATATGCCAACTTGAAACTGTTCAACCTCAAATGCAAATCCAAATACGTTTAAAACATTAAATGCCACACCCCAAACCAAATGGCCTAGTTGTACACAAAACATGACCGCCAGGGGGCTAATGTCTACAGTTGCAATATTTGCACATTTAATTCAAATGTTATGAATTTTACAGATTAAATAAATATGTAAACAAGTAATGACACATACCTGCTGTTCCCTGGTTCAGTGTTTAACAGGGAAAATAAACATATGTCAGACTCACGTTTTTCGAATGCCTCCCCAGCTCGCTTCCTAAATATCTTGTCACAATCTTCATCTGCTAAATCCGATCCATCAAGAAGAATTCACATCGACAACCTGTTGGAGAGGACGTCAAAACATTCAATTCTCATTGCAATACAGTAAACACGCTATATTGACACAGAGGCAAATGTAGAGCAGTAATTCTTCACCTGGACACTGCTGGATCTGAGGAGTGTCGTCTGCTACATGTAAAACTGGAAGAAAAACTTCGTAACACAAGCAGACGACACGCACCTAAATGGAAACGAATAGAACGTTGCACAAAATCGATAACTGCTCGCGTTCAATGCTTGTCAAGGCGTCAACTCTATAAGGAAATATATAATTTACCTGGAGGTGTTACGAAGTGCGCCCATACCATGGCGAGAGAGCATCGCTACTGTTCCAAGCAATATCACTTCCGGACTAGTATGAACTTTGACCTTGTTCGGGAAAAACACTCGTAGGGGAGATAACAAAACGATTATGTTACTATAAATAACGCAATAGCTAATGAATGGAATCAGGACGTACAGTGAGAATGCTAAAAGCTTAATAATGGAAGTAAACGTATTGGTTACAAATACACTACAGTGGCGGATCCAGGATTTTGAAAAAATGGGGATTGCCTGTGTATTATGAGCATGGGGCTTCCATACACCAGCATATTCGTAATGGCTAACATGAAATATCATTTACATTCTACCAAAACTGTTTAATCGTTCTTATCTTACATAACATAAAAATATATAACAGAACAGGTGAGATCAAGTTGTTTGGCTCCCAAGGTCTGTTTGTATAGAGCGATGAGGAACAAATTTAGAATCTGTTATGCAAGTTATTTGATGTGTCCATAGCAATGAGAATTAGACTAATTTGCTCTTTTCAGCTCTTGCATGTTCTGAACTTTATATACCAAATACGAAAAGGCTAAATATAGAGGTTTTCGGGACGCCTTTATCTAATATTTGAAGACAAGCAAGTCTGTGTACCAAACGGACATCTATAAGACGGATAAAAACAAATATATGGCAAAAAATCATCTTTACCTTCACGGACCTACCGACCTACTTTTTTTTTAGGTGAATAATAGACTTGCCTTTGCATGTGTTTGTGACGGATGCCACATCATTATTTGATAGTGATTCTTAAACACATGTTTATGATATACTCGGACTCGTACAATGGACTCTGCTTTCAGAAGAGACTTCCTCTGATTATGGAAAGGATCGATGTCACTTTTATTCCCAGTATTGGCCCAAAAGGGCTTATATTTAAAGTTGTCCTTTAGTACAGAAACATCAATGAGGGATAAAGTCAACATCACAGACTCAACGAAACCGAGACAGTGATATAGTGATTAATGATGGATCGATACAAAATGAGGCAAAAGGTATAGAAGAATTCTCATGAAACGCACGAGGACCGATTCAGATTATGTTTCCACAAACTAATGTGAACATAAAAACAATTCAGCTATGTAGTTTCATATTTTATACAACTCATATATGATACATGTATGATATCACGCGTTATATGTGCGATAATGTTTGTTTGTTGTTTAACACCGCACTCAGCAATATTCAAGCTATAAGATGGCGGTCTGTAAATAATCAAGTCTGGACCACACAATACAGTGATTGATATCATGAACATCGTTCCACGCAATTGGTATACGATGACATGCATCAACCAAGTCAGCGAGCCTGACCAACCGATCCCGTTCGCCGTTCGACCCGGGTTCGAATCCCGACATGGGTACAATGTGTGAAGCCCATTTCTGGTGTGATATTGCCGTGGTATTGCTGGAATATTGCTAAAAGCGGCGTAAAACCATACTCACTCACTCACTTAAACCCCATTCCACCCCACCTCACCAATTCCCAACATGAGTTTATGTTCCAAAGTCGGTACAATATGTGAAACCCATCTTCGAGGTCAATAACCTTGATACTGATGCATACCTGCAATACAGCGGCATTAAACCACAATCCAATAAGTGCATATTTGTTGGAGAGATGTTATAATATTGATGTAAATGATCCCTTCTTGCGTTAGTATTTACTCATTTGTTTATAACCATAGACTCTGTCTGCAGCCATTTATATTTATCCAAGTTGTTATGTGGCTGTTTGCGTATAACAGATACTTTAGCCGTCAATACGGCGAATCGGTTGAATGAATATTGGCTCAATTTACGAAAATGTAGTGTGTAAATAAGTACACCAACGACTTAATATATGTGTTGACGCACCCCCTTGTTATGGCTTTTCGAAGGTTTTCTCTCTAATCACATGAACAACTGTAAAACGTCTCATTCACTTATAAAAGACAACTTTCTCTTAAAAACAAGCCATCATCTGAGTATTTACAATGTCTGTGTGATGCTACACTCCCCGTTATTATCGCGAGAAATCGCGATAAACATGGCCGTCCGAAAAAGTATGATGCCCGAAAACCTATGATCCGACGATACAGCGTCCGGCACGGCGGGTTTGTAAATTGGTAATGACGGCTATTTGTGAAGGGATTGTCTGAGGGAATAGCTGTCACACAGAAGGAAATAAGCGGCGAGAGGGAAAGTTTGGGATGGGGAAATCTCCACACGTTCTCCCGTACAAAACACACACATGTAGCGGAACAAAAAAAGGAATTGCTTTCGAAACTATACGGAAGTCCATACAACATACAGCACTTAACAGGAAAGCGTAGGAGCGGAATACCATACGTGAAGGACAGTTTGTTTATTTATTTATTTTTTTTTCATAATCTAATAATTTGTTTTAGGTGATCAGTTGTTTGTTGACTTGCAATGTCTTAACACCACTACACTCATTTTTTTTAGCATCAACATTTTTTTTTTAGCTCTCTGGCTTGGTTGATGTAAATAATCGAGTCTGGACCAAACAATCCAGTGATTGACGTCATGGGCATAGATCCATGCAATTGGTATACGATGACATGCTTCAACCAAGTCAGCGAACCTGACCACCCGATCCCTTTAGTCGCCTGTTACGACAAGCATAATCGCGTTTTACGACAAGCATGGGTTGCTGAAGACCTATTCTACCCTGGATCTTCACGAGTCTGTCAAGTGAGCGAGTTCAGTTTAACGCTGCTGTCAGTTTGATGTTGGAAGAAAGCTCAAATCGATGCAGGTCTTAAACGTTTGCCCACAAGCATGGGTTTAGGTATTGTCAAACCTAATCTAGGATTCGAACCAATCATAGGTTTCTGGCAAGCCTAAGAGGCGCTAATTCTGCACAGCAAATTGACGAAAGGGCCAGCCGTGCCCCAAATGTAAGGCAATGTTGAAGTATAGGTGGGTGGTGGACGTAGCGTTAAGATAGCGTTGTAGAACAAGGCCTTGTGTGTCCCAGGAGTTTTTTTTATACTCTTTGAAACAAATTTAACCACTGACGCATGAAATCGCACCTTCAGTAAAGCACTGTCTCGTGCTTTAAATTTCAACTTATGTGCGTTGAAAAAACAAGTATACATAAAGTACAAAACTGACTGCCAGGAGAAATTCAAAGGAGGTTGGCGTTCTCACGCTTCCCAAAGGGGCCTAATTCTTGTGAAAGATATTGTTTTACTCTGACGAAAACAAAACGTATTTCTCATCAAAGGCATATCTCCATCATGCGAGTCATTCGGCATGTTTCTTATCAAAGATGCAGATTTAACAGAGCTAACACTTTGGTTTCCATACAGAGGAAGAGAAATATTGAAAGAATAAAAGTAATCAACTTCATCGTGTGTTTTTCTGCCTTTGTCTTCTTTGTAAAATTAGGATCATAGTCGGTTGGTGTGTTGGGCATAACGCCGCTTTGAACAGTAGTTCAGATATATCATGACGTGTCCGCTTAATGTGGGAGGAAAGTTAAGTGATGGGTCGTGAACATGTCCCACCGATCGATGGAACCCACAAGCACGGGTACTGACAGACCAAAGAATTGAGATTCAAACCCGCCATCAGCGGATCCTGGTACATCAAAAGTACACAAGACAGATCGTAATCAGGTCAAAGTCTTTTTGTTTGTTTAAACGAGCTATACCTTAAGTTCTACTTGACCTACATACGCCACAACGGAATTGCGTTTATCGACACGACATAAATGACAAGTATCCATTATCACTAATGGGTTTAGTAATATGTATTTCTTTGAAGTATTTATATGCATGGGTGTTTATTTGTGCAGAAGATAACCCCCCTAAGGCATTCTAAAAAATATTTATTTATATTTTTAAAAATGAAAATTTTATACTTTTCATATTCAAATTTTGTATGACTAATTCCATACCACCAAAGGGATAAAACATAGTTTTAAAGGAGATGGACATTATATATCACCCTGTGTTTGTTCTGTCATCAAGCTAACTTTGTCTTTTTTGAAAAGACGTATGTCTGCAAAACGACATCTTCTATGCATATACCCGGTTAGCATTCAGACGTTGGCGGGGCGGTCGGGTAGCCTAGTGGTTAAAGCGTTCGCTCGTCACGCCGAAGACCTGGGTTCGATACCTGACATTGGTACAATGTGTGAAGAATATTTCTGGTGTCACCCGCCGACATATTGCTGGAATATTGCTAAAAGCGGCGTAAAACCATATTCACTCACTCACTCATTCAGACGTTGGCCCAAAGTAAGTGATAACGTTGGCCCAAAGTCTGACTGCTATCTGGGTAATCATAACTATTAACATTCTAAGGTTATCAATACATATATATGAATACAGAGGGCACCTTTTTAGCAGGCATACATTTCAATTAACGCGTTTGGCATAATTAAATTAAACTTAATATCAACTTCTCTATTCTTTGTCACGACGTTGAAAGACTACATCTTGCTCCTCCAACATGTCGTGATAAACAATACAGAAGATGACGTCCATAAAAAAAGCGTCATATGATGCCCATAAAAGGTGTCATATAATGTCAACAAAACATGTGATGTCCATAAAGAGTGTTCTATGATGTCCATAAAAAATGTCATATAACGTCCATAAAAAGTGTCCTTGGTTGCCCGTAAAAAATATCATGTTTTCATGATAAGATGCCAATCAAGTAGAAAGGGATCCGAAAACAAATAATTAATTTGTGACCCACGAGGAGACACGGGACCTTATGGATGCTAGGATACAATTGTGCTGTGACGTCATAAGGACGTTTGACGTCAACTAACTTCAGTGACGATCGCTGTGTGTGCGGACCGTACAAAAAATATCTTATTTTTCTGTCGTTAGTTCGTAGTGGAATAAAAACTATTTCAAAACCTTTCAGCATACATGTCTTCTTTCAATTATTTCATAAACAGTCGTATGTCGTAAACTCAGGCCAAATGTTTGATGCCATGTATCTCTGAAATATATAGGAAGTGAAGCTTGTTCCAATGATACTGTAGTTTTAAAATGCCGTGTTTCACCCATAAGGTCTCTGATGTCATGGTTGGCCACATTTGCCGGTGCCTTCCTGGCTGATACCAACACAGCGCAGTCACAGTCCAAGTCGAACCTCGGCGACTAACGGGTATCGGGTGGTCAGGCTCGCTGACTTGGTGGATGCATGTCATCGTATCCCAATTGCGTGGATCGATGCTCATGATGTCAATAACTGGACTGTCTGGTCCAGACTCGATTATTGACAGACCGCCGTCATATAGCTGGAATATTGCTGAGTGCGGCGTTAAACAACATCAATCAATCAATCAATCAATCAATCAATCAATCAATCAATCAATCAATCAATCATCAATCAATCAATCAATCAATCAATCGAGTCAAACTCCGCGACTTCCACATCGGTCTGCTTGGTGTTGAGAGAGGCAAAGACTTCCACATCGGTCTGCATGGTGTTGAGAGAGGCAAAGTCTTCCACATCGGTCTGCATGGTGTTGAGAGAGGCAAAGACTTCCACATCGGTCTGCATGGTGTTGAGAGAGGCAAAGACTTCCACATCGGTCTGCATGGTGTTGAGAGAGGCAAAGACTTCCACATCGGTCTGCTTTGTGTTGAGAGAGGCAAAGACTTCCACATCGGTCTGCATGGTGTTGGGAGAGGCAAAGACTTCCACATCGGTCTGCTTGGTGTTGAGAGAGGCAAAGACTTCCACATCGGTCTGCATGGTGTTGAGAGAGGCAAAGACTTCCACAACGGTCTGCATGGTGTTGAGAGAGGCAAAGACTTCAACAGCGGTCTGCATGGTGTTGAGAGAGGCAAAGACTTCCACATCGGTCTGCTTGGTGTTGAGAGAGGCAAAGACTTCCACATCGGTCTGCTTGGTGTTGAGAGAGGCAAAGACTTCCACATCGGTCTGCTTGGTGTTGAGAGAGGCAAAGACTTCCACATCGGTCTGCATGGTGTTGAGAGAGGCAAAGACTTCCACATCGGTCTGCATGGTGTTGAGAGAGGCAAAGACCTCCACATCGGTCTGCTTGGTGTTGAGAGAGGCAAAGACTTCCACATCGGTCTGCATGGTGTTGGGAGAGGCAAAGTCTTCCACATCGGTCTGCATGGTGTTGAGAGAGGCAAAGACTTCCACATCGGTCTGCATGGTGTTGAGAGAGGCAAAGACTTCCACATCGGTCTGCTTGGTGTTGAGAGAGGCAAAGTCTTCCACATCGGTCTGCTTGGTGTTGAGAGAGGCAAAGACTTCCACATCGGTCTGCATGGTGTTGAGAGAGGCAAAGACTTCCACATCGGTCTGCATGGTGTTGAGAGAGGCAAAGACTTCCACATCGGTCTGCATGGTGTTGAGAGAGGCAAAGACCTCCACATCGGTCTGCATGGTGTTGAGAGAGGCAAAGACCTCCACATCGGTCTGCTTGGTGTTGAGAGAGGCAAAGACTTCCACATCGGTCTGCATGGTGTTGAGAGAGGCAAAGTCTTCCACATCGGTCTGCATGGTGTTGAGAGAGGCAAAGACTTCCACATCGGTCTGCATGGTGTTGAGAGAGGCAAAGACTTCCACATCGGTCTGCATGGTGTTGAGAGAGGCAAAGTCTTCCACATCGGTCTGCATGGTGTTGAGAGAGGCAAAGACTTCCACATCGGTCTGCATGGTGTTGAGAGAGGCAAAGTCTTCCACATCGGTCTGCATGGTGTTGAGAGAGGCAAAGACTTCCACATCGGTCTGCATGGTGTTGAGAGAGGCAAAGACTTCCACATCGGTCTGCATGGTGTTGAGAGAGGCAAAGACTTCCACATCGGTCTGCATGGTGTTGAGAGAGGCAAAGACTTCCACATCGGTCTGCATGGTGTTGAGAGAGGCAAAGACTTCCACATCGGTCTGCTTGGTGTTGAGAGAGGCAAAGACTTCCACATCGGTCTGCATGGTGTTGAGAGAGGCAAAGTCTTCCACATCGGTCTGCTTGGTGTTGAGAGAGGCAAAGACTTCCACATCGGTCTGCATGGTGTTGAAAGAGGCAAAGACTTCCACATCGGTCTGCATGGTGTTGAGAGAGGCAAAGACTTCCACATCGGTCTGCATGGTGTTGAGAGAGGCAAAGACTTCCACATCGGTCTGCATGGTGTTGAGAGAGGCAAAGACTTCCACATCGGTCTGCTTGGTGTTGAGAGAGGCAAAGACTTCCACATCGGTCTGCATGGTGTTGAGAGAGGCAAAGACTTCCACATCGGTCTGCTTGGTGTTGAGAGAGGCAAAGTCTTCCACATCGGTCTGCTTAGTGTTGAGAGAGGCAAAGACTTCCACATCGGTCTGCATGGTGTTGAGAGAGGCAAAGACTTCCACATCGGTCTGCTTGGTGTTGAGAGAGGCAAAGACTTCCACATCGGTCTGCTGGGTGTTGAGAGAGGGAAAGACTTCCACATCGGTCTGCTTGGTGTTGGGAGAGGCAAAGACTTCCACATCGGTCTGCATGGTGTTGAGAGAGGCAAGACTTCCACATCGGTCTGCATGGTGTTGGGAGAGGCAAAGACTTCCACATCGGTCTGCATGGTGTTGGGAGAAGCAAGACTTCCACATCGGTCTGCATGGTGTTGAGAGAGGCAAAGACTTCCACATCGGTCTGCATGGTGTCGAGAGAGGCAAAGACTTCCACATCGGTCTGCATGGTGTTGAGAGAGGCAAAGACTTCCACATCGGTCTGCATGGTGTTGGGAGAGGCAAGACTTCCACATCGGTCTGCATGGTGTTGAGAGAGGCAAAGACTTCCACATCGGTCTGCATGGTGTTGAGAGAGGCAAAGACTTCCACATCGGTCTGCATGGTGTTGAGAGAGGCAAAGACTTCCACATCGGTCTGCATGGTGTTGAGAGAGGCAAAGACTTCCACATCGGTCTGCATGGTGTTGGGAGAGGCAAAGACTTCCACATCGGTGTGCATGGTGTTGAGAGAGGCAAAGACTTCCACATCCGTCTGCATGGTGTTGAGAGAGGCAAAGACTTCCACATCGGTCTGCATGGTGTTGAGAGAGGCAAAGACTTCCACATCGGTCTGCATGGTGTTGAGAGAGGCAATGTCACTTTAACGAGGAGGAGAACCAAGGAGGTCGTATTTTTTAACTGGTTGTAAATGTGACTTGAATTCAAATTACACTATTGTAAAAAGTCCCTGAAATGGACAGTTGGATGATAAATGTGCTAGCCCTGACAGGCTAGGATTAATCGTGAAGGTAATTCGGTCTCAGAAAAACCTACAGGCTATCATGAAATTAAGCCACGGTTTTTCCACAATTGAAGTGAAAATAAAGAACCCTATATTTGACCATTAATCCACCCACAATCCATGCTCGATCTTTTTTGTTAAGAATTGTAATTATGTCACGACGTGGCATGAAATCCTTAAATGATGCAGGTTGATGAAAACCAACAGCTGACAGGCCGAGTACCATAATTGGAGTCTGGAATTCTTACCCCTAATCAGAGGATCCTTCAACAAAGGGACACAACTCTGCACTGTAATGCTAACAGACCAATGAGTGAGCGAGTTTGGTTTTGCGCTTTTAGCAATATTCCAGCAATATCACGACGGGGGACACAAGAAATGGGTTCACACTTTGTACCCATGTGAGGATCGAACTCGGGCCTTTGACATAAGGAGCTAGCGCTTTAACCACTAGGCTACCCAACCACCGGAGAGACTAATAATCATAATCGCGGTGAATATGGAATGCGAACCCACGATCAGCGGATCCTGGTATCCAAGGTTAATTTATCTGGACGTGACGGCCAAAATGTTATCAATACCGTATTCGACGTAATAAGCGCCCACGGCGATATTTGCTAATATATTGGCCAGTGAACAATCCTAATTAGCACAGCGTACAATATGCACTCATGTGTTATACGCACACTTAATTATGGGCAATTAAATTCTGTCGTACATAAACATTTCAGGCTGTCAGCATAAACCACGAAATTTATCTTTAACTGTTTTTTACTAATATAATATTCTAATAAGAGCCCCCTGTTTCTAATTTTGAGAGCGCCCTGGACGCTTATTACGTCGATTACGGTAATATAAATTACACATGTATCTTGTTGGAATGTGCAAAACACCAGCTTGTGAATATCTGAATCATGGACTATCATCCGTGCAGATTCACAATTGAACTTCCTAGTTGGTGGTCATGCTGTCTGAATTTACACCAAAGCGGTTCTCCTCGTGTCTTCCAAAACACATTTTAATAGGAAACAACAACAACAACAACAGCCATACTGCGCATCCACATATTCACATTCTCACTCGTCCAGACTCGATTATTTACAGACCGCCTTCATATTTCTGGAATATTGCTGTGTGCCGCGTTAAACAACAAGCAAACAAACAATTAAACATACTCACCTACAGTAAATAAAACAATTAACCCACTTAATATTCAATTGAATTTACAGCTTGTCAAAATATGATCAATATCATATGTATGTAAATTATTTTTACGACGCCCTATTATATGACAATGCGATAAGTACATTATAAACAGGTGTTCCTCTACCGGATACAAGTCCGGCACAGAATGCATCCGACACCACAGAGAGCTTCCAGGTCACGGTGACCTATACACTGAACACATCAACAACAATTCGTGTATCTATTTATTGATTCCCTACTCAATACACGCTTAATCAAACACTCACACATATACTCGGAGTTTTGCACCAATCTAATTGTAAACGTCAGCTCGATACACAATGTAACAGTGGTGGTGGAGTCGTGGTGCGGGAGTGATGGGGGATGCTATTGGCGGTGGCACTGATGGAGGAGAAGACTAGATAGCCTCTGACAGTATCGACCTTCTCCCACTACTCACTGTTCTCCCATAAACTGTAATCGAAGTTTAGTTACAGTTGAGTATTCGAGTTGGTAAGAATGTTGTTCTATTGACGTTAATAAGTAATTACCACTTAATGTAAGTAAGATTATCCACTTACCTTAATATTGAAGTACAACGATTTGGTTTTATCGACGGCACGCCTATGGTATTTTAACAATAGAGACAATGGTTTATGCAATGTGATTCAATAACGTAATTAAATAACATAGGTTTGTACTCGTTCTTCCTTCATCCATGGAGATTTCATGACGATCGATGGCGTGTTAACTGCCACTATAGTATTGTACTACTTTATAACACTATTGTGATACCAATGTAATATTGGTACATAGTTCAATAAGTACTTTTATCGCCCTGGAATATAACCTACCCGGGCAAACGAAAGTATACAACCATATTTGATGGTGGCTATTAATGAGTGAGTGAGTTTGGTTTTACGCCGCTTTTAGCAATATTCCAGCAATATCACGGCGGGGGACATCAGAAATGGGCTTCACACATTGTACCCATGTCGGGATTCGAACCCGGGTCTTCGGCGTGACGAGCGAACGCTTTAACCTCGAGGCTACGCGACCGCCCGAAATGGGGTTTAACGTCGCGTCCAAAATTATTGGACTTATATAATAAAGCGAAGTGCATGACCCCGAGCCGACCAGTCCTTGTTTTAGCCCTTTAATGCCGAGCACCAGACAGGATAACAACAAGTACCATTTTTTAACGTCTTTTGGTATGACGCGGCCGGGGACAGGAGCCCGGACCTTCCGCTGTCCGGCAAATGAAGCAAACAAGAAATGATTATTCGGTGGTGATGTATTTCATATCGGGTATCATAATTAAGTTTTGATCTTAAGTGTTCAGTGTTTCAGCGACTGCTTCCAGCCTAGTAATGTTCTGACAACTTTTGTAATTTTTTGGTCAAATTAAATTTTCAAGTGTATATCTGGAGATGAAAGACTTCACGCATAAACACCTTTATGCCTCGGTCAAAATAAATTATATAATTCTGTCGGGATAGCGACACAATATCATCTTTTTTTATCAGAAAATATGATTATATATAGCAGCAAGAACAGGTATAAATACACATCACTCTGTGTCTGACTGATAAACTCACTGTTTATTCACTAAGGTAAGAAACGTTACTATTAATTGTCCCACTACTAAGTTGTATATATTCGTATCACTACTCAAGCAATATTAAACAATCAGTCAGCATGAGCGGGGGGCATTATGTTTCTAGGTTTGTCAGCACCATACCCGTGCTCGTGGGTTTCACCGAAGTGGTAAACGTCTGAGACCTGCATCTCTTCAGGCTTTCCTCCCACATTCAGCTGACACGCCGCGATATAACTGGAACACTGTTAAAAGCGGCGTTAAATCCAACTCACTCACTCACTCAATCCATCGGTTATTCAGATGAACAGTCGAGATGAATATATATCCTCAAAGTAATAACAACAATGATATAACAGATCAACCTCCTGCATGTTCATAATTAAGATGAGTATCTTACGTCTAATGTTAGCGTCAAAAGGGCAATAACTCTCACCCGTTCGATGCATTCGGCAGCCATGGACGGAATCTCGCGATCGGCAAGCACTCAGAGGTGGCCATATTCGAAAATGTCCATGCACGTGACTATCACATGACACAACACATGGTGGTAATCACGAACTTGCAAGTATTATTATTTTCATAACATACTTAAGAATTTCTATCCACCTTAATCTCAATAACGCACAAGTATATCTTCAATACTCAAAGAAAACAAGAGACAGGTTTGAGTAATGTACTTCCAAAAGAACACAACACAATAAGCGGAACAAATATATGTTAAGGATCGTAAATTGTTTGGGTGATATTTTTATGCAATTGTGTGCTCAGTCTTCACTACAAAATAAACTTCACAAAATATTCATGATCCCTAACTGTTTAGTTCAGTATATATACCAACATATATCCAACGCCGTGTTGTAATAGCTACAGAGAGCATTACTAACGGACGTGACGACAATAGACCTGTCGACGTACCTTTTAACCTATTACAGTCGTTCAGGCGCCGGCGTTAAGTGATGCAGCGATTCTAAATGGTGGAATATGACGCTTATCGATTCCATAGAATAAATCTAACCGATGACTTCAGGTGGAGCGTTACTCCACGATAACAGTCAGTTCATCGGAGTTTATTTAATGGCGTGCGCTCCTCACAGTGTAGGGCCAGGCCGCTTTATTCGCCTAGCGATATCGTCCGAGCAAATTTTGGGAATATGATCCAAATAATTTCAAATACCAATTTCTTTGCAAATTCCTTCCTCGTGTAACTGAGGATAATAAGTTATAGTTAAACCATGACACCCCCCCCCCCCCCCCCCCCCCCCCCCCCCCCTCTTCTTACCGCGTCCTAGGGAAAAGGCCCGGGGGCCCGAGGGCTTTTCTCGAGTTCGATGTTTTATATTACAACTCAAGAGGAGGAATGTTTTAATTGACTTATGAACCATCTAAATGCAAGAAATACCAGAAGGAATATTAAACCATCGGGATATATTACAGTGACACAATACAGAAGTCGCGGTATAAAACGAATTCGCCGAGAGCGGGCGAGAGAAAGACCACGTGCAGCATGCAGACAACTGAAGTAATTGGCATGTCAGACTGAACACCATTTCAATAATCTACTAAAGTAAAATAATCTTGATAGTTAAATTTTCAAAATCAACATTAGATGCATATTAAAATTATGTTCATATATTTGTGGTGACTTTTCAGTTAAGTTAGAAAGTTTTCAGGCATGGATACAGGCAACTGAGTTTGGGGGCTTTCCACGCTTTGAAGAAACCTTAAAAACTACAAGATGACGTCACTAAGGTTTTTTAAATCTTGTATGAACCTTTGCTCGTATGGAGGGAAGGTGTGTCAGCCATCTATTTTGTATCACCATCTCAACCTAATGTCACCATTTCAACCTAATGTCATCATTTCAACCTAATGTCACCATCTCAATCTAATATCACCATCTCAACCTAATGTCATATTTCAACCTAATGTCGACATCTCAACCTAATGTCACCATCTCAACCTAATGTCATCACTTCAACCTGAAACATGTCACAACTCAGACACAGAACTCAATGTCACCGTCTCACCCAACAACCCGATGTCACAATCTCAACCAACAAACCCATATGTGAACCAACGCCCCAATGCCACCATCTCAACCCACCATTTAATGTCACCATCCAAACCCACCATTTAATGTCAACATCCAAACCCACCATTTAATGTAAAATTCTCAATCCATCACCATCTGAACCCACAACCCAATGTCACCATCTGAAACAACCATTTAATGTCACCATCTGAACCCACAAGCCAATGTCACCATCTCAACCAACATCCCAAACTCACCATCTAAATCTACCATTTACTGTCACCATCTCAACCCGCAAACCAATGTCACCACCTCAACCAACAATCCAATGTCACCATCTGAACCAACAAACCAATGTCATCAACTGAACCAACATCCCAATGACACCATCTGAACCACCAACCAATGTCAAAATCCGACAAACCAATGTCAACATCTCAACCTACCACTTAATGGGCCCATCCATACCCACCATTTAATGTCACCATCTGAACCCACAACCCAATGTCACCATCTGAACCAACAATCCAACGTCACCATCTGAACCAACAAACCAATGTCACCATCTGAACCAACAAACCAGTGTCACCATCTGAACCAACAAACCAATGTCATCATCTGAACCAACAAACCAATGTCACCATCTGAACCAACAAACCAATGTCACCATCTGAACCAACAAACCAATGTCATCATCTGAACCAACAAACCAATGTCTTCATCTGAACCAACAAACCAATGTCACCATCTGAACCAACAAACCAATGTCACCATCTGAACAAACAAACCAATGTCACCATCTGAACAAACAATCCAACGTCACCAACTGAACAAACAATCCAACGTCACCATCTGAACCCACCATCTAAAGTCACCATCTGAACCAACAAACCAATGTCACCATCTGGACCAACAAACCAATGTCACCATCTGAACAAACAATCCAACGTCACCATCTGAACAAACAATCCAACGTCACCATCTGAACCCACCATCTAAAGTCGCCATCTGAACCAACAATCAGTGTCATCATCTGAACCCACAACCCAATGTCACCATCTGAACCAACAATCCAATGTCACTATCTGAACCAACAAACCAATGTCACCATCTGAACCCACAATCCAATGTTTGTCCAAGCCAACCATCAACCGTCAGTGAATGGCTTCCATGTATGGACCACACCTTGTGTATATAGGTCAATACGTCACCTGAGCGTGCTTCAAGGTGTGAAAATCAAGTTATCCCGATACACTGGCCATGGTAATTGTGCACGCTAATGGGAAGACCTATATATCTGACCGTTATGTGACACCGAGTTGCTGCAATCGCATAACCCGATCATCAATAACCTAGAAACAAAACTACCCACGCCGATTGATTCGTGTTAAAAAAACGTCAGCCGTGTATGACAGCTGTCATGCAACAGACAGGCGTGTTTGGCAAAAAATACCAGACAGAAAACATTATATTCTGCAGGCAATAGTGACGTAACACGTCGTTTATTCGACGCACTTGTGACTTTCATGATTCCTACATACAACGATCTGCAAATGAACAAGAGAATGAATGTGATTCATCCGCTCCTCCCTGGAAATAGTTGAGTGTGAACCAGACAAGCAGTGTTGGACGGCATTGGGTTCGATGTGACACTAACAGCCAGATCATGCATCATGACCACGTGACCCTTATTGCTGAGTGAGTGAGTGAGTGAGTGGGTGGGTGGTAGGGATGAGTGAGTGAGTGAGTGAGTGAGTGAGTGAGTGTGTGAGTGGGTGGGTGTGTGGTGGGTGTGTGGGTGAGTGGTTGAGTGAGTGAGTGTTTGAATGAGTGAGTGAGTGAGAGGGTAGGTGGGTGGGTGGATGGGTGAGTGAGTGAGTGCATTCCCACTGATGGAGACATGAATATTACACAAAGAACCACTGATAACTAATGCTTTACGCTTTGTGCCACACTGTAAATTTTAACCACAACTCCAGTGCCACACACAGTGCTACAATATATGCCACATCCTACAAATAAACAAACAAACAAACCACTCATTCGATCAGAAAATGTTAATTGCTTCTCCCGCAGCCCCCTTTACCAGGGAACACTTTTGGCTTTTCTCCCACAATAAGCTGACACGTCGTGACATAACTGTTTAAAGCGGAGATAAACTCACTCACTCACTCACTCACTCATATCGGTCAGTGGCAAACGGTGCCCTGTACAGGACAACACCTTGCATGATGCGAGACGTGCGACCGCCAACTCGCACAATGACAATACAGGGTTAAAGCAAATTGATGTAATGTACGCTAATGGGAAGACTTAGCTGATCGTTATGTGACACTAGCATCCGGCATCCGAATATTCCCGTCATCAATAACACAGCAACTAGACTACCACGCTGGCACATCTGCACGTACATCCCATATATGATTAATTATATACCCGCATGACATGGCATGCATATTCTTCCATTACAGTACACGTGCATGGATATCATGCATAATATGTTCTTTAGTGAGAAAAGAGATAAAGTATAAAATCACCCTTGCAGGCATTTGTGCCAGATACTATTGTGAGATGTCATAGATTTTTGTGCAAAATGATATTTGTTAAAGACAATTTTTCACTATTTCTCACAAGACAAGTGAGATTCCGGTCCGTATATGTTCACTATTCGCACACATACGGAATCTACATGGCAGCAATTCCTGAAGATCCGAGGAAAGATCGGATCGATTAATTTAGGACAGAACGAGGAAATTGCAAAATTCGGGGAAAAGTAAAGTGGATCAGGATTCTTCATAACAGATGGGCGGAATTGTATCAACCAACGCTCCTAATCCAGACAATGGGAGTGAGTGAGTGTGTATGGTTTTACGCCGCTTTTAGCAATATTCCAGCAATATCACGGCGGGGGACACCAGAAATGGGCTTCAAACATTGTACCCATGTCGTGAATCGAACCCGGGTCTTCGGCGTGACGAGCGAACGCTTTAACCACTAGGCACCCCGACCGCCCCTCAAGAAAAGCAATTTACCATGCCTCCATGCCAGAATGATGTCATGTCATGTTAGATCTGATCGGTCAACGTGATCTTGGTAAAATACAATATATCCTTCCTTTGAGGGAAAGATATTTCTAAGCGGGAGAATAGATCCCTTATACCCCGCCACGATCAAAACAGGCTGCACGTGGATTTCCGAGAGGCAGAATAAATCCTTCTACCCCGCTTCGAAGCAAAACGCCTCACGCTTTTTCCGTGTCAGTGAAAGTCACGTGACACAGCACAATTTGAGCTCAGCTCAACCAAACAGCAGTTTGCATTTGTTTTAATTTTTTTACAATGTCACATTAAAACATGTCGGTTAGGCTCGACGTATAAAACCTAACGCGGGACGCATAATAAATGTACCCTGAGTGATCCTGTCACAACTTATAGTACTCGAGCCCCCCTCCCATATACATGTATACGTAGTACATTGTCAACCACCCAGTTAATTTGAGAACAGGATACAGACAGATCCCCAATATCACACGGTTGTTATGAGAGATGACTTAAATAATTAATAGACTCGAGTGGCTCCGGTGTGTGACCTGGTTGATTACTTGTCACCGCACTGGTTATCCTGAAATCCGACCTCATTCCGCCATGATATTAATTACTATTTACCACTGTATCTCATCACAGTTGTAGGTTATCGCTTAAAAGACCGCCACCGTGTTCTAGTGGGAGAGCGTCTGCGTCATAGCAAGAGACGTTAAACTGATTGTACTTGTTGTTACCCTGCCTGGCGCCCTGCATTATGGGACTAAAACAAGGACTGGTCGGCTCGGAGTCAGTATGCTGTGTCTGAGAGGGGTATTCATTTTATACGGCGGCATGGTATCTTAGTAGACTAGCATTATGATGGTTGGTTTGTTGGTTTGTTGTTTAACGCCGCACTCAGCAATATTACAGCTATATGACGGCGGTCTGTATAAATTATCGAGTCTGGACCAGACAATCCAGTGATTAATATCATGAGCATAGATCAACGCAATTGGGATCGATGGCATGCATCAACCAAGTCAGCGAGCCTGAACACCCGATCCCGTTAGTCGCCTTTTACGACAAGCATAGTCACCTTTTACGGCAAACATGGGTTGCTGAAGACCTATTCTACCCCGGAATCTTCACGGCTAGCATTATGAAATCGGTATTAGTCCGGACTAGTACAAGCAGCCACACCCCCCTCCCCCACCCCCCCACCCCCCCACCCCCCACCCCCCACCCCATCCACACAAACTAACGACTGTACGCCTTGAATTAGTAAACACGAAATCTAAAGGAACACAATTAATTGTGCAGCTTCACGTTTCTTACTCGTGCCAGGATCTCATGATCAAAGGTTCGAATTGTGGACTCCCCCTAATTGGGGTCATGCCATGGCACCATACCTGTACTTGTAAGTGTCGCCGAAGTGGCAAGCATCTTCAACCTGTGACCTTCGACCTTTCCCCTGACACGCAATGGCATGTTCAATAAATAGAAACATTAATGAAAGCGACAAGCCATTTTCATTATTGTCAAGTGTACGATTCCGACTACATCATGAGCATGTGTATATGGATCTCTGTCAAGTAATGATGATGCCAAGTTTTCGCGAAAATGGGGACTTATCCTCCCTCACCGGTGGAGCCCGTCATAAACACATGCAAAGGCAAGGCAAAATTCACCTTAAAAAACACGGGACCATTTGGTACAAGTAAAACAAACGGGCATCATTTTGTCACCGATGAATCAAATTTGGAAATGTCCTCCACATGTCTACCATCAAACATTTTGAAAGCTCATTCACACTTTACAGACATGATGGCTGAGCAAAACGCGACACATTATGAGGAAACAGTAAAAGATTATTCTTCTAAAACCGATAGGTTCACCAATCACCGAAAGTCTCCACAATTTTCCCTCAGGCACCAAAGATGGCACATCACCAAGTAGAACATTCTCACACTCTCACACGTCCAAACGCACCTCCCTTAATGAAATATCTTGTCCACCAGCAGCACCACCCCGTCCATGGAGATTTGCTCTGACAAGCCATTACACATCACGGGGAGTCTCCAACTGTCGCCAGATCGTGTTTAGAGGCATGGGGAAATGCGATAACGCTCAGCTAATGTTATTATGTGCAAATTTGCTGTTCAATGGCGATCATTATCGCCCCAGTTGTGTCAGGCTTACACAGCAAGAATCCTGCACAATTGTCGTCATCAATATCGCTCCCTCTAATCCAACATTGAATCGTGTTACTTACACTCCAAAAGTTGCTAGCCTCCCTCCACTACAGAACGACGAGTATGGGTCCTGGCTCGTCGATATATTGCCAATATTTGTATGTTAGGATTGCAATCAGAATCTCGGCAATCACTGGTATTGATGGCGTGGGCTGTTATCATGAACTGTTATGAGCGCCCTATCAGTGTAGTTGAGTGGATTCCCATGCTGACCCGGGACATCAAGTTGCTGTGGCCAAACAATGTATATTGAGAAATAAATGTTAGGTTCAATAACCTCTTATTGGTTAAACAGTCAAATTATTTCAGGACTGATTGGTCGGAGTTGATGTTTCCTGATTGGTCAAATAATTTCATTACAGTAGTATCAATTGGTGTTGACAGGAATAATAGTGAGTGAGTGAGTGGGTGAGTTGGGTTTAACGCCGCTTTAAACAGTATTCCAGTTATATCACGGCGTGTCAGCTTAATGTGGGAGGAAAGCCCGAAGTGATGCAGGTCTCAGACCTCTACCACTTCGGTGAAACCCACGAGCACGGGTATGGTGCTGACACACCTAGAAACATAATTGGGGCGAACCGGGATCGAACCCACAATCATAGGTTCCTGGCGTGCCCAAGGGACGCAACTCTGCACAGCGAATCGCGGCGCCGCCCGTGGCCCCTGACAGGAATAATAAGCGAATGTGAAGGACAGGCGGGTGAACTGGGTTTATATTCTAGACAGAGATTATTCAGTTATATCGTGGCAGTCCGTATTATTTATTATGAATAATTAAATATGTGTTATGCATTAAGCATGTTACAACAGTATATCAAGGTGAGATTTAACTAGTCTGGATCGTGAGTTAGAATCCATTGGGGATGACTCATTTTGACCCCGAATCCCCTCAAGGATGTTCTGTAGACAGAAATATGATCTAGTCAAGAATGGACATTGACTAGTGGTTCAATATAAGACCCGTTTAAAAAAGTTTGAGTCAGTAAGAATACATATATAGGATAAAGAGAATAGGGTTTGAACTTGAGAGCAGAAAACGGACCTCGTTAGACAGATAATATCATCATCTCATCTCAGTAACCCACAACCCCATGTCCTTATCTCAACCAACATCACGATGTCACCATCTCAACCAACATCACGATGTCACCATCTCAACCAACATCACGATGTCACCATCTCAACAAACATCACGATGTCACCATCTCAACCAACATCACGATGTCATCATCTCAACCAACACCCCAACGTCACAATCTCAACCAACATCACGATGTCACCATCTCAACCAACATCACAATGTCACCATCTCAACCAACATCACGATGTCACCATCTCAACAAGCATCACGATGTCACCATCTCAACCAACAGCACGATGTCACCATCCCAACCAACATAACGATGTCACCATCTCAACCAACATCACGATGTCACCATCTGAACCAACATCACGATGTCACCATCTCAACAAGCATCACGATGTCACCATCTGAACCAACATCACGATGTCACCATCTGAACCAACATCACGATGTCACCATCTGAACCAACATCACGATGTTACCATCTCAACCAACATCACGATGTCACCATCTCAACCAACATCACGATGTCACCATCTCAACCAACATCACGATGTCACCATCTCAACCAACATGACGATGTTATCATCTCAACCAACACCCCAACGTCACAATCTCAACCAACATCACGATGTCACCATCTCAACCAACATCACGATGTAACCATCTCAACCAACAACACGATTTTACCATCTCAACCAACAACACGATGTCACCATCTCAACCAACATCACGATGTCACCATCTCAACCAACATAACGATGTCACCATCTCAACCAACATCACGATGTCACCATCTCAACCAACATCACGATGTCACCATTTCAACCAACATCACGATGTTACCATCTCAACCAACATCACGATGTCACCATTTCAACCAACATCACGATGTCACCATCTCAACCAACATCACGATGTAACCATCTCAACCAACAACACGATTTTACCATCTCAACCAACAACACGATTTTACCATCTCAACCAACATCACGATGTCACCATCTCAACCAACAACACGATGTCACCATCTCAACCAACAACACGATGTCACAATCTCAACCAACATCACGATGTCGACATCTCAACCAACATCACGATGTAACCATCTCAACCAACAACACGATTTTACCATCTCAACCAACAACACGATGTCACCATCTCAAC
Organism: Haliotis rufescens; assembly: GCF_023055435.1. Classification (NCBI taxonomy): domain Eukaryota; kingdom Metazoa; phylum Mollusca; class Gastropoda; order Lepetellida; family Haliotidae; genus Haliotis; species Haliotis rufescens. Next base: position 5,296,084 of record NW_025964223.1, on the reverse strand, counting down.
CAACAACACGATGTCACCATCTCAACCAACATAACGATGTCACCATCTCAACCAACATCACGATGTCACCATCTCAACCAACATCACGATGTCACCATTTCAACCAACATCACGATGTTACCATCTCAACCAACATCACAATGTCACCATCTCAACCAACATCACGATGTCACCATTTCAACCAACATCACGATGTTACCATCTCAACCAACATCACAATGTTACCATCTTAACCAACATCACGATGTCACCATTTCAACCAACATGAGGATATCAACATCTCAACCAATATCACGATGTCACCATCTGAACCAACAACACGATGTCACCATCTGAACCAACATGACGATGTTACCATCTGAACCAACACCCCAACGTCACCATCTCAACCAACATCACGATGTCATCATTTCAACCAACATTACGATGTCACCATCTAAACCAACACCCCAACGTCACCATCTCAACCAACATCACGATGTCATCATTTCAACCAACGTCACGATGTTACCATCTTAACCAACATCACGATGTCACCATTTCAACCAACATGAGGATATCAACATCTCAACCAATATCACGATGTCACCATCTGAACCAACAACACGATGTCACCATCTGAACCAACATGACGATGTTACCATCTGAACCAACACCCCAACGTCACCATCTCAACCAACATCACGATGTCATCATTTCAACCAACATTACGATGTCACCATCTAAACCAACACCCCAACGTCACCATCTCAACCAACATCACGATGTCATCATTTCAACCAACGTCACGATGTTACCATCTTAACCAACATCACGATGTCACCATTTCAACCAACATGAGGATATCAACATCTCAACCAATATCAAGATGTCACCATCTTAACCAACAACACGATGTCACCATCTGAACCAACATGACGATGTTACCATCTGAACCAACAACACGATGTTACCATCTCAACCAACATTACGATGTCACCATCTCAACCAACACCCCAACGTCACCATCTCAACCAACATCACGATGTCATCATTTCAACCAACATCACGATGTTACCATCTCAACCAACATCACGATGTTACCATCTTAACCAACATCACGATGTCACCATTTCAACCAACATGAGGATTTCAACATCTCAACCAACATCACGATGTCACCATCTGAACCAACAACACGATGTCACCATCTGAACCAACATGACGATGTTACCATCTTAACTAACATCACGATGTCACCATCTCAACCAAAACCCCAACTTCACCATCCCAACCGAAACATCAATGTTACCATCCCTACAAACAACTCAATGTCACCATCCCAACCCAAACCCAAACGACACCACCTCATCCAACAACTCAGTATCACCATCCCAACCCAAACCCAAACGTCACCATCTCATCCAACAACCTAATGCCACCATCTCAACCAACATCCTAATGTCACCATATAACATTATATTCGTGTGGTGAGTTGGAGCACACAAGTTGATGCTAGTTCAACCGGATCACCAGACATGTAAAAAAAAGGATACACCCATTGTTATAACTGGAACATTCTTGAAATGATGGCACCTAGAGCACCTTGTATCATCACTATTTGATATGGATTCATAAACTCATGCTTATGGTATCGTAGTATGGAAAGGGTTATCGGTTTTAGCAATAGGAAAAGTGACTAAAACACATGCTCAAATTCCTAAGAAATAAGACATAAATAGGCCTTAAATGGAGATCCATGAGGCAAATGTTATTTCTTGTATCGGTGGTACGTATTGCTAACCAGTCGAAAAATCAGAGCTTGCCACCACAGCGTCTGACACTCTGGCATGTTACCATAGAGTTTAATGGCACTTGACGAGAAGAAGCTTACTTGGACTAGATGTGGTTTGAAATAACCAGATATATCAGACTAAGGCACTGATATACGGAAGTAAACCACCATAAATGCCAACGACTGTCTGAAAAGAAGCGCCATGCCAGGGCTTTAGGACAGATGATTGGACCATTCACATAGTTCAGAAGCGTAAGACACAATTACAGCGAGGTAGAGACCATGACGTTATTGTATTTGGCCCTAAAGGTACTGTCATTGAAGGGTCGGTTGTTCCAGTTGCCGACGCCAGGGAATCCATTCGTCCCATTCAGTTTCAACCCTTCCCAGACACATATCCACAGCTTCCGACCTTCAAGACTCTAAGGATGTGTCAGCTATAGAATAGCAGCAGTGCGACAAGATTGACATTAGTGTTGCGTAATATGAAATTTATACATGCCATGCTTAAGGTTGCAGGACTAGCCATACTAGCATTTCTGAAGGCGAATGTCGCAAGGTGAAGTCAGTTGAGTTGAAAGGGGTACAGGAATTATAGTCGTAGAGTGTTCCTTGCAGAGCGTGGTAAAAGAATCTTGCCTATTCTTTATCTGTAAACGAGTGTCTGGATATAGCGAAGGGTGGGTGTTCGTTTTCAAATGAGTGGGATGGTCTCAGTGATATACTGCATGTTTCTCCAACGCTAAATCGAAAGGACGCAGACAAGGAATGGACAAATGTTTGTTCCGGATGAAGCAAAACTGTACCCACTCCACATCTGACCACGAACAGAGGGGCATATATGTCCAGAAGATTGTACGTATAACTAATATGGATAATGTTATTTCAAAACCAGGACCTTTGTCTGAACTATTCCTGTCATCACGTACCAGATTCATGTCACTTACAAGATCTGTGCCTCAACGTGCGACTGTAGCCTTCATTCAGATTATACTTAGTAACAATTCAATGTACACACAAAATGTACTACTTTTCGCGTTTCATTCGACTCAGAAACCAATGATTTTGAACACTGTCTAAAGTATGTGTTTTAGTGTTTTGCATTGTGAGCTATACATTGCAACACATATTAGATACGTTTTGTTGGACCTTATGACAAGACCTTTAAAGATATCTCGATTGACGCAAATATACAGTGGTTGTCCTGTTCTAGTGGAAGTCTGCAGACAATTATATTTGACTAAATAAGGATTTCAAATGCACAGGAAACTAGGTGAAACATTTCTCTTTGTATATACTGAATATACTCATGCTTAGTAAGAATAACGTTCTTCCGATTCATTTTGACATCCAAAATGTAATTCTTATTTTCCAATCGCGACCTTTCAAAGCTGCTCTGACGGAGATGATGTTTTAACCAATAACCGCTTTTAACGACAGCATCAGTTGATAGAGATTGGGGTCTGTGTCTCCCTAGGTCTAATTTATAGCGATGAAATTCGTGTCAAATCGAAAACATTCATAACCAGCCAGGCAAACATTCTACAGCTGTCGTGAGAGACCTTCACCCGGAGAACAGTGCAATCTAATAGGAACTGCATTTACCATGGTATGTCATTAGGAAACATCTTTAGTAGTGTTCTGCTACACCCATAAAATACATATCCGCAAAATACCATCATGGTTTGTTGACAAATTAATGATTCCGATAAAACTGTTTATTTCCAAGACAGAGTTACCGTTAATCCACAAAACATAGTAAACTCGTAGTTGAAGTCAGTTGGGTTCAATATAAGTTAGTTCTTTTAAAAAAGTTAAATTATTCTGTAAAAAATTGTGAAACGTATAGTCTTCTCCTGCTTACAGCGTAACCTGGTTATTCCAGAAAACCGCATTCCGGGCTGTTCTGGTATAAACAGCTACACATACAAAAATGCCGTTGCTCGGGAACAATTATTAGCTTATCAGGAGATGTCACTGTGATGAATAAAAAGGACAAAACCCTTTCCATAATAATAAAGACTCTCTGACACTCTCTGACACTCTCTGACATTCCATTGTACGAGTCTGACTACATCATGAGCATCTACACATGTGTATAAATGTAAATATATAACGTCAAAGCTAGACAATAACCAGTCTCGATTATCCGCCGAAACAGATTCCTGTGACTTAAAAGGCAAAATAGCGGTGGAAAATGATATGATTATATAACTGAAAATCAGCAATGACTCCTGGTGTTCGCGAAAAGGATAAGCATGTCCTGCCCTACCGGTAGCTCTCGCAACTCACACAATTTGCATTAAAAGTATGTTTGGGGCCTGCCACCACACAGCACCACTCCTACCATGTGACTGTAAACAAACCAGACAATCAGGTGATAGACCAGAAAACCCAGTAACATCACAACGCATTTATTGATTTTGTTGAAACTAGAAACGATATGGTAATTTTGAACTACGTCAGCTGTGCAACAAATGGGATAACACTTTCTTGGTAAAATACAGATTCTCGTATTTTTTGGGTTGAGTCCCGTCCGGGATTCGAACCCACACCGCCAGAGTGAATCATCTAATCTCCAGCACACAAAGTCAGCGATCTAACTCACTCAGCCACGGAGACCTCCACAAACATGAAAGTCCGACAACTGGTAGTCTAGTTCACGTACTTTGTGTACCCCTCTGACAAGTGTGAATTGGCACTTTGTGTGCTGGCGATTAGGTGCCTCACTCTGGCGGTGTGGGTTCGAATCCCGGACGGGACTCAACCCAAAAAAGTACGAGAATCTGTACTTTACTCAGAAAGCGTTATCCCAAATTTAACATTTGTTACATTTGACAACTTTCTAAATGGCATAGTGTGTACATACGTCTGCTGTGTAAAGTAGCGTCTGTATTAATACGGTTTAATTGTTCACTAATATATCCCCTTGAACAATCATGGCAATCTTTGTGGGGGGTATTTTGTCTGGATTTTGTCCGGATTATTTTATTCTGAAAAATATATCAACCTCTACCTCCACAACCATGATGACATCATGTCCCCAACTCCCAAGTACAACACTAGATAAGGTATAGTACTTCCCGCCATGATAAACCTATCATGACGTGTTGTTCGCGGGTTTGACCGACAAATCATCCGCCGTCTAGACAGGATTAGACTAAGTCTACTGTAAACAATGAAGCTTTGATGTGATATAAACTGCAGGACAAATTCCCCTTAAAGAGTCTATTCTGTTGATACAACAACGATGGGTGGGAATTGAGTTAAGTGAAGAAAGTTATGGTATATGGGATCGTTAATGGCACTAGAACTGCGTGCAGCTGTTGATGTATTCGATGTATTCGGCATGCCTCTTGTGTTTGTAAACCTAATCATGCGCATTTCACTATAACTTGTGAAATAATCACTGATCTCGTATATGGCTGAAATATTGCCGATGTGACGTAAAACATAAACTCACTCACTCACTCACTGATCTCGTGTGGATCTCGTGTGGAAACCTATGATCGTGGGTTCGAATCACGGGTCACCCGATATGTTTTTAGGTCTGTCTGCACCTCCCTTCCTCCCTCCCTCCCTCCCGCATTCACTCACTCACTCGTCCCACTCACTCACTCACTCGCCCCGCTCACTCACTCACTCGCCTCACTCACTGTTTTGATACCCTGGCTGGCGCTCGGCATTAAGGGGCTAAAACAAGGACTGGTCGGCTCGGAGTCAGTATACTGTGTCTGAGTGGGGTATTCATGTTAAACTACGGCATGGTATCTAAGTGGGCTAGCACTACATAATCGGCATTGATCCGGACTAGTACAAGCAGCAACACCCACACATACACCCACCCACCCACCCACACCCCATCTTATCTTTTCCAATAATAATATTCAATATTTGAGAAGCTACTTCATGAAAATAGCAATTGACATTCAACAAATAATACAAGCCTCAACGGAGACATCACTGCATGTGAGTATAGCCTATCGCCGCTTTAACGAGTACGGTGGCCCATAAGGGACATGGAGTCTGTGTTTCCATATTTTGATATTTCACTTACTGTTATCGTAACCTTTTGCAAATTAACACGATTTGTCATACAAATATGTGATAAATCATGTATAAAGTAGATATTGAATTGCTGAAAAGTGAAGCGAAAATGTCAAAAGAAAAAAGCGAAAATGTCAAAAACTAAAATGAAAATACATAAAAGTTTTTCCACCGCGGTGATAATATTTCCGAATACTTTTCCACGCGGTGGAAATATTATCACCGCGGTGGAAATACTTTTCTGTATTTTCATTTTAGTTTTTGACATTTTCGCTTCACATTTCAGCGATTCAGTAGCTACTTGAAAGTACATTTTCCATGTTTTCGGTTGTTTTTAAACATGATGTATCACATATTTGTATGACAAATTGTGTTAATTTGCAAAAGGTTACGATAAAAGTAAGTGAAATATCAAAATATTGAAAAACAGACTCCATGTCCCTTATGGGCTACCGTAAACGAGGCCTCATCGCCGCTGTAACGTATAAAATGTGGCAGGTAGACCTCACTGATGGAAACCTGAATCATTGGTTTGGTGCAGTTGAGCCAAGGTGCATAATCAGCGCGAATCCGGCGAAACAAATTCCTGTTGGCGCAACAGGCAAAATAGCGGTAAAACATGATATGAAGTTTGTTTGTTTGTTTGTTAATTAATGCCGCACTCAGCAATATTCCAGCTATATGACGGCGGTCTGTAAATAATCGAGTCTGGAGCAGACAATCCAGTGATGAATATCATGAGCATCGATCCACGCAATTGGGATTGATGACATGTATCAACCAAGTCAGCGAGCCTGACCACCCGATCCCGTTAGTCGCCTTTTACGACAAGCATAGTCGCCTTTTACGGTAAGCATGGGTTGCTGAAGACCTATTCTACCCCAGATCTTCACGGGTCTGACATCTTGTGATAAGGATGCAGATTTATCTCAGGACCAGACAACAACAAAAGTATCTGAACAAACAAAATCGGAAATAACTGTCACAAATTTCAGTGAACATAAAGGGCTCAAAGACAATCAGTAATGACCCCGGGGGTTTGCGAGGAGGGTAAGCGTTCACTGCTCTACCGGTAGCACTCGCCACCCACACAATAAAAAATGTCAGTCAGTGTGTTAATATGACATACCAGGTTAGCTGGATGTCGTTTTAGTGATTATGAGGGTCAAAATTAAAATTACACTCACATCTAAATTGTTCATTTCCGTTTTATATTGTTATGGGGATAGAAAATACCAGACTTTTCACTTTGGTACACAACACTAAAAGACCTAGGCAAAATCTGAATTTGATTAAATCTACGCTTTGATTTTCAGTGGAAAATAGAGACGTTTCGTGGTGGGTAACTCCAATTTGAAATGATTTTTTTAAAATGAATGTATTGCCTTATATCATATTGTTCTGCAAGCATTAACATCTATTTACACAAGCAAAGAATTCCAACCACCCATATTTGCAATTACTCGTGAATAATTTAGCGTGAACTATACCACACTGAGTTGCACAGTGGTTGGTGAAGTTGCTTGTTTACAAGAGTGAGTGAGTGAGTTGGGTTTAACGCCGCCTTTAACAGTATTCCAGTATGACACGGCATGTCAGCTTAATGTTTGAGGAAGGCCCGAAGTGATGCAGGTCTCAGACGTTTACCACTTCGGTGAAACCCACGAGCACGGGTATGGTGCTGACAAACCTAGTAACATTATCGGGGCGAACCGGGATTCGAACCCACAATCAGGTTTCTGGCGTGCCACAGGCACGCAAATCTGCACATCGAATCGCAAATTTGACGACTCCGCCACTCGTGCCCCCTGTTTACAAGAGAGCATGATTCAGCTAAGGTGTCGCTGTGACAGAGCAATATAATTGTTAACAAAAGAGGATGATTTGGTTCTAGAGATTTACAGTGAGTGAGTGAGTTCCTTTGTTTGGAAGCAAACATTTACATTGAAAGAACAACCAGTGTTTACACCAGAGCATGTTTCGAGTCCCAAATACCCTAGTTTAGAATAACGAATCAACTCCAATACGACTCTATGACAAGACCTGAGAGAGCAGCTATATATGTTGACATGAAGCGAGAGCGCCCTTCATAAGCTCACCTTCAAATATATATTAACGTTTTATATGCAAATAATATATGCAAAAAGCATGACCTGAACCGCCTATATTTAAATAACAAGAACTATTTTCGTAAGACCATAGTCCGTTAGGGAGCTACGTTGAAATTACATGGTTTGTGACAACCGGAGTCTTTCCGGCTTCAGCCCTTCATTGACGCAAACCACGCTCTGATGTGGCACACGGAGACTGAATTAGACAACTAGGGGGAAGATCGATACCACTCCTTTAAACATACACAGAATGTAGTACCTCCTTCCCCACTTCCTCTCACACTCACCCGCAACCACGTTCTTCCTCTCTCTCCACGTTCTCTAATCCCCGTTTAACACCAATCACCACTAGGACCCCGTCGACTATGGCGGATCGATCCAATCAACTTTGCATGGTCTACACTGAGGGCTTTATGATGTCATGCGAAACGCAATCTCCCAAGATCCAGATATCTTTCCGTTGGTATGTTCATGTTTTGTCCTGTTTACGAAATTGAAACATTTTTTCCGTGACTTCATCTGTGAAATAATTGCCACATTTTATGTGTCATTCTGATCGTTATGAGCCGTGTACCCATTCACGATGGATGAGTTCAAGCTCATTGTTGATGTCGGGGAATCATTAGAGCGTGCGTTGCAATCACATTGTTATTGATATTCTGCAGTATCACATGGCTTATGAAAGGGACTTCAACATAAATACTTTAAAATGACACACTAGGTTATTTTATAGCCTATGCCTGATCTAACAGTGTAAATTTAGCTGATGCATTTAATTTGGATGGCTTCGCCAGTAGCGAACGGGCGAACGATCAGTCAGGATCAAATGTGACTATATTATATGGTGTTCATTTGAGCTTGTCGATGACACTGCATTGCAAACAGATGGTTTTTGAAATAAGTATTTGACTACAGTTCAACCGCCTTATGATACCGCCGCTTGTAATTTCAAATCCATTTAGTGACGCAAAAACTGCTGGTACTCCACTCGTTGAAATGATTATACAGAATTCAATATACACTCTGACGTAAAAAGTCATGTGATCACATACAAATATTGACGACCGTACATTAATAACAATTATGATGATATGTACTACACGACCTTGCATACTGACAATCGTCTATGCAAGCAAAAAAACATTTTGTAAGCCTGATTCTGGGTTTTTTAGTATGTGAAACATGAAATTTTATTTCCCTTTCAGAGCGTCGACAGCGTTCATTTTCATACAAATGTAAATCTTCAAAGTTAGAGCGAGGATATTTTATTTATGAATATCTGAACAATCCAACTATGAGATCCATGAACATGGTAGCAGTTTTGCCTTTAAGAGAGAGAAAGAGAGAGAAAGTGAGAGAGAGAAAGAAAGAAAGAGAGTTACAGTATGTTATGTATGTATCACATTTTGCATTTACATAAAATAATACATTATGTAAGAAATAACGTTTGATCTACACCCATATGTAGTGATAAAAAGTATAATTTTGCCCTGAACTATTATAGTTAATAAAAGCGACAAAACCATTTTCATATCAATAAGAAATCATTGTAAAAAAACAAAGTACGAATCCGACTATATTATAGCATATATTTATGAACTATTATCACGCTTGCTTCCGAGTGCGTTGAGGTAATTTGTCACCGTCGTGACGTCAGGCGATTATGACGTAACTCAAAAAGTGTACTTTATCGCAGGAGCTAAGCATCTTAGAATTGAACATAAGGCTGTAAATGCAAAACCCTTCATTGTTAGGTTTATGAGACACAAAATCACTTAAAATACCACATCGGGATAAAATTGATAAAAAATATCGTTAGGTATACACACCAGATACGACATAAATACATAGTATTGTTCTAAATGATGCGCATGTAATATACTTTTTTATATATCGAGTGAAGCAAGCATATCCAACACCACGTAGAACGGGTTATGTCACCACGTTTAACAACATACCCTGTCCTCTGTTACAGTCAACTGTAAGCTACAAAGGTACTATACTCATTCGTGACCAACTCGTGTTATTCCGGGACAAGCCGCGACTTGTGTCATTTATGCGACTGGGTTATGTCTAAGTGCAAACGGGCATAGCTAAACGAATTGTCAACTCGTTGCGTAATGATTCACGCATATTTCCCCCATATGTCGTATATATTCCAGATGCTATTGAAAACACACAGGAACTTCCAGTATTATATGGTATGATTGAACACATTTAACTGTCTCTTGGGTATAATTCTAAATGCAAGATATATGTAAAATCAAAATTTATTCCTGAGGGATTCTTTGACCGAAGTACTGGAAGTCATACGCGCATTCTGATTGGTTTGTCGTATTTTTTCGCTCATAACATTCATTGATAGGGGGACGAGTCTTGTTGCAGGTTACGGAGCGGCGAGTCTTGCCGAATGGTACATTACAAAGCCCATTAATGGCAATGGACACGTTTAGTACCCCATAACGTAGTACTGGTGTGGTGTTAAAGTCTACATCTAACACAAACATAGAACTACCGCAGCATGCCACGTTACAGGAGGCTCCATGACAGTTATGTGCCATTTCAGTTGAATGCATTTATTTCAGCGTATGGTAAATGGCAGTGAAGCCGATTCATAACAAGACCAATATTTGTGTATCCCAGATTTGACAAGAGCCTGTGTTTCTTTAACGCTTCCGTCTCTGTTTCCCGATATCCGAACTGACATCACTTACTCCACTCAACCCTGAGGTAACAATGTGAGCATGTAGCCGACCTGGCCTACTGGTGTCGTGTTCAGCCAATCAGATTTCGTACAATACTCAGGCCAGGCAAACTTTACTTACAATACTTAGGCCAGCCTATTTTACTTACAATACTTTGGAAGGTTTATTTTGCTTACAGTACTTAGGCCAGCCTGTTTTACTTACACTACTCAGGCCAGCCTATGTTACTTACAATATTTAGGCCAGCCTGTTTTACTTACAATACTTAGGAAGGTCTATTTTACCTACAGTACTCAGGCCAGCTTATTTTATTTACATTACTTTGGCCAGCCTATGTTACTTACAGTACTTAGGCCAGACGTTTTTACTTACAATACTTAGGCCAGCCTATTTTACTTACAATACTTTGGCCAGCCTATGTTACTTACAGTACTTAGGCCAGCCTATTTTACTTACAATACTTAGCCAGCCTATTTTACTTACAATACTTTGGCCAGCCTATGTTACTTACAGTACTTAGGCCAGCCTATTTTACTTACAATACTTAGCCAGCCTATTTTACTTACAATAGCAAGGCCAGCCTATTTTACTTATAATACTTTGGAAGGTCTATTTTACTTACATTACTTTGGAAGGTCTATTTTGCTTACAATAGTAAGGCCAGCCGTTTTGACTTACAAAACTTAGCCAGCCCATTTTACTTACGATACTTTGGCCAGCCTATTTTAGTTACAATACTTAGGCCAGCCTGTTTTACTTACATTACTTAGGCCAGCCTATTTTTCTTACATTACTTCGGAAGGTATATTTTACTTACATTACTTATAATTAGGCAAGCCTATTTTACTTACATTACTTAGGCCGGCGTATTTTACTTACAATACTTAGGCCAGCCTGTTTTACTTACAATACTTAGGTAGGTCTATTTTACTCACAGTACTTAGGCCAGCTTATTTTACTAACATTAATTAGTCAAGCCTATTGTACTTACAATACGTTGGCCAGCCTATTTCACTTACAATACTTAGGCCAGCCTGTTTTACTTATAAATACTTAGCCAGCCGTTTTTACTTACAATACTTAGGCCAGCCTATGTTACTTACAATACTTAGGCCAGCCTATTTCACTTACAATAACCAGGGCATTTTCTCCTTAACACATTTTTCTAGAAACAAAATAAATTGTTTTTGCTTATTAAAAAGTTGTTTGATTAAGTTGTAATATGTGAAGTTATAACGTGCTCTTATTAAGCTTGTCTGTCTTGCTGTTTTTACCTCTTTTTTGTATAACGTTTTTGCGGTGAACAAATAAGCTCCCATTCGGTAGAGTAAGAAAATACTACTTTCCACATTATTTGTCTTTCACTTTTTTTTATGGACACCTAAAAATGGTGTCCAGAAAAAAAGATAAAGACGGTATGCAAGTAAACTACCCGATAAAAGAAAGTATATGTAGAGTAGAGATGATCGAAAAAATTCCTCAAAACACAAGATTCTGTTTTCAAGGCTAATGAGTGAGTGAGTGAGTATGGTTTAACGCCGCTTTTAGCAATATTCCAGCAATATCACGGCGGGGGACACCACAAATGGGCTTCACACATTGTACCCATGTCGGGAATCGAACCCGGGTCTTCGGCGTGACGAGCGAACGCTTTAACCACTAGGCTACCCGACCGCCCCTTCAAGGCTAATGGAATCTGGAGGGTGGTTGTAGAGGATCCTTCAGTCACATCCTGAATGAAATGATGATCACAACTTGAACAATGGTGGGGGGGGGGGGGGGGGGGGGGGGGGGGAATTTCCAGTTTTCAACGACATCTGAAGTGTCAGGCGCATTACACGTTCTTTCACGACACAGTTGTCCTTCTCAATAACGTGTATGATCTCCACGTGTCTCGATACACGCTGTGATGTTTACTTGAATCCTTTGCCGCTCTATTCTCAGGGCCTGTGCCACCTCTTGTCTACTGACAGGTGGTGATGGCGACTCTTTATCTGTCCGTCAAGGTGGTTCAATAGATGCTCTATCAGATTCATATCAGATGAAAGGGCAGGCCATGGCAAAACACGAACGTTGGGCTGGATGAGGAAATTCTGAGTCAGTCATGCAATATGGAGCCTGGCATTATCATGTTGAAACACTGTACCCTGTTGTTGGTTTTGTAAGTGAGGAAGTATAACTGGCTGCGATACTTGGTCTCTGTAATGCACAACATTCAGGTTCCCCGTCACAATAGCGACCATGCTTGTCGTAAGAGGCGACTAACGGGATCGGGTGGTCAGGCTCGCTGACTTGGTTGATACATGTCATCGATCCCAATTGCGTGGATCGATGCTCATAATATAAATCACTGGATTGTCTGGTCCAGACTCGATTATTTACAGACCGCCGTCATATAGCTGGAATATTGCTGAGTGCGGCGTTAAACATCAAACCAACCAACCAACGGTCACAATAACCAAATCAGTCTTCAGATGTCCACAAAATCCCGTCCCAAATCATAACGCATCATTCACCGAATGGATGAACCTCTTTGTGAAAAAAAACTCGTCTGCCGCCGTTATTTCAAAAGCAGCTGTAACGTCTGTCCATGGAAAACAGAGCTCGACGCAAATTTCTCGCTTGCCAGCGACGAACTTCCCTCGCCGATCGTAGTGTCAAGAGCCGACGTTGTTCGGCCAAGAACATTCCTCGGAAGAGACGATTCGTCCAGCACGTAGTCTACGCAGTGCTGTATGTTGACGTATGCGATGTCCCAACGCTGTAGCCGCCGTCAAGGTCGCCGTAACGAGTCTGTTTCGTAAGTGACTGGTCCGTGTCTGGCGGTCTAACCGCAGTGTTGTGACCGAGGGTCGTCCTGTCTTCAAAGTGTCCTGTCGCCTTACTGTCTGCATCGTTGCATAAGCCTGTCCATGACGTACACTTAAAACTTTCAATTTGGACCTCCATCTCCTCCATACCGACGGATCGAAATCTCCCTGTTCCTGTGTCAGTCGTGGCATTTCTTTCATGTGCATTTATCAAGTGTATTCCTAAGCTATCAGATCATGGCATTTATACATTATTTCTGCAAGTGCATTCCATGCTTTAGGATGAAAACACGTGCTTAGCATTTTTGCGTGCTGGCGCGGCACCATCATAGGTGACGCGTTCGGGGATGTGATTTCTTTTGCCTGTTTCTATGCAATCACTTTCAGAAAACTCTCCTTCCATTAATGACCAAATTTGTGGAGAAAAATGAACATTATGAACAAATACCTTCTTTCGCCGGGTTCATTTGAATGTGAAAGATGCCCTGAAACATTCATACATGCATTTATGACATTGCACATGACATTGTAAGTGGCATTGTAGACGAAATTGTAAGTGACATTATTGATGACATAATTGATGACATAATTGATGACATAATTGAGGACATTGTAGATGACATTCTTAATGGAATAATTGATTACATTGTTGAGTCATTGTAGATGATATCATTGATGACATTATTGATGCCATTGTAGATGACATTATTGATGACGTTATTGATGCCATAATTGATGCCATTGTAGATGACACTGGTGAAATTGTTGTTGTCAGTGTAGGACAGTCGTGATAGTATTGTAGATAATAATGCATATATATGTATGCATATATTGGAGAGTGCTATGTTCCGTAAGATGTAAATAATATTGATATATTCACATCATAGGGAATCCCAGTTCGGTGAGAGTGAGACGTGAAACTTGTCCCTATTTTACTTGGTTGGACAATCTACATTATTTGACGTACTTAGTCATTTTGAACTAACGTTCCCCGTTGTCAGGCTAAAATGGCCCCTGTACCCAATGCTGGTAATAAGAGCCGAACAATTACGTTCGGGAGGTATGACATGACCTCGTGTGTCCCGACGCCGTGGATCGTTGCTCATAGTATCAACCACTGGTTTACCTGGCCAGATTCGATTATTTACAGGCCACCGTTAATATTGGAATCTTACTGACTTCCTTTTAACAACACTCCCTCGCTCACCGGGGACTACAGTGAAAACGTCTAAATAGATTGAATTGAGACCATGAGTTACGGTTGAAACTGTTTGATCTGTGTTATTAATCTCCTGATCATGTCCATTAGCTCAAAGGCCTTAGTCATGTCAAGATGACTGCATTTCATCTCTGAAAAGATATTTCACAATGCAATATTAAAAATCTTAAATTATTTTCAAATATTTCCTTAAATCGTTCAGAAATGACATTCAGGCGACGTAATTTGTTAAGTGTTTCATCTAATTCTGCTAAAACAGCACCTTAATGACGCTAATCAAACATATTGGAGCGGAAAATATCTCAAGGCCACTCACCCAGTCTGTTTGAACACTCTTCAAAAGAAGGATCTTTTAGATGAATATTTCCTTTATACTTTCATAGAAATACACACCTAAATTTCGATCAACGCTAAAGGAGGAGATTGAGCGAGGAGATTGAGTGATTCTGTATTTAACTTCACTCAAGTTAATTTTGAAACGTTTTATTCAATTTCAGCGATGCCTTCGGCAACCCGACAGCAATTCACACGAAGGGCCCGTCACGACGAACATAAGGAGTTAGGTAAGTCCCCGTTACTGTATCAACGCTTCTAACAGTGTCGGTAAATAAACACGACACTTTGTGAAAAAGTCATGAATAAACATTATTTATTGTCTTAATTCCAACATAAACACGACAGAGTTACTCTGCAACAGCATAAAACATGCGTTGTCGTCTTTGTGAACGTGATGTTATACGCCTCGTGTGGCGTTAAGAATAGCAAAGACGCATGCACTGCTGTATTTTTGTTTAACTTAACAAAGAAGTGGTTTATTCCCGATAGAGACTATAGAATGCTGTTAGACTGGTATCCTTGAGCTATTCTATCCTAGGGTTTATGTCTGCGAATATGTGTATACTGTATACATAAGTGTATACGTGCACAGTATTATCAGGGAAAGGCTATTATTGTGTTCTTGTGTTAACGAGGAATCTATGTAAGCCGTGACAGACACATTGGATGAAAAATGCCCCCAAGGGGTCGTTGCACGTTGTCATTATTTTGCAAATAATAGAGACAGTATACGTCAGTATCGTCACTTCTTATAATCGATTTGCACTTTCTGAACATTCTTGCTCTTGTACGTCGATAAGGACAGAGTATATGTAACGTCTGCACATTTACTGACACTAGTTATATAACCGAGGCCAAAGATGCCAAAAGGCGGATACCTCTTTCTTTGCTTGATTGAGCAGGCATCATCACGCTGCATCACGAAGGTCATCTTGATATCAATTGAAAGCATACAGGGTGGTAGACGTTTACCATTTAGATGAAACCGGTGCGGCGCCGGGATTCGAACCAACGTTCTGCGGATTCAAGGAACGCAACGCATTAGACCACAGGGACACCTTGCTACTTTGGAGATCTCTTTTAATTAAAGGCGGATTCGATGCCGTTAGCAATTTTTTATAATTTTTTTTTTTTTTGGGGGGGGGAGTGAAAATTGACAAAGAAACAGCCGCGCTCCTTATTCCTGCACATTAACGACACACATTATTTGTAATGATTTAAAGGCGGCCTATCTATTCTTTTGTAACCATTCACTTTGATAATAGCATTCAGTCAGACTTTGTCATAAAAGAACGCTTACTGATAACGTATTCATAAACCGTCTAATGGGATATACCATTACGCTTTTGACAAAGGCGGAATGATTTTCCCTTTTAGGTGGTCAAAAGATCAAACTGGATAGCCCTTTCCTGTTTTCAAAACTAGAACAAACAATATTAATGGCCCCAAGAGCTATCATCTTCATGCTTTAAACTCAAATAAGCGATACAGTTTACTCTATAATCACAAGAAATATCACAAACAAACGCTTGCCGTGGAAGTGCATCTGTCAGACCAAAGATCAGGATTCGAACCCTCTAACAAGTCATCGGATCCTGGCACGTCTAAATGACGCAATTATGCACAACTCATTTTTGAAACTAGCTGACCACTACTGAAATGTTCATGTTACTTATATTACATGCTAGTAATTGATCATGGGTTCGAATCCCAGATTTCTCCCCATCATGATCCATGGGTTGCAGAAAACATATTCACTGGTTTCCAGAAATTGGTGGCATCTACGACTCAAGCATCCTTCAGATTCCCTTCCCCATATAGCTGTCACCTTCAGTGCGTTAAACCTCACCCGCGCACCGTGCAGATCTTGCAAATGTGTCATATTATACCAATAATTATGGCACAGCGTTGTTTAGGATATGTGGTAATGATGAATCAACCATAATATCAGTCTGGCACAATTCACACGAGCGTGCCATGGCACACAGCCAGACACAACATCACAGAAACAATAGAGTTCTGTATCCCACGTGCACCATCACCATGCTGTCGAGGTGCTTGTATCGGGATACGTCAAGGGGTATAATAGCGTCAATTAGTCCCAAGGATTTATCGTAACGCCGCTGTTTGCTGCCTGATAAGCAAAGGTCTACACATGTCTTCTTATCTGATATGGCCTCGTAGACAAAGGGGAACCATCAAGGGACACATGTGTGAGTGGGTGAGTTATTTGCTGTCACGATATGTACACGCAGCATTGTAGAAAATAAGATTTAATATTTTTACTGGTGATCAATAAAGTGGTAAATTCGCGCCGTAGACTCAGCCCGGTGTTGACTGAGATCCGGATTAACCAGAGTCCGGTTTTGATAGAATTCGCTGCATGTTTTTTTTTATCCACGAAACGTCTTGAACTTCCAAATGTAAATAAAATACCTCACATACTGATTACAACAGTAATGCATTGTTTGATAGTAATGAACAGTAATGAATAGATTACAACAGTAATACATTGTTTGATAGTAATGCATTGATTACAACAGTAATGCATTGTTTGATAGTAATGAACAGCAATGAATAGATTACAACAGTAATGCATTGTTTGATAGTAATGAACAGCAATGGATTGATTACAACAGTAATGCATTGTTTGATAGTAATGAACAGTAATGGATTGATTACAACAGTAATTCATTGTTTGATAGTAATGAACTGTAATGGATTGATTACAACAGTAATGCATTGTTTGATAGTAATGAACAGTAATGGATTGATTACATCAGTAATGCATTGTTTGATAGTAATGAACAGTAATGGATTGATTACAACAGTAATGCATTGTTTGATAGTAATGAACAGTAATGGATTGATTACAACAGTAATGCATTGTTTGATAGTAATGAACAGTAATGGATTGATTACAACAGTAATTCATTGTTTGATAGTAATGAACAGTAATGGATTGATTACAACAGTAATGCATTGTTTGATAGTAATGAACAGTAATGGATTGATTACAACAGTAATGCATTGTTTGATAGTAATGAACAGTAATGGATTGATTACATCAGTAATGCATTGTTTGATAGTAATGCATTGATTACAACAGTAATGCATTGTTTGATAGTAATGAACAGTAATGAATTGATTACAAAAGTAATGCATTCTTTGATAGTAATGAACAGTAATGACATAATTACAACAGTAATGCTTAAAATGTGTTAATAATGCGTGGATATGACTTTACTGTTTATAAAGACATGCTATATAAATGCTTTGACAGTATCAGATGACAAGTATCAGGGGACAATCAGAAACGTAAAGCTATGGAATACTGTAAGGGACATTCTCGCGATCTCGCATTCTCGTGTTTTTGGCATATTTAGCTCTTTTGCAAAGGTCGAGATCGCGAGAATTCGAGATCGCGAGAATGTCCCTTACAGTATTAATAGTTTTGAGAAATAGTAAAGTGAAGTTAGCAATACAATACAGGTGTGACAATGGACTTTCTTCGAAATATATGTTGAAATGTGAAAATGGTAATTAAAGCAATAACATTTTAATTGCGTTTACTTTGAAAGAAGTCTTTCATCAGTTTTTGAGACAAGGGTAGTGAGGTTCGAATTATAATACAACTGTGACCATAGACCTTCTTCGAAAAATATATAAAATTTGATATATTTTGTGGCTGCAATAACATTTTGTCGTCGTATCTGCAGAAAACATTGGCAGAATGTCGTGAATATGTTTGAAATAAATGTGTGTCATTGGCCAGGTACGATAGTTCAGTGTCTATTCATTTGCTATGCTAAAGTTACTTTATATGTTAATAGTAATTACATATGTACGTGCAGTATCTAATAAATATAAAACATCCACGCCAGACAATAATAAATCTCGGTTATCTATGGAAACAGATTCCATTGGGCGTAAAAGGCCAAATAGTGATGTAAATTAAAAACATGCAACACAATGGAAATTATATGAATAGATGAAAATCAGTGATGACGCCAGGTGTTTGTGAAAAGGGTAAACATATCCTGCCCTACCGGTAGCACCGCCCCTCACACAATGTGCATACAGAGGTATGTGTTTGTTTGTTGTCTGACGCCACTAGACAGTTCTGCCATGCGACGGCGGACTGTAAACAAACCAGACAATCAAGTGATGGACCAGAAAATGGGTTGCAGACACCATGTTCGCTGGTTTCTGAGCATTTGCTGAAACTAAAGACGCTATGATAATTTGGACTTACGTCTACTGTGTACAATTGAGTGAGTATGGTTTTACGCCGCTTTTAGTAACATTCCAGCAATTTATCATCCCAAACTGGCTTCCACAGGAGATATCTCTTGGATGAGATCAAGCGATATCTACACTGGTAGATATCGCTGCAATGAAATTACATCACAATGCTTTGCAGACCATTGTGACGTCACTGGTTACCAGGACGTCACAATCAAATGACATCACTAATGGCTCTGCTACTGAAGCTGTTAGCAGTATTTTTTACACTGAAGACACTGCTAATTACTGTCTACAAATTGAAAAGGTTGGAAGAATGATGTTGGATGAAAAATAAAATCTCACCCCCGTGTCTTTTGATATCAAATATATCAACACTCGTTGATAAAAGTGGCAAAAATTCTCGGCAAGCCTCGTAATTTTTCCACATTTATCAACTCGTGTTGATATATTTGATATCAAAAGACACTCGGGTGAGATTCTCTATATCACGACGGGGGACACCAGAAATGGGCTTCACACATTGTACCCATGTCGGGAATCGAACCCGGGTCTTCGGCGTGACGAGCGAACGCTTTAACCACTAGGTTACCCGACCGCCCCCCTGTGTACAAGAAAGCGGTTAAAATATATGTTATTTTTTCAATACAGTGGTTGGCATATTTAACGTCTCGGCTCAAACATTTCGTTTTTAGTTGAACACAAAACAATGTATCAGTGAATACATATCGTCTCAACACTGAATACCTACCTGTCTTAAGAGTAAACAAGCAATGGCAGGTAGATAAAACATAAAGGCAGCCTACATCCCACTGACCAACGTAAACAATAAAATTCCCAAACAGTGAACATGCTACATCTGTTCTCCGACACAGAAGCCCTTGACATTTTGGGAGACAGCCACACGCGTGTTATGACGCGGGCTTTACAAAGTGCAAGGTCATCTCCAAACACAACGCTCAACATACAGTGCACCTTCACTGAATACCTTCACAAACATTTAACACATTATACAGACTGCAAGATTGAACGTCTTCCTATCAAAATATCCACATGAGTTTCTCTCGTCACTTCCAATGTTTAAGGGCTGGAATTCATATATAAATATTAGTTCGTCGTTGTGCACACCACCGAAATATAGGAACGATTCCCAAAGGCCAATCCCTTAATGGAGTAGGTTTAAGACTCTGGCAAAGATATTAAGTGTATGTACTTTGAAACTTTGTTGAATACTTCCTCTAAGCGTTGTCTGGCTAGTACCCTGTGGGCGGCACAGTAATCATCCAAGCACCTTGACTATTGACAAAGTGAACATTAAAGACATCGCCCGCGCTCTATAACAGATGCTTGAACCAGGCGTAAATATTATGATGACCACATTGACCCAACTGTGCAGGTAGTAAATGAGATGATATATATTTGATGCTGATGCATTATTCTGTACTCAACCATGTTTAGCTGACGGGGAGGAATTTTTAGGCAAAATATGTAAATATAACACGCCAACGCCAGAGATACATCAGTCTCGATTATCTGCCGAAACAGATTCCATTGATCATAAAAGGCAACATAGTGATGAAAATTAAAAACACGTAACAGCAATAAGAATTAATTATTGCCTTTATAAAACCACGGACGTAGTTTCTGTAATGCTGCTGCAAAAGTCTGCCAATTGCCAAAATGGTTAAATGTTCCAAGATGATAAACTTAGTGCCGTTTCGTCCCTCAATGTAAAGTTTATTGGTGACAAGTTAAACCCCAGTCTTAAGAGCTAGTAATGATTTTCCAGACCTTAATGCACGCTCCTCCGCATGGCATAAAACATACTTTAAGAAACTGATGATATTTAAAAACTCAAAATGTATTCAGTGATATTTTCTCAATAAAATTTAAAATTCTGCATTTACAAGCAACGTTGTTGATATAGACATAATATTTACTGAAACCAGACACAATTAGGATCATACCGAGGAGAAGAAACGAACCCACAGATTAGTAATGGTGGGTATATGAGTTGCATAGATCACGTGTAATCTGCCTGGGGGGGTTGACATATGCGGAGATAGAACGTGCGTGGATTGCATCCTCCTCCGCAGATGACAAACAAAGCAGTGATGGATATGAACTGTTAGAATAGTGTTCTCAGCATCTTCATCGTCTGGTATTCATATTCATTATGGTGTTGTCACAGCACTGCCCTGTTATGTATTACTCCATATACAAGCGATTTAGTGTTTGGCAGCAAAACGTTAAGGCTGTGGGTACGTGTGTGTAAGCATGTGTGTTTGTTTGTTTGTTTGTTGTTTAACGCCGCGATCAGGAATATTCCAGCTATATGACGGCGGTCTGTAAATAATCGAGTCTGGTTCAGACAATCCAGTGACTGACATCATAAGCATCGATCTACGCAATTGGGATACGGTTACATGCATCAACCAAGTTGCTGAAGACCTATTCTAACCCTGATTGTATGTGTGTGATGGTGTGCGATTGTGTTGTGTGTTATTTTGTATGTGCATGTGCGAGTATGTTTGCGTGAGTGTATTCGAGTGTGCATGTGCGTGCGCGCGCGCGCGAGGGTGTGTGTGTGTTTGTGTGTGTGTCCGTGCGTGCGTGCGTGCGTGCGTGTGTGTGTGTGTGTGTGTGTGTGTGTGTGTGTGTGTGTGTGTGTGTGTGTGTGTGTGTGTGTGTGTGTGTGAATCAAGAATCTTAACATAAATTCTGCAGGCGAAAGCAAAATGACATCTGAACAAAGTTCTGAACACATAACGCCAAATTGAAACAAACTTGTTTTCGGATTACGATACCGAGTTGGCAAGAAAAGTTTCGTTGAAATAGCGTGAATTAAAACCAAGTGGAACAGGTCCTAACGAACAAAAGATCGATAGCTCTTGCAACAGAAAACCCCCTTTTACCTATGAACAATATGCTAAGCTTATTTCTATAAGCGTTCAACCCCAGACGTATGACTTACCTTTGCCCGACACCCACTGCTTGTCCAGACTGACCGTTAATGGTACGATAGCCACCATCTCGAAACAGAACAGCCATACATCGCGGGGGTGTTTGGACATAGACCAGTTGTAGGCTCCGAATGCCGTACAATGTGTCTATGCTTACAAAGAATGTGTCTGGCACGTGATCAACATTGCCAGGGGAGGTAATTTTATCAGTTATGTGTTTGTTTTGGACCGATGTGTACAATAATATATCTTTGGCAGACAACAGTGTCGAAGGTATTAGATCAGGTATCTTGTATCTTTCTGAGATATCAATAATGCAGTGCGGTAATTTCTTGGTCTGAAGGAGGTACAACACCTGAATCTATTCTGGTAATGAAGACGTTATCAGTGGTAATGACATGGCAGTAATTGGTAACGTCAAGACGTCATCGTCTTGATGTAGCAGAACATATTGAAAGTTTCAACGAGGTTCAGGAAGAGTCTAGTCCAAACAATCATCATCCTGAAGTCGTCAACAGAAATGTTTCAAAACGAACACCAAGGCAACGACCAGAACAAACAACAAGAAACAAATAACATCTTTGTGTCAGAAGGTGAGCCAACATCATTTTTTCTTAGAATTACGTTTTACCGATAACGCGAATAACATCTGTTAACAAGATACGGCAAACTGCTTCCATCGTACGAAACGGGGAAGAGTTTGGTCAAAGCATTAACTGTCTATCGTTGTGGAGATGAGCTCATCTGATCGCCCGCTGATTACCTGGTTCAAAAGGTTAGAACGTTCACACCTTCACTGGAAATACACTGCTGCTATTGGCCTCAAGTTAAGTCAAGACGAACTGGAGATGTGAAGAGTCTAGTATCTGTTCATCGTGCATGGCAAGGGACTGCTTCTCGCACGGACAATCGTTCCACGACGTTGGTTTATATTAGAAGATAAAACGGAAGTCGTTTAAAGTAAGATACTACTCGAGGTTAGTCATCCAGTGTTACCAGTATCGTACTTCTGTAGATCTATCATACGTCTGTAGAACTATTTTATGTATCTAGAATTGGCATACGCATGTAGAACTGTCGTACGTCAGAAGAACTTTCTTAAGCCTGTATTACTATCGTAGGGTTGTAGAACTATCATAGGACAGTAGAACTATCATAGGACAGTAGAACTATCATAGAAAAGTAGAACTATCATAGGACAGTAGAACTATCATAGGACAGTAGAACTATCATAGTAAAGTAGAATTATCATAGGACAGTAGAACTATCATAGTAAAGTAGAAATATCATAGTAAAGTAGAACTATCATAGGACAGTAGAACTATCATAGGACAGTAGAACTATCATGGTAAAGTAGAACTATCATAGGACAGTAGAACTATCATAGTAAAGTAGAATTATCATAGTAAAGTAGAACTATCATAGGACAGTAAAACTATCATAGTAAAGTAGAACTATCATGGTCAAGTAGAAATATCATAGTAAAGTAGAACTATCATGGTAAAGTAGAAATATCATAGTATAGTAGAACTATCATAGTAAAGTAGAACTATCATAGTATAGTAGAACTACCATAGTAAAGTAGAACTACCATAGGACAGTAGAACTATCACATAAGAACAAAGAAACGATGAACTCAATGACATTAACTAAGAAACAATACCCATGTGATTCTGAAGTACAGACGATTCCCCCAGTCCCTCCCTGATCATTGTGTGATTGTCTGATTTGACCCCTCGTTTACCAACCACCTCCTCTAAAACATCCTAGATACACATGAATCGGGGTTAGATCAGGTCCCTAGCAACCTATGCAGGTCGTAATAGGTGACCAAATGAATCGGATTATTAGAATTTGTTGCTCGTTGATTGCATGTCATCGTTCCCCGTTGTTCACACTACCAATCATTGGATTGCCTGGTCCAGACGCTACTATTTACAGGTCGTCGTCATATAGTTGGAATATTGCTGAGTACGGCCTTAAAATAAAAATAGAAATAAATAAAATACCCCTCTGAAGTCTACATTGTTTTACATACCTATTCCATTGAAAATGTGGAACTATATAGCTAGTTATTATTATAGAAGTTTAAAGGCCACCATCTGTGTTCCAGCTGCTACAACCGAACAGATGGTTCCACAACGACCACGCAACATCGCTAACGATTTAGCACACTTTCATATGTAATGTTCATGGGGTGTTCACATATTTGCACTGATAGACTTATTTTGTGAATGTCACTGTCCAATCAAGACACTAACATGTTACTATTTATTTGCTATTTAGACTAGTATAGGTGACCTGTCGTTGATTAGTACAATTAACTTAACAGTTATTAGAAATTACATAATTTTCTTTCAAAGAATCATCTTCTTATAATTGACTATATTTACTGAGATTGTATGTTTAACTATACTTTAATAAATGCTCGTTTCTTGGTGATGTTTCTATCCCTGTTGAAAGCTGCTGAATAAAATTGGTTAAAAAAACTCAAAATAAAAAAACTAAATAACAAATGGCATAAATGCAGGTGAAAGATAACATAATTATAATGATTTGTAGTGGTATTTTAAGTTTATTTACACAATACTACGAATAAATAATTAACAGGTTAATAGAATAAACAAATATTGTTTTATATTGGCAAACTTAACAAACATCCCTTCTTCATTGAGAATATACTATAAATTTCTAAATTTTGTCAGTGTGATAATCAACATTACAAAGGCAATAAATATATAACTCTATGACTCTTCACCGTCTCTTTCATTCGTCGCCATTCGCTTCTTTCCGTAACCTGCAAGAAAACTCGTCCCCCTATCAATGAATGTTATGTGCGAAAATGCGACAAACCAATCAGACTGCGCGTATGACTTCAAGTACTTCGGTCAAGGAATCCTCCAGGAATATAGTTTTACTTTAAATATGTCTTGCATCTAAAATATACAGTTAATTGAGTCCCGATTGGTTTTAAATAGCATCTTGAATATATAATATATGGGGAAATATATATATGGGGAAATTATACGTGAATCATTACGCAACGAGTTGACAATTCAAAAATTCAAAATTCGAAGTCAGCTCGTGCGTGACACTGACCAAGGCGGAAGTGAGGAATGTCACGTGGTCCGAAACTGATCTCGGATACCCCCTGTCTCTACCGCTGCGGCGTGCAGCCGACCAGCCAGGATAGTAAATTCTCCGTTTACTAACCTTCTGGTCGCTGTTACTAATTAGCCGCCTCCGTGGTCTTGTGGTAGAGCGTCCGCCCGGAGAGCGGAACCCCGGCCGCGTAATACCAAAAGACGTTAAAAGATGGTACTTGTTGTTACCCTGTCTAGCGCTCGGCATAAAGGGGCTAAAACAAGGACTGGTCGGCTCGGAGTCAGTATACTGTGTCTGAGTAGGGTATTTATGTTAAACTGCGGCATGGTATCTCAGTGAGCTAGCACTATAAATCGACATCAGTCCGGACTAGTACAAGCAGCCACGCAAACACGTGCATGCACGTCGCTATATAAGTGGAATAATCTTGGACGCGACGTTAAACCCAATTTCACCTCACCTCACCTATTACTAATTAAGTTAGAATGAGAATTCACTAGACATTTGTGAAATCAATATCCATGCCGTATGTTCATGTGTCCAGCTCTAAACCTTTTCCTAACTGTTTCATCAGTGTACTGCATACACACATGTATCTGATTTGGCTACCTGCTCACTTCCACAACGCCCAGACATTTAAATGTATTACTGTTGTAATTTTTAAATCTGTTCAATCTATAAATATATTCGTATGACAAATTCAAACACACACTAATATGCAAATATTAATAGTTGACACAAAAAGGAAACGGGTCATTCCAAAACCTTTCTGTGCAGCGCGTTATGACAGAGTGTTGTCCCCAGTGGCCTACAACTGAATGACAGTTGTTGAACTGTTGATCTAGTTTTACAGAAGTTGAAGGATCCTGAAAATTCGCCATCTGTGTTTGAGTTAATTAAACATGGCAGATGGTTCCAGAACGACCACACAGCATCGATAACAATTTAGCATACTTTCGTACATGTATGTCATAGTGTGTGTTTCACATACTTGACCTAATCAAAGACGGTGTTCATACTGTGTGTGTTCGACGTTTAGATTCAGGCCTTTCAGCTGAAAAATTATCTACCAATTACATGTCAGCTTAAGCTTTATGATGTGATCCGCCAACATTTGTTATACACTTAACTCCATACATTAGGTAAATGCCCACAGCGCTACACAAACAAGAGGAAAAGTCTGCTGATACAAGGTCATAGATACAAGACACATAGTCCTGGCAGTTGGTGTTGATATAAGATTTGATAAAAGAGTCTGATCAGGAAAATCACGTCAAAATATGCATTTTATTTACCTGTATATATGGTTAGTCCACTGATCCTGGAGATGTGTGTGCGTGTGGTTATCGGCAACCTCCGATGAGCACGAACAGTCGGGAGTTTTGTAAGACGCCGTGCGAGGTTGCGTCCCTTAGCAGTGCCTTGATCCGCTGATCGGAGTTTCGAATCCCAGTTACGCAATGATCATAATCCCTTGTTTGTCTGTAACATGCTCGTGTCTTTCACCTTACATTAAGCTGACAGGCCGTGTTTGATTTCTTGCATGTTGTTTAACGCCGCACTTCATTCCAACTATATGACGGAGGTCTGAACATAATCGAGTCCGGACCAGAAAATCCTCTGATTGATATCATGAGCATCGATCTACGCAATTATGTTACAATGCCATGCATCAACAAAGCCAGCGAGGATGACCACCCAATCCCGTTAACCGTCTCTGACGACTATAGAGGGCGAAAACCCTGTCCATAGACACAAGAAATCTCTACTAAAAGCAAAGACGATTGTACGACTTTGATCGTGAGCATGTGTTTATGAATCACTATAACATAATGATACCATGGGTTGCCATGGGTTGCGGAAGACCAATTCTAACCCGGATGTCAAATTGTGTCACGCCGTGATAGAGCTGAACTATTGTTCACAAAGGCGTTAAACCAAATTATTTATAAGTCAGTCAGTCAGCCAACATTGTCCGACATATGGATGCTAAAATATGTTGATCATATATGTATCAGAAATACAATGATCAAAGACACGCCAAAATATATTTAATTTGTATTTCAGATGAATAGAGAGTTCGAATTCACACCAGCACGCCCAGACTGTGATGTGGATAAAGTCCGTCCAGTCTTAATCCAATTATATCTCGAGACTGTCAACCTTTGCCGGCTCCAACATCCCTAATCATGGCATCACGGTATGGTACAAAAGATAAGGACAGGTGGTCTCGATCAGCAACGACAACGCAATACAGGAGCATTGAAGTGAAGCTGAGAAACCATGACATCAATCAAGATGTAACTATGCACATAGCTACAGCAGAGGTTATTATGCAACTATGCACCCAAATATCACGGGGATCACGGCAAGACTGTCACGTATATGTTGTTCTTATAACGTCGATGGCAATGCGCATGCGCAGCTCAGGAAGGTCAAGGTCTATGAGTGGTTGACGTGTTCCCTTGCATATTCCGGGCGTGTTTTTAATTATGCATCAGCTTTTGATTTGCCAAGTTGGAAACAATCTTTGTACCTGTCATGCATTCTATCACATGTGTGGAGCTATAAAGGATAAGAAGCGGGGATGAACATCCAAGTCACGGGGAAATAAGGTTGCGAAACTGTTACAGAGTAATGACATTGATAAGCTGGTAAGCTTCAGAAAGAGTCAGTGTGTAGTACGGAAGCCTTTAAGGGCCATTTGTTGTATTTTATTTTTTCTTGAAATTTCGAGATACTAAGTTGAAATATCAAGATACTAAGTTGAAATTTCAAGACAATGATCTTGAAATTTCAAGATGCTAACTTGAAATTTCAAGATGTACAAGTTGAAATTTCGAGATTATGATCTTGAAATTTCAACTTAGTATCTTGAAATGTCAAGACACTAAGTTGTAATTGCAAGATACTAAGCTGAAATTTCAAGATACATACTAAGTTGAAATTTCAAGATACTATGTTAAAATTTCAAGATAATCATCTTGAAATTTCAACTTAGTATCTTGAAATTTCAAGATAGTACCGAAAAAAAAGAAAGAAAAAAAAAGACCCTAAAAGGCTTCCGTAGTGTAGTGCGCCACGTCGTATTTGGCAACATTCCATCACTACCATGTGGCCAAGGGCGGATCCAGCATATCTGAAAGTGATGGTTACAAAATATCAAAATTCTCTCTCAGTCAATTTTACTGCCTTCAACATGCTACTTTTGGTTTTCCAAAGGGGGAGGGGCCCACCAGGGGTGGTGGGGGGACACCCTTTCCCACCCACCCCTGGATCTGCCTATCCACAGGAAGTAGCATTGAGGAATCGAGCTAGGGTGTCCAGCGCAACGAACAAAAGCAAAGGCGTTAATCACAAGGCTAAATGGTATACCATTGAATGAATGTTTGCATAACACTAATGGAGTAAAAGGAAATCATTTCTCCTTTCAATCAAAGTTGTCGGAAACATTCTCTAGTTTCGCAAGTCGGCAAGGATATTCTGGCGCCTCAAACGAATTGGCCACCCGTGCCCCCTAAATATTACAATGTACAAAAAAAATCATTGTTTTGTTTCATATGTAGTTAGACGAACATCTTGTCTCTGAAATAAACATACTTTACAGAAAATAACAGTTGTAAAATTATAGTTATGAAATATAATATAAAGGAGCCCAGAGACTTTCTTCATTTCCTGATACCGCAGTAATCTAGACTTGCCAAATATTATAGACTTGCATGGACTGTATTGGCTATATTTGTTTAAGGGTCTGTATGACAGACAACGTATGTAGTGTACATCATATTTTATATAAGATTTAGAAATGATCATCGCCTTTGAAGCAGACAATGCCAAGCCGTAGACACACAAGAGTACTTTAGGACGCGGTCATGCTTTCTCAGCCTATTCATAGTACACAGGTTAGTAGGTAATAGTTTGTTTGTTTGTTGATTAACGCCGCACTCAGCAATATTCTAGCAATATGACGGTGTTCTGTAAATAATCGAGTATGGACCAAACAATCCAGTGATTGACATCATGAGCATCGGTCCACGCAATTGGGAAACAATGACATGCATCAACCAAGTCAGCGGGCCTCACCACCCGATCCCGTTAGTCGCCTCGTACGACAAGCATAGTCGCCTTTGGGGTTGCTGAAGACCAATTCTACTACGGACCTTCACGGGTCATTAGGTAATAGCAGATGTGGATATCATGGACGTTAAACCTCTCGGGTCACTTGCTATCCATTTAATATCGTAACTTTGACGGCTGTGATCCATGTGTACATGCAGATGCGTTAACAAGCGAACCCAATATATATAAATTAAGTGTTCAAGCTGATGAAACAAGACCACACTACTCCCTATTCTGAGACTTATTTCCTGAAACTATTTTGTCATTGAAAACGGCAATACAGCAAAGTGAACGAATACTGTTTTACGCCTCAATCAGAAATATTCTAACGCGACAGCCTGTGCAGAATACAGTCATAGAAAGTCAAACCTGTGGTTGACAGCATGAGCACGCCGGGAAACTGCCAGTCAGGCCACACATTGTAACAGACCGGCCTTCATGGCATGGCACTTATAAGGAGCGTCAGCCACTGGCGATCCCACAGGTGTAAATACAGCAGAATATATGTTCAATGTAAATATTCCAAATGTTAACAACAACCCTGAGAGTAGAATGATAGTATATTGTGTTTCACCACATCGCAGGACAACTTCCGGTCAGCAGCTAGATACCAGCACGAGTCACAGGCGTCCATAGCATGTGGTTCTCATATAATTAACCAAATCAATGACGGCATTCATGCCGTGTGTTCATCCGTCCAGTTTAATGTTTTCATAACTGTTTCTATCAGTGAATTGCATACTCACATGTATTTGTTTTTTATACCTTTTAACTTCCACAACAAACTAACATTTAAAGATATTACCGTTCAGGTGTCTCCCGTCGTGGTAATTGCCGGAATATGGCTAAAGGCGGCGTAAAACAATACTCACTCAATCTATAAATCGGTCCAATCTATGAACACGTTCGTGTAACAAATTCTCACACATCTTAATCTGCAGCTATTGATAGAGGGACGCACACAGGGGATTGGTCATTCCAAAATCTTTCTGTGGAACGTGTTATCAAACAATGGCATACAACTGAATCATAGCATTTCGTACAATAGATGCTGGAGCATGCTGTGCCCTGCCGACTTCACAAGTACATACAGCATGTCAGTGGGAAGAAGATTATCGGGAAAGTGCATTGAAAGCTGGACAATTGAGATCCTGGAGGTAAGCATGGTGGAGCCTCATCGGGACTCCATGGCTCCATAAGACCAGGACAAATGACCACAGTTCAAAGCTCAAACACAATTCAAAACTCAATTCGTCCAAATAGCGAAATATCCCATTGGGGTAAATAATGTCGAATGGAGTTAAAAATGAATTGGTTTGGACTGAAATCTTGTCAGACAAAACAGAACAAAACGATTTAGCAACAAAACACAGAATGACAGTATTAACAAAATATATACACACACTTACTCTCTGTACAATGCTTTCGCTGCTGAATTTGTTTTCGGTTGTTTTCACATGTTAAAAATTCAAATTTAAAGTTGTTGACGTCAAAGCGCTGAGGACACTTTTAAGCTCACCATTTAGCAACAAAACACAGAATGACTGAATATTTAACAAAATAGATACACACACTTACTCTGTACTGTGCTTACGCTGCTGAACTTGTTTCGGTTGTTTTCAAATGTTAAAAATTCAAATTAAATGCTGTTGGCGTCAAAGCGCTGAGGATATTTACGCTCACCTGTCATACATTGGACTTCCCAAAGTTTCAGAACACCTTCAACTAGAGACCACGAACATATCACTAGATAACGCTTTGGGACAAGAATAGTTCCCTGTGATGCACTGCTGAATACACTATGAGATATGCCTATAGGTATTCTCTGTAAGCACCAGCAGTGGGACCATTTACCGATTCCTGTTTAATGCCAGGTGCTTGGGAAATGGACACGAACGAGCAGCAATTGGCATTGTGGTAACCATTACATGCGCGTGATTATCTGCTAATGGACCTGGCAGTGGTTGATATCGACACTAGTAGATTGCTAATGTGAGGGCTCAACAGAAGATCCTGCCTCATTGCCAGGAGTCAGGCCACGGGTTATGAGATGGATTTCATTCAGCTCTGATCATTTGTAATGGAGTTAGACAAGGCTGAATTTACTAAGTGCTCCAATCCAAGTTTCCGCCTATGATGAGTTGGTATTCTTGTAGTAATGTGTTTGTCTTGTCCAGGAATCAGCAGATTAGTGATGATTTGGGCGGTTACTAAACTTAACTTTCGTAAGTGTTCCGATTCGTCTCCTTGTAATTAATCTAGTTCATTAATACATGGACATCGCAATTTGTTGAGTGCGGGTCCTACTGATTAGACAGGACATAATCACCTTTGAACGAACACATCGAACGATCCATTCATATAATTATCATCACTATTTTGCGTTTTACGTCCAATGGAGTGACTGAGTGAGTTAAAATTAACGTCGCATCAATGAACATGACAAGGTATGGTAGAACCATTTTTGCAAATCTACAGAATTTAAGAAATGAGTAAAAAAGTTGATTTTATCGCACCACGGAATCTGTTTCGTCAGTCAATACTTAATACTTAATATTTGGGAAAACATAGGATTCATTAAAACAAGATAGTACATTTTGGCATGCTTCAAATAAAAGTTCCAAATTACCCATCAAAAAAAAAAAAATATATATATATATATATATATATATATATATATATATATATATATATATATAAAAATATATATATATATATATATATATATATATATATATATATATATATATATTAAAACTGTCAATGTCTTTGGGTAAGCATGTTCGTGTGTTCTCTGCCGCATGAAAAAGGTACATTCACGAACCCTTGCCAAGATACATTGTTCTCGAAAAGAGTGAACATGTCCTGTCCTACTTGTAGCTCAACCCCCGACTAGTATGTATAGTCTAGAAGAGTCCCTACAGTCCCATTCAGGCGACACAGTTGGATCTGGTAGTCAGGCTCTGTGACTGCTGCAGGCGTGTCAACGTGCCCCGAGGACGAGGACCAGTGCTCATGTTTCAATCACTGGTTTGTCTGGTCCAGACCCCATGGCTTTCAGACAGCCGTGCCACAGCTAGAAATACGTTCACG
Source organism: Haliotis rufescens (assembly GCF_023055435.1). Taxonomy (NCBI): domain Eukaryota; kingdom Metazoa; phylum Mollusca; class Gastropoda; order Lepetellida; family Haliotidae; genus Haliotis; species Haliotis rufescens. Next base: position 5,263,557 of record NW_025964223.1, on the reverse strand, counting down.
ACGTAAATGCACTCCCTCACACACTTGAAGACCATCCCGTGCGCGAAGCTCTGGGTCGCTGCTGAGAAGGCTCTGGAAAACACAAATAGTATTCTCACGATGACAACTTTTCAATTGATAGAGTGACACGTGAATCGTTGTGGCTCAGTGCATTAAGCAATATTGAGATTGTCATCGGAGACAACAATGTACAACAGAGACAACACCTTAAAGAAAACAACTGCAAATGCTACTTGTGTATAATGTATAAAGATCGGATGTCTAAAGGGAATTTATAAAGAAAAGCCGTACAATTAAATATGTAGCTAAACAAGCGAACATTTGTTACACGTAGATAAAGGCGTCCGACATCATCGCTGACACCTTCCAGTCTGCAGATCATCACAGTGTTTATGGGAAAGATTTTGAACCGTTGTTATAGGCCTGTGATGTGATACCCTTGGGAAATAGATTTGTAAAAGTGCGATGTAACGTTAGTTGACGTCACATAAAGGCAATTTGCTCTTGAGTACTTAGAGAGTTGTGACGTGTTAGCGCCGACTGCAGGAACGCATGATGAACTGTTGGACATCATGTCTATCAAGAAGGTGTAGTTGACCAATGTCCATTGGTTATTCGTCAATTAACTTGACGGGATGGGTTCCGTTGGTGATTTAAATTCCAATTCTGATAAACTAATAAATTCATTATCTATATTTAATTATGAAGTGTAATTTGAATGACGATCTTACATCTGGCTGTAGGAAACGTACAGTGTAACACTGCAATTAATTCTTTCATAACATTGGCTCGACACTCCAATTCCCTGGTTTGGTGATTCCTACTATTGAATGATTCATGACTCTCACATTGACTGGCAGCAAATCATAAGCGACAACACATCGTCGACAACCATAAGAAACCATTGTACGATTTCGACTATATCAAAAGCATGTGTTTAGGAATCACTTTCAAATAGTGTTGGTAACAGGCGTTCGCGAAAGGCGCCGACGGTGACACCCGTCGCAAACACATCTAAAGACAGTCAATTGTTCATCTGAAAAACAACCCACAACATGGGAACATACATTTCCAGTCAAAATAGGTAATCGCATTAGAACTTTTGACAACTTTGAACATATCCTTCACATGTCTATCATGAAAGCTTTTTCTAAGGCCTTTAAACCCTGAAAACAATAATGCCGTAAAAAAACGAGAATTAATTTTGTTGTTAAGTTAATTGAAATTATCCTAAAAAGTAAACATAAAATTGGAATCATGTCCAAACAGTAGCGTTATGGACGTAACATATAATTATACTCTCCGGTATGTGCACTAATGTTATATATATACACTTATCAATCTGTAAAGTATTTTGATGTGAGGAAACTAATGTATGTTAACATGGATGATAGGCATACAACGATTGTACTGTCTTGGCATCTTTAAACTTTTCATATATTCATTTTTACAAAACAAATACCGCATTTATGCATAATTATGCCAATAATGCGAGTAGACACCAAACAAAATCTTACAGTGAGTGAGTGAGTTGGGTTTAACGCCGCTTTCAACAGTATTCCAGTTATATCACGGCGTGTCAGCTTAATGTGGGAGGAAAGTCCGAAGTGATGCAGGTCTCAGACGTTTCGGTGAAACCCACGTGCACGGGTATGGTGCTGACAAACCTAGAAATATAATCGGGGTGAACCGGGATTCGAACCCACAATCATAGGTTTCTGGTGTGCCCAAGGGACGCAACTCTACACAGCGAATCGCGGCTCCTTAGACGACTGGGCCACCTGTGACCCCACAAAACCTTATAACAATAAGGGGAGAGTACATACATAAAGCGTCATAAGCACTCACGTGAGATCTTGTACCACTGACCCATTGAGGTCAAACATATACGTGACAATGCACAATTCAGAGTCATTGGACAAATAGTGAAATTCTTGTAAATATGCAGCGGCAACGTCAACGACACGATTTTCGTCCGAACCAGATTCCATTGGGCGTAAAGACAGCGGTGAACTTATATGAAAGTATAAATGAACCTCCGGATGTTCTCCCATCATGGTAGCACTCGCTACTCACAATATTTGCATGAAAGAGAGTTGTTTGTCGCCTGACACCGCGCGGCAGCACTCTCGCCACATGACGGCGGCCTGCAAACAATAGAGCCTTGACCAGACAGGTGATGTACTTACTTGGCAAACCGTTGATGCCATTTATTAGTTGTACAAACGTCACAAACGGAAGCTCTTTACGTACGTATATCTTTATACAAAACTATGGCGATTATGACCGCCGATACTACCAACTGTGCTAACGTTAAGGTAACCCACAAGGGAATTTGTTTATTAAGGAATATCTGAAATTCTTACAGGGCGTCTTCTCGTATTATAGCTCTGGCATATCGCAGTTAATTACAGGTGAAAGTAATTAGAGAACGCCTTTAATAGATTATGTATTACTTAATTGAGTAATAAATTGTCTTTCTGGAACATTTATAACTAATTTGGTCTTTACAACCTTTTTATACGGTTCTATTTGAGACATTGGTTGTATGATGGTCAGTCTTAAATTAGTAGGAGGATGTTATTATTGGGAACACATGCATATGTGCAGCGGAGGCAATTGATATGATTTGTTTGTTTGTTGTTTAACGCCGCACTCAGCAGTATTCCAGCTATATGACGGCGGTCTGTAAATAATCGAGTCTGGACTAGACAATCCAGTGATTGACATCATGAGCATCGATCCGCGCAATTGGGATCGATGACATGTATCAACCAAGTCAGCGAGCCTGACCACCCGATCCCGTTAGTCGCCTTTTACGACAAGCATAGTCGCCTTTTACGGCAAGCATGGGTTGCTGAAGACCTATTCTACCCCGGAATCTTCACGGGTCGCAATTGTTATGAAAGGTGGCTTATGATACCAGCTCGGAGGGAGCAGATAGAATCATTTCGTCCTCCAGTGACAAGAATATTATTCAATGAATAATATTTATCCAGCAACGAGGATGATTTGGACAGACATGAATTGTTTCAGGAATGTACGAAATGGAAGTTTTTGACAATGTAAAATATGACTGACACACTCTTTTCGGATACTTCGTAAATTTATGTTCAGGACATGACAAAAAGGGATGGTCATAGATGGTGACATTTAGACAATTTGTACGATTCCGACTATATCATGAGCATGTGTTAATGAATCCCTTTAAAATAGGTATGATACCATGGCCAGGAGTTCGCGAAAAGGTGGGCGTATGCAAAGGCAAGTCAATTGTTCCTCTGCAAAACACACGGAACATATGGCACTAATGGAATTTTATCGAAAAAAATAAATTGTTCCCGATTCTTGAAATAAATTGTTATGCTTCACATTGTAGGGGGAAAAAGCCACAATGATTACATAGTTGCAGTCCGCAGGCTTCAAGACATTGATTCATAGTTTTAATTAAAAATATCTGGTTTTGCAGCTGTAGGTGATCAAATATCTTGTCTTAAAAAAGAAATTCCCAAAAGAAAGTTGACTGGTGGGATTCAAAGAGGAAGTCATCCCTCTTGTCATACAGTCTTGTGGATACGTTTTTGTCACTCTGAATATGCGTAGATCTAAATATGAAACAGATGAGGCGGTCTCACTGGTCTGTTGTGTTTCTAGTTTGAACACTATAAGATAAACAATACACTTGAAGCTTGAGTGAGCAGAAATCTCCGTTCATATGCATAAAGAAACAGATCGACAAGTAGGGGAACACAACTGGTGCCCGCGGGGATGCCTACGCCTGGCCTAAAAGTCTTATCCCCAAAGAGGTCCTGTTTCATGTTGTCAGCAACAGGAGGAACCTCAACTGCTGTACATAGCATCTTATCAGACAGAAAGTTACGTGGACAATAATTCCTATTTAGTACTCTCTCGAACACAAGAATATCTAGCCAAAAAAATTGATACATGATGAAGGCAGCTAACTTGCCCGATAGAGGCATTGATTTTGTTTGTTTGTTTGTTGTTTTACGCCGCACTCAGCAATATTCCAGCCATATAACGGCGGTCTGTAAATAATCGAGTCTGGACTAGACAATCCAGTGATTGACTCCATGAGCATCGATCCACGCTGTGGGATACGATGACATGCATCAACTAAGTCAGCGGGCCTGACCACCCGATCCCGTTAGTCGCCTCTTACGACAAGCAAAGTCGCCTTTTACGGCAAGCATAGTCGCTTCTTACGACAAGCATAGTCGCCTTTTACGACAAGCATAGTCGCCTCTTACGACAAGCATAGTCGCCTTTTACGACAAGCTTGGGCTGCTGAAGTCCTCTTCTGACCGGAATCTTCACGGGGCAGTACACAGTTGAGTACAGTTGAGTACAGTTGAGTACAGCAGAAGCTGGTGCATGCATTGAACTGGCTGAGTGCGTCTTCCAGCAGGAAGAACAGCCGAGTGAGAAGAGTGCAATACTGGTTGAATTAACTACAAATCATCGCCCCACCTATATCTCCGTAACTTCCATCGCTATTACTTTAAGTTTTTATGGTTCACAGAATCTTCATTACATGTTAAAATGTAGATTGCTGTAAAATGGTTGATGAGGGTCAAAGATGCTCGCTTGTGATCAGATACGTTCCTCTTGTGAATGCACGTCTGTCCACTCACACTTACTGACGTGAAGCGTGATTGGTATTCAGGAGACGACGGGAAGTGTTAAGTGGTTCCGAGTTTAGGATCTATTTAAGAAAAGAATAAAGCAGAATTAAAAGAGGAAGAATTGAGAGGGGTGAGGGGTGACGTTTTGCAATTTTGATGGTTGGTTGGTTGGTTGGTTGGTTGTTTAACGCCGCACTCAGCAATATTCCAGCTATATGACGGCGGTCTGTAAATAATCGAGTCTGGACCAGACAATCCAGTGATCATGAGCATCGATCCGCGCATTTGGGATCGATGACATGCATCAACCAAGTCAGCGAGCCTGACCACCCGATCCCGTTAGTCGCCGCTTACGGCAAGCATGGGTTGCTGAAGACCTATTCCACCCCGGAATCTTCACGGGTCGCAATTTTGATGAGTGAAAATGAGAAGGAATAAGCTAGTGAGTTCAAACAACGCTACTGTTTACAATGAATATACGGTGACAGCCGGTTTCGCTAGTTAGGGTTCTATGATTATACGTCATGTAGAGTGAGTGAGTGAGTGAAGGAGTTTGGTTAAACGCAGATTTGTGCTGGCGATTCGCTGAGTGCGTGAGTGAGTATGGTTTTACGCCGCGTTTAGCAATATTCCAGCAATATCACGGCGGGGGACACCAGAAATGGGCTTCACACATTGTACCACTGTCGGGAATCGAACCCGGGTCTTCGGCGTGACGAGCGAACGCTTTAACCACTAGGCTACCCAACCGCCCCCGGCGATTCGGTGACTGACTCTGGCAGTGTGGGTTCGAATCCCGGATGGGACTCAATTCAGAAAAGTACTAGAATCTGAAGTTTACTAAGAAAGTGTTATCCCAAATATAACATTTGTTAGCTTTGAAAGGTATTTCAGTTGTATGACCTAGTCACGATATGGCTGAAATACTGCCAACGTGAGTCTAAGTTGTAACCCACTCACTCACCCAGTTGTATGACCGTGTGTGAGCCATAGTGTGAGTGGCGGGTGCTACATGTAGAGCAGGACATGCTTACACTTGTCGCGAACACCTGGTGGCATCACTAATCCATTCCTACAATGTTCACCGCTATTATTATATTTGAAGACTGGTTATTGACGTTTTTTGTTTACAAAGAATGTGAAAGGAAATCACAGCGTGAAGCATGTCTTGGATGTTTCCGACTTTAGTGAAATCCAGGAGTATGGCGCTGGTTAACCAAGAATCCTCGCCTAGAATTCGAACCCACGATATTACGATAGTGGCACTCCGACAAGGCGTGTGAGAAGAATGAGAGAATGGACGCTTTTAAGTCGATGTAAAAAGAAAGAAACAGAAAAACAGCCATTGTGGGAGCGAAACATGGGATGAAGAGCGAAGTGAGAAAACAAAACTACTCAACACAGATACCAATGCCCGTCACACAAGATTCCCAGCTGTAGGTTGCAATCAGCAGGTATGTGAAGGTAAGGTGCGTGTTGTTGCTGGAAGTTGCATCCGATACCCGAGAACAGGTGCAGCAGCCGCTGACGTCATAGCCTTTGTCAGAAGGTGATGCTGGTAAACGTGGACGCAAGCACCAGCATCTCAGTGCGCTGGAGGAGTGGGGAGATCGACCTTGTACAGTTAGTGTTCTGGAGCAATGTATAGGGGGTATTGCTGGCATGCTGTGGCATCTCCCCTATGTAGAAAGGACACCCGATCGTGAACATGGCGGCAGGTTGAATGTATGTCTCCACTTGATACAGATGCATTTGTTTACAACAGTTGTACATGTTATGTTCGCTTGTGCTGTTATGCATTGATGAATACATGCATACTTCCTATGTTATGCATGCTTTTTTGGTAAAACTGCTGAAAACGTCATACATTAGTGAGTGAGTGGGTTTGGTTTGACGCCGCTTTTAACAGTATTCCAGTATATCGCGGCGGGGAAATAAGCCGGTATTGGTGCATGTCTCACGCGTTTACTTTAGTGAAACCCACAAGCACGGGTATGGTGCTGACAAACCTAGAAACATAATCGGGGGGGAATCGGGATTCGACCCTACCATCAGAAGTTGTGCCCAATGGACGTAAATCTGCACATAGAATTGCGGCACCTCAGACTGGACCACCCGTTTTGCCCCCCCCCCCCCCCCCCCTCCTCCCCCCCCCCTCCTCCCCCCATGTTATACATGTATTTGTAACCTAAAATGCGGTTTCAGTAAGATCATGAATACCTTATTATTCTTAGTCAATGTGGCTGTTTTTTAGCTTTGTTGTAAAACTGTCGGTAATCTGTAATCATGATGATCGCCGTCCTCTTTAAACAAAGGTTGTGGTTGGATATATACACGAAAGGCATTGCAAATATGTAGCATAGCTGTGACGGGACAGCCTAGGAGATTACTATGGAAAATCTTTATATTTCACTCACCCACACGTGATGTCACACCGCGTATCATTGTGATGCAGTAAATGTTACACTTTTGTTTATTAAAGGAGCGCCATATTTCACGGTGGTTTTTAAAATATTCACTGTGTCGATTTTCGTATTTAGGTATTGTTTTCATTTGTTGTGCTTCATGTGGCTTGCTGTGGTGTGCTTGAACATAACTATTCATACAGTAACTGTACAATGCCTTACTGTGGTGTGCTTGAACGTTACTATTCATACAGTAGCTGCACAATGCATTACTGCGATGTGCTTGAAAGTTACTATTTCGTCCAGTAACTTCCAATGCCTTACTGTGGTGTGCTTGAACGTTACTCTATCATACAGTAACTGTACAATGCCTACTTGGGATGGCTTGAACGTGACTAATTCATACAGTAACTGCACAATGCCTAACTGTAATTTGCTTGAACGTTACCCTTTCATAGAGTAACTGTACAATGCCTAACTGTGATGTGCTTGAACGTTACTCTGTCAATAAGTAACACTACAATATCTTGCTGTGATGTGCTTGAACGGTTCTAATAAATACGGTAACTGTACAATGCCTAACTGTGATGTGCTTGAACGTTACCCTTCCATGAAGTAACTTTACAATGGGTTACTGTGATGTGCTTGGACGTTACTCTGTCATACAGTAACTGTACAATGCATTGCTGTGATGTGCTCGAACGTTACTATTTCATACAGCAACTCTCAATGCCTACCTGTGATGTGCTTGAACGGTACTAATTCACACAGTAACTGTACAATACCTAACTGTGATGTGCTTGAACGTTACCCTTCCATGAAGTAACTTTACAATGGGTTACTGTGATGTGCTTGGACGTTACTCTGTCATACAGTAATTGTACAATGCATTGCTGTGATGTGCTCGAACGTTACTATTTCAGACAGCAACTCCCAATGCCTACCTGTGATGTGCTTGATCGTTACTATTTCATGAGTAACCGTACAATGCCTAACTGTGGTGTGCTTGAATGTTACTCTGTCATACAGTAACTGCACAATGCCTCACTGGGATGTGCTTGAACGTTACCCTTCCATACAGTAACTGCACAATGCCTCACTGTGATGTGCTTGAACGTTACCCTTCCATACAGTAACTGTACAATGCCTTACTGTGATGTGCTTGAACGTTACTCGTCCATACAGTAACTGTACAATGCCTAACTGTGATGTGCTTGAACGTCACAATTTCATACAGTAACTGTACAACCATTTGCTGTCGTGTGCTTGAAAGTTACTCTGTCATACAGTAACTGCACAATGCCTTACTGTGATGTGCTTGAAAGTTACTATTTATTACAGTAACTGCACAATGCATGTGCTTGAAAATACATATTTCGTCCAGTAACTTCCAATGCCTAACTGTGAAGTGATTGAACGTTACCCTTTCATGCAGTAACTGTACAATGCCCAACTGTGATGTGCTTTAACGTAACTATTTCATACAGTAACTGTACAATGCCTATCTGTGATGTGCTTGAACGTTACTCTTCCATGAAGTAACTTTACAATGTCTTGCTGTGGTGTGCTTGAACGTGACTAATTCATATAGTAACTGTACAATGCCTACTTGGGGTGGCTTGAACGGTACTAATTCATACAGTAACTGTACAATGCCTAACTGTGATGTGCTTGAACGTTACCCTTCCATGAAGTAACTTTACAACTGGTTACTGTGATGTGCTTGAACGTTACTCTGTCATACAGTAACTGTAATATGCATTGCTGTGATGTGCTCGAACGTTACTATTTCATACAGTAACTATCAATGCCTAACTGTGGTGTGCTTGAACGTTACCCTTCCATGAAATAACTTTTCAATGGGTTACTGTGATGTGCTTGGACGTCACTCTGTCATACAGTAACTGTACAATGCATTGCTGTGATGTGCTCGAACGTTACTATTTCATACAGCAACTCTCAATGCCTACCTGTGATGTGCTTGAACGTTACTATTTCATTCAGTAACTGTACAATGCCTAATTGTGATGTGCTTGATCGTTACTATTTTATGAGTAACCGTACAATGCCTATCTGTGTTGTGCTTGAACGTTAGCCTTATATACAGTAACTGTACAATGCCTAACTGTGATGTGCTTGTATGTTACTCTGTCATACAGTAACTGTACAATGCCTAACTGTGATGTGCTTGAACGTTACCCTTCCATACAGTAACTGTACAATGCCTAACTGTGATGTGCTTGAACGTTACTCTTCCATGCAGTAACTGTACAATGCCTAACTGTGATGTGCTTGAACGTCACAATTTCATACAGTAACTGTACAACCATTTGCTGTCGCGTGCTTGAACGTTACTCTGTCACACAGTAACTGTACAATGCCTAACTGTGATGTGCTTGAACGTTACTATTTCATACAGTAACTGTACAACGCCTTGCTGTCGTGTGTTTGAACGTTACTCTGTCATACAGTAACTGCACAATGCCTAACTGTGATGTGCTTGAACGTTACCCTTCCATACAGTAACTGTACAATGTCTAACTGTGATGTGCTTGAACGTTACACTTCCATACAGTAACTGTACAATGCCTAACTGTGATGTGCTTGAACGTCACAATTTCATACAGTAACTGTACAACGCCTTGCTGTCGTGTGTTTGAACGTTACTCTGTCATGCAGTAACTGTACAATGCCTAACTGTGATGTGCTTGAACGTTACTATTTCATACAGTAACTGTACAACGCCTTGCTGTTGTGTGTTTGAACGTTACTCTGCCATGCAGTAACTGTACAATGCCTAACTGTGATGTGCTTGAACGTTACTATTTCATACAGTAACTGTACAACGCCTTGCTGTCGTGTGTTTGAACGTTACTCTGTCATGCAGGAACTGTACAATGCCTAACTGTGATGTGCTTGAACGTTACTATTTCATACAGTAACTGTACAACGCCTTGCTGTTGTGTGTTTGAACGTTACTCTGTCATACAGTAACTGTACAATGCCTAACTGTGATGTTCTTGAACGTTACCCTTCCATGAAGTAACTTTTCAATGGGTGATGTGCTTGGACGTTACTCTGTCATACAGTAACTGTACAATGCCTAACTGTGATGTGCTTGAACGTTACTCTGTCACACAGTAACTGTACAATGCCTAACTGTGATGTGCTTGAACGTTACTCTTCCATACAGTAACTGTACAACGCCTTGCTGTCGTGTGCTTGAACGTTACTGTGTCATACAGTAACAGTACAATGCCTGACAAAGTCCTTGTGTTGTGCTCTAGTGGCATTTCTCTTACGTTTCCCGAACCTTTGTGTACTGAACAAAAGCTGCACTGTGCCTGTCTAAGCGTCACTGTGAAACTGTAGAACGTTACGATGTACAGTAACTGCACTGTTATCCTGAACCCTACCGTGGTGTATTATTTAGCAGTACTTTGCTGTAACGTTCTTACATCATACAGCAATTACACTAATCTGAACCGGACTGCACTCGGCTGTGTGAAGCAGTGTTGTGTTGTGCCGTCGTGGACGTTCCTGAACTGTACAGTACATACAGGTGATGTACTGAACGATACTGTGATGTATATATTGATGTATCATGATGTATTCCTGACGTTCTCTACTTGGAGAGTTAGATCTTTCCTATACTGTATACAGTAAACTATGTTTATAACGAACACGCTTAAGATGAACTTAGCGATATAACGAACTTATTTTCAAGTCCCGGCCATTTGTTGTATAAAATGTATGTTTGCTTATACCGAACTACGGTTATTACGAACTAAAATAAGTCGTCTCTTAGAGTTCGTTATAAACGTAGTTTACTGTATTCGTCCCTTGTCGCCCTGCGCAATCACAAAGACGTTTACATCCAGAAACTTTCTGCGCTGTGGCCACAACGATCTAAACTCACAAGCACTGCAATTGAATGGGAATGCGTGCTGCAATCTGATTGGTTGAACAGATTCTTGTCTATTCACTGCGTAGAATTGTTTTCTTGCTGAATATCATATCCCGTATTTTGAAAAAGTAGCACTAGGCAAGGCAGGACGAGCTGTTTGTCACTAATATCATATATGTCTCACTTCTGTGAGTAGACGTGTAGAAAGAGACTGGAAGCGAAACGTTTTAATATTTACAATGTTGATGTTGTTTCAGATGTTCGGGTGTTATCGAGGATTGAATGCCTGGAAATTTATAAATTTGAAACCCCCGAGTTACTCCGTCGGCACCACATGGAATGTCCTAGCTTCAAATATTCAGTATCACCAACAAATCTCAAAACAAGTATATTTATCTCCTAACTGAACAGTCTGAAACACAACAGTTCCCCTCATACATTCACATTCAGACTTGACCTTGCACACAAGGCAGGTAAGTAGGTGAGGATATATGCACAACTGCACCAACACACACAACGCTGTTGCTAATTTAAACCAGCATACGTTCTTCTGGGACGCTCCTGTCCAACAAACTCCAACAAACTGTACCTGACACGCAGGGAAGCATGTGGCACGGAGCCCTTCAATACCGCCACGCTAGGAATTTCTTGTTATGACATTTCAATACAGATTTTCTTACCAGCTAAGTGTTAAGTGTTTGTTTACGTGCACAATTTATGCCGATATGCGCAACTGTACTCATATTCAAAGACGGTATGTAATTAAGTAAACTGTGTGTAATTAACACGAAGCGTGAACTTGCACCTGAAGTCGGTGTATTCGAACGTTTTTGCGTCTACGTGAAGCACCATTCGGCAATGAAATACGTTCAGTGTCCAATTAATTGACTGCTGGTGCCGGTGTGTTGGGTTCATCGGGTAGAAAAGGCCAGGGAACTCGGAGCTTGATGAGAATGTATATTGCTTCTGTGTCCAGAAGACAGGAGGTTGGTTGATTGGTTGGTTGGTTGTTTAACGCCGCACTCAGCAATATTCCAGCTATATGACGGCGGTCTGTAAATAATCGAGTCTGGACCACGCAATCCTGTGACTAATATCATGAGCATCGATCCACACAATTGGGATCGATGACATACATCAACCAAGTCAGCGAGCCTGACCACCCGATCCCGTTAGTCACCTCTTACGACAAGCATAGTCGCCTTTTACGGCAGGCATGGGTTGCTGAAGACCTGTTCTACCCCGGATCTTCACGGGTCAGAAGACAGTGGGAATGAGATATGTTTACTTAATGAATTCGTAACTACTGGAAAAGATTTTTTCTATAATGTAGATGTGGACAGGTATATAAATACCGTATCCCAATGGCGTGGATCGATGCTCATGATGTCAATCACTGGATTGTCTGGTCCAGACTCGATTATTTACAGACCGCCGTCATATAGCTGGAATATTGCTAAGTGCGGCGTTAAACAACAACCTAAAATGAAATGTTTCACAACTAACATTGTATTGAAGGGCGAGTTCAGTGGGTGCCAAGTTGTATTTCTTGCTGTTCTTGGTTGGGACTTACGAAAAAGCGCACCTACCGCATCGCTTTGTTTCAATGAATATTACCTTTTTCGCTTTTGAGAAAAATGGGCCCGAGAATCGTTTCACTTTTTTACGCAGCCCTAACTATATACTCTGTGACCTGTACGGGAGACAAAACCAATGTAATACATATGTATGCATGCCATTGATAATACACCTTAATCTCGTCCATATGGTCCGACATGAAGTGCGGCAGGCATGGGTTGCTGAAGACCTGTTCTACCCCGGATCTTCACGGTTCAGAAGACAGGGGGAATGAGAGATGTTTACTTAGTGAATTCGTAACTACTGGAAAGGATTTTTTCTATAACGTAGATGTGGACAGGTATATAGATACAGAGCGTGGCAGCTACACATACCGATGAACGGGGTATTCAGTTAGGCTGTCCCGTCAGACTGTCCAAGATAGTGAGTGATGTTTGTTGTTTGTTGTTTTTGTGTTGTTTGTTTCTTGTTTAACGCCACACTAAGCAGTACTCAAATCAATGATGGCAGCCTTATGGAATCGAGTCAGGACAAGATAATCCAGTGATTGATATTATGAGCAACGTTCTACTCCGTTGGGGAACCTAGCCTTGGCCACCACGTCATGGGTTCCAGGCATATGCTGCTGGGGATCTAGAATTATAATTCGTAAGCACCACTTGGGTGTTAAGAAATGACAAAGTGTCATTCCAACTGTCAGGGCTTGTTTCGTAATATACACTGGATGAGTGACCCCAGGAGAAAGGTTTGTTTATTGTTTAACCCCTCTTTCAGCAATATTCCATCTATATGACGGCGGTCTGTCAATAATCGCATCTGGACCATACAATCCAGTGATTGACATCATGAGCATCGATCTACGCAACTGGGATGCATCAACCAAGTCAGCGAGCCTGACTGACCATCCGATCCCGTTAGTCACCTCTTACGACAGACATGGGTTGATGAAGATCAGTTCTAACCCGGAATCTTCACGGGACCCAAGAGAAATGTGAGTGAGTGAGTGAGTTGGGTTTAACGCCGCTTTTAACAGTATTCCAATTATATCGCGGCGTGTCAGCTTAATGTGGGAGGAAAGCCCGAAGCGATGCAGGTCTTAGACGTTTACCACTTCGGTGAAACCCGAGAGCACGGGTATGGTGCTGACAAACCTAGAAACATAATCGGGGCGAACCGGGATTCGAACCCACAACCAACCGTGCCCCCCCCCCCCCCCCCCCCCAAAGAGAAATGATTATTGTCTTACGCTACAGTCAGTAGCATCACAACTACATCACGGCTGCCGGTAAATCATCGAGTCTAGGACAGACAAACCAGGGGTTGATAGCATGAGTAAGGATACACGCTGTCGGGGATGGATTTCAAGCATTCAGCCATTTTATCAACCTGATCCGCAATTTACCCGACCCTTCCTACAAAAATCGGGTTTAGATCAATTCTGACCCCGAATCATCACGGGTGCATTGCAAGATGGTGAATTTGTGACAAGAGGGGTGACTTCACCTTTCCAATAGTCAACTATCTCTTTATGTCGAGCAATATTCCTGCAGCTCCAGCCCTTGGAGTTTACATTTAACAACTTTTGGGGTACAATAGGGTACGCTCTTTCTGTTAACATTTCAAAGAGCGTAATACGACTTTTGCTGAAAAAAAAGTTGCAACATTCAAGGTCAGCTTTCAAAATGATTTATTTGGACTTGTGGAGGAAATTTCCAAATTTGAAGCTTCAGTGACCAAAACCATAATCGATGCAATTCCTTTTTTTGACTTGTACCATATGTTCTCGTGTTTTTAGTTGAACAGTTGACTTGCCTTTGCATGTGTTTGTGGCGGGTGCCACCGATGGGGCAAGATACGCTCACCTGTTTTGCGAATACCTGGTATCATCACAGTTTGATAGTGATTCATAAACACATACTCGTGATATGGTAGGAATCGTACAATCGGCTCAGTTTTTGGCAGATATGTCTTATGAATAAAATATAAATAGTTTTGGCGCTCTTATCTACTGTAGGATCTGCTATAAGAGTCCAAACAACGCGAGTCGTACATTCTTAGTAACCTGCACACAAGAATTAAGCGAAGCAAGCCATTGTTAGACTGACATATGGTCCCCAAATATAATTGTGTGTAAAGTTGTATAAAAATAATATTATGAGGAGATCCTCCAGTAATAAGGAACCCTGACTCTTTTAGACAGCCCTGAGTTGATAGAAGGGGTCGAGGAGTGGAAAGGAATGGGGGTGATTGTTTTATTTGGTTGAAAAGGGAGAAATGTTTCTCGGGTATCGTGTTCCTTTAAATCCCGCGCATCAGTCAGCTCTATTGCCATTAAAATATATCTTTCAAATGTTCCGAGTCAAACACGATTATCCCTAAAATGAAGCTCGCTGGCTTGGTTGATTCATGCCACCGTATCCCAATGGCGCAGATCGATGCTCATGATGTCAATGACTGGATTGTCTGGTCCAGACTCGATTATTTACAGACCGCCGTCATATAGCTGGAATATTGCTAAGTGCGGCGTTAAACAACAAACAACAACCTAAAATGAAATGCTTCACAACTAACATTGTATTGAAGGGCGAGTTCAGTGGGTGCCAAGTTGTATTTCTTGCTATTCTTGGTTGGGACATACGAAAAAGCGCACCCACCGCATCACTTTGTTTCAATGAATAATACCTTTTTCGCTTTTGAGAAAAATGTGCCCGAGAATCGTTTCACTTTTTTACGCAGCCCTAACTATATACGCTGTGACCTGTACGGGAGACAAAACCAATGTAATTCATATGTATGCAGGTCATTGATAATACACCTTAATCTCGTCCGTATGGTCCGACGTGAAGTGCGGTGCGGGTGGCCCAGTCATCTACGGTTCCCCGATACTCAGTGCAGAGTTGCGTCCCTTAGACGTGCAAGGAACCAGTTGTCGTGGGGAAGAATACCAGACTCACCCTGATCATGTTTCTTGGGTTGTCAGCACCATACCAGTGTTTGTGAATTTCATCAAAACTGTTAACTTCTAAAGCCTATACAAGTCTGTCTCACAGTCCCTGAACCATAATATCTCCCTTCTGTCCAGCCCTGTCTGTTTTGCAAAAGCTCTAAATGAAGCAAGTCTAGAATTTCCTCAGGTCTGAATCTCCCATCTCACTGGGGCTCCTTTTCATTTGAATGGAGTTTTTTGTTTCTATGAAAATTATATATTTTCAGAGACTAGGCGTTAGTCTAGACCTGCACCATCTCAGGCTTTCCTCCATTATCAAGCTGAAATGCCGTCACTGACTCACTCACTCACTCACTCACCCACCCACCCAACATCCTCATCACAGGATCCTAGCTAACAAATGTCCGAGTATAGGAAACACTTGTTCTGTCTTAAATGTTGAGAGTCTCGACAAGCATAATTCAGCCCAAGGTTCGTCGGAGAAATTGTTGCTGTATTCGGAACCATTGCGTCACATGGATCAAACATAGTCCACATATGTCATTTACAAAGAAGTCAAAGCCTTGAAGACACTCCTTCAACATAAAACGTGTATTTCTTATTGCCCATCCTGGCATAACCCTTCAGAAAACTTCCTGCAAAATACCGAGCTTATCTTACACGTGTTTCCTAATGGTTGCCGGAAGTAATAGCATCTTACAATATTCTCCCATAAAACCCTGCGCTCGGACAAGGAGGAGAACGTGGCTTGGTTTTGATGGAAATGTACGTGTGACTAAATAGATGTAATCACTTGCAGCACGAACAGGGATAATTAGGAAGAAAAACACACAAGGGCATGTAGCATTAATTACATGTTTTTCTTTCTCTGGAAAGCAATGACGTAGAAGGTTCAACATTACTGGACCTGTTTTCAATTATATGGGTTTGCTTTTTGCCCGTTAATGTGCCGATATGTAATTACTGAGACACGTTTCATATATTCCGTTTCATCGCATGGATTCGATTCATGGTTAATTGTTAAGATGAGGAGGAACACAAAATGGGAGTGGTAGCTTCCAATGATACGAGACACATAAGAGAGGCATTGGTATATGTCATTACTTGCTCACGATCTCATAGGACAAAAGTATAAAGAATTGTATTCAATTCCAAACTATGTTTTTCTGATCAGAAGTCTGAATCCATGTTGTGCCCACTCACTCACTCACTCACTCACTCACTCACGCTTATAGCTCTTCCACCGTGTGGCCCCGGGGTAGAATTTGTCCTCAGCACCCCATTGCTGCTCGTAAAAGGCGACCAAGTTAGGTAACCTCTTTGCCGTGGGTTGCGCCCCTGTGTCGGCGGAGGACGGGATTCTGGTGGTTGAGGGCACTGGAGCCAGGAACCGGTGTTCCTTTTGCCCAACACACCACTTCGACCCTTACTTCACCTAGACGGGTGGTAGAATTGGCCCGATTCTATCCATCGGCTGGTCACGCCATGCCCTGTGTATGGAAACCATTCATGCTGAAATTATTTTGAATAATGGGTATGCATATTATAAATAGAAATTAGATTCTATAAACTTGCCTAGGATCCCATGTCAGAAGGCGGTGGCTCATGGGCCAATCTGGTGATGTCGACCTCTGAATTCTGTATGTCTCCAGCTTTCTGTCATGGGCCGAACCAGTCATTTTATTTGGTAGACAAATATAGCTCTTCATGTCGTATTTACTGGAGTATACCACCCCTGTATCCCCGGTGTTTGCACTTTGGAGATCCAGGACACTACAACATCGTTTTTTGACACTCCATGGTGGGTGGGGACCAGGGGTGCAGAACAATTTTCTTTCATCATGGCTCACAATCATCTGGTTCGAAAAGAAGACATTTAGACTCAAGTTCATCTAATGAGGCTGATACAAATCTTCCTGGGCTCGATTCCTTGTAATCGAAGCTTCAAATCACCAACCCATCAAGTTAAATCCCTTTGCTATCTCCAAAGCAATACAAGGGCAGTGTGGAGAAGTTAAAAATGTCACCCGACTCCGTACTGGATCTCTTCTGGTTGAATTTGCTCGGAGACAACAATCGCTCAATCTCTTATCAATCAATCAATTTGCTAATATTGACGTTGTTGTTTCTGAGCACAGAACACTGAACTCATCTCGTGGCACTGTCCGTGACTGGACTCGTTCCTTGGCGGATATGGCAGATGAGAAAATTGCCTCTGAACTAAAGAATCAAGGTGTCCAATCTGTTAAACGTTTTACTCGCAAAGATGACAAATCAAACATTATTCCAACAAATACTTATCTATTCACTTTTGCCCGTACGTCAATTCCACAATCAATTAAAGCTGGTTATGTTAACATCGGGGTGGATGTGTATGTCCCCAATCCACTCCGGTGCTATAGATGCCAAAAGTGGTTTGTCAGCGCTGTGGTGCCAACCATGAGAGCATGGACTGTCATGAAGATCGGAAATGTTGCAACTGTGAAGGCCAAACTAATAAACATATCACGAACAAAGAGAAAAAACAACGACGAAAGGAAGCAAGGGCCCTTAAACATGTTGATGAGCCTTTGTCATTGAACGTTCCTCTGGAGGTTCATAACACCTTTGAACATCTAGATAATTATGGAGATCACTCCATCGCTACCATTACAGCGTAGAGGACCGTTCCCACGCTGACGATCTCAAATTGAGCCTGCATGAGTTGCTCTCCCAATACAAACCAATGGAATTGTAGAGGACTTCGGAACAATTTTAATGATCTTCAGCTATAAATTCAAGGTTTGAAGCCATCTGCATTTTGTCTTCAAGAAACCTTCCTCAAAATCACAGATAATTTTGATTTAAGACAGTACAATTCTTAC
Source organism: Haliotis rufescens (assembly GCF_023055435.1). Classification (NCBI taxonomy): domain Eukaryota; kingdom Metazoa; phylum Mollusca; class Gastropoda; order Lepetellida; family Haliotidae; genus Haliotis; species Haliotis rufescens. The sequence continues at coordinate 5,245,213 of NW_025964223.1, read as the reverse complement.
CATTGCTTTTCCCCTCCAGGGGATAAAGCAACCGGAAGATCCTCTGTTATGGTGAGGCAGGGCGTCCTTCACAGTCCTGGCACTGTCCTTCACAGTTTAGGCACTGTATGACCAACTCCCTAAGCCCTGTGTTATCATGGGAGATTTGAATGGCCATATCCCACTTTTGGGTTTTGTTTCTTTGTTTGTTTGTTTGTTTACGCCGCACTCAGCAATATTCCAGCTATATGACGGCGGTCTGTAAATAATCGAGTCTGGACCAGACAATCCAGTAATGGACATCATGAGCATCGATCCACGCAATTGGGATCGATGACATGCATCAACCAAGTCAGCGAGCCTGACCACCCGACCCCGTTAGTCGCCTTTTACGACAAGCATAGTCGCCTTTTAGGGCAAGCATGGGTTGCTGAAGACCTATTCTACCCCGGATCTTCACGGGTGCCACTTTGGGGTAGTCATGACAGCAAGTCAAAGGGGAAATTATTGGAGGATTTTTTTTCTTAGATGATGACTTATTTATTTTCAATGATGGTTCTGAAACATATCTCCATCCTGCAACTGGAACGAACTCTTGTCTGGACCTGTCAGTTGTAGATTCTGATTTACTGAGTGAATTTGAATGGTCAGTCCACGATGACGTTTGTTGAAGTGACCATTGTCCTACTGTTTTAAAATCTGTGACACCACCTGATGTACCTCCGTCATCAAGATGGAATTTTACTAAGGCCAATTGGGCTTCATATGAAATCCTTTGTACTGACATACTAAAACCTGATACTTTTCTCAATGTTCCCGACCCTATACAACTTTTTTCTGATGAACTGAATAAAATAGCCGATGAATGTATTCCGAAGTCCTCCGCAAATCCTCACATTCGTAAACCATGGTTAAACGACTGCAAACAAGCAAGGAAGGCACGGAAAAAGGCGGAAAAGTATTTCCGACGCCATCCAATGGTCCATAATCTCAATAAATTCAAAATTGTAAACGATAAAACCAGGCGTACGTTTAAACAAAACAAACGCCAGCCTTGGCAAAATTATGTATCAAAAATTAATTCACGTACGCCAATGTCCAAAGTATGGACAATGATTCAGAAAATTAAGGTAAGGGTAATAAATCAAGCATACATCATCTAAAACATGGTCAAAGGTCAGTTATTAACTGATAAAACGGATATTGCAAATAAACTGGGTGAAACTCTAGCAAACCATTCCCACAAGGCTGTATTTCATCTGTCACATTATTTAGCATTAAGATCAATAGTTTATCAAAAGCTTTGAATGATTCAATTGATCGATCGCTTTTTGTGGATGATATTAATAATATCTTTTCGTGGTAAAAACATGCATAATATAGAAAGCGAAAAGAGAAAACTCCAATTATGTTTAAATAATATTCATAAATGGTCTCTTAAAAATGGTTTTAGGTTTTCCAAATCTAAAACCAACTGTATTCATTTTTGTAGGAAATATAAGACACACAATGACCCTGATTTAGTTTTAGATTGAACTCCCATCAAAGTTGTCAAGGAGGCCAAGTTTCTCGGTATTATTTTTGACCATCACTTCACCTTTCTACCGCACATTAACTATTTAAAGACTAAATGCCTGAAGGCTCTTGATTTATTAAAAGTAGTTTCTAATTCCAAATGGGGAGGGGATCAGAAAACCCTCCTCCAGCTGTACAGAACCCTCATCTGCTCTAAACTTGATTACGGCTCCATCATCTATGGTGGAGCTTGTAAAAGCAATTTAAAAAAAAAACTAGATTAAATTCATCATCAAGGCCTTAGGCTTTGCCTTGGAGCCTTTAGAACTTCTCCTATTCAAAGTCTGTATGCAGAGGCTGATGAACCATCACTAAAGCAACGTCGCATTAAATTGTCTTTACACTACATTTCTAAGTTACAGTCCAATAACTCCAATCCTTCTTTCGATTGTGTTTTTAATCCTCTCCATTACGATCTCTATAACACAGAATCATCTCTTACTCAGCTCCTTGGTATAAGAATAAAACCTCATATTTCTGCTGCTAAAATAACACTTGAAAACATAGCCCCAACCCATCTTTTGTCTTCTCCACCGTGGCAGTTAGTTAAGCCAGAGGTGGATCTAACATTAACTAACTTGAAGAAATCTGAAACAAATCAACTTATTTATCAACAAGAGTATAATCAGTTAAGAAACAAATATAATTCTTATAAATCTATATTTACCGATGGATCTAAGGATGGTGACACAGTTGCCAACGCCGCCATCATTGGATCCAGGACTATATCTTCAAGACTTCCAGACAACTGTTCCATTTTTACGGCTGAATCCAAGGCCATTTTAACGGCATTAGAGCACATTAGTAAACAATCCAAACATAAGCAATATATTATATTTTCAGATTCTCTTTTTGTCTTAAGGCAATAAAAAATCAGTCTTGTAAAGCATCCACTTTTAATTGAAATTATTGAATTATTAATAATTATTGTTCTTGCTACTTGCCAATGCGACATCGTTTACTGTTGGTTACCCAGCCATGTTGGTATTATTGGGAACACAATGGCCTACACATCTGCAAAATCAGCACTCAACAAATCTGAGACACCACTTCTTATACCCTATAGTGATTATAAACCGGTTATTAGATCAGAGATCTAATGCAGAAGAAGTGGGACACCCAAGTGCTTATAAATAAACTACATGCAATAAAAGCAAATATCGGTTATACCTACTTGGGTTGTCAGTCCAGATTTGAAGAGGTTGTATTGAGACGATGTCGTATTGGCCATTCACGTAACACAAATGAATATGTGTTGAAAGGTGAGGATCCTCCGTTCTGCATCCCTTGTGATTAAAGAATCACGGTCAAGCAAGTCCTGCTTGACTGTGTTGATTTTTCCATCACAAGGGATAAATATTTCAAGGTTACATCTATGAAGGATCTTTTTTATATCAGTTCTCATTTAGTTATTGGTTTTTTAAAAGAAATTGAATTGTTCCATAAATTTTGATTAATATGTAATATGTGTATAATCTAGTGTTTTTATAATTGGCAGAATATATGTGATAACTGAGATTTTTAGTGACTGTATCCTCGAAGGTAGTGTAAAATTATTGTGCCCTAGAGAGGGTATGTAAGACCGCGTCATTCAAAGTAGATTTATTCTTTCCACATCCTTTAACCGTAGAATATATGTTGTTTTAATAAGGCTAACTGTTAATAATCACCAACACCCGAAGGGATGATGTAAATCCAGCTGGGGTCTATGCAGGAAGCAAAAGTACTGTAAGTCCCCATGGTCCCCAGTATGGTGATCTACCTTCAGTTGTTGGAGATCAATAGCCTGTTTTTATAATATATTGTTGTGTATTGTAATATCCATTTTATGATTCCATACTAGTTTTAAATATTTCTCTGTGATAAGTCTAGATATTTTACTGCCCATCGTTGGCGGTTTTTTATACATTCCAAAGTATTTATAATCTTTAACCTTTGATAGTGGCTAAAAATATTGCCGATGTGACTTAAAACTTAACTCACTCACTCACTCTCACAGACAATCTCTCTCTCTCTTTCGAGAATTAAAATATGGTTTGTTTTCTCAGAGATGATGGTATAATGAGTTGCTACACACAAACATGGTATTTAAATAACAGAACAAAAAACACTTATCATATTATAAAAACTTGGGCTTAAGTTAAGGCAAAAGCTCGAGAACCCCTCGCAAATCAGCTACGAAAGCATATTTTCCAATTTACCATCTTATAACATAATATTGTCATAGCTACTGATTTACGACACCCATTGTCTGAAGAACATTTAATTGCAAAGGCTCATTACCCTGGAGCCATGACATCTATATGCCTTGAAACACTTAATTGCTGTTATTTATAAGATGCTTATCCTAATTGTTAATCCCCATGTTTGTGTACATCGACCGTCTGCCATCCTGAACTAGATGTGCAAGTATGTCATTGATGAATTACTGTTTATATTTATATTTATTACTTACTAAATGTCAGGTGACCTTGGCTATATAAGCCTTGGTCCAGAGAGATTGAGAGGGAGGAGAAAAGAAAGGTCTTACCCTTAGCCTAGCTAGGGTTAGGCTGGGTGTTCCGGGGCACCTAGACAACAACCACTACCACTATGTGCTGACCTGGCACATAGTGTCTTTTGTATGTATATATCTACATGTATAAAGTAAAACTGTATATACCGCAAGCCATCGTCTCCAAGTTGTCACTTCCTACTGAGAACCATACGTCGGCACCTTGCATATACGAGTGTGCAAATTATTCATTAATCAACGTCAGACCGCAACGCGTTGTTAATATTCTAATACGTAGCGTGACGTGATTATGCTATATTTGACACTTACATGACGTCTATTGCATGTTAAGGCAGTCAAGTATGGGGTATAAGTTCTGAGAAAGCATTGAAAAAGTAATTTATTTTCGCCCCCTCTCTGTGAAATAATTTCAGTTGGCCAAAAACGACCCGTATAACATCTCGTCCTTTGATTGTGGTGAGTCAGTATGGTTTTACGCCGCTTTTAGCAATATTCCAGCAACATCACGGGGGAACACCAGATATGGGCTTCACATATTGTACCCATGTCGGGAATCGAACATGGGTCGGCGTGACGAGCGAACGCTTTAACCACAAGGCTACCCGACCGCCCACCTTTAATTGTAACAGTGCATCGAAGTATGTGGAAGTTTGTAACTCAAATAACGGACCATTATTTGGAGCGTTATTTAATACCTTAGCGGTTATTGCGTTCACTAGTCCCTGTTTCGATTCCACAAAATGGGCCAAAGTCTGAAGCCCCGTGTGGTTATCGCCCACCGCCAATTGTCAGGGATATAGTGAATGTAGCGTAAGGCCATCACCACTCACTCAGTGACGCAAGGAGCTCAGAAAGTTTACACAATACCCCTATCTCAACAACCATAACTGCCCTGAAAAAAGTAACATTAACTTCATTCAACATCCTCGTCATTATTTATAACAAAATGAGGAAGCGTGGGAAAGCTCCGAAAGTTCCGACTGGTAAATACAAAACTAGCCCACAAAAACAACGAGACAATAAATTCAAGCAGATATGCCTTCATGCATAATATAGTGCATGCGGCAAGTCTGCAGTGTTGTAAAAAACCAGAGCAGGGAATGGCTTTTTCTGAAGCGCTGCAACTACGTGCTTGTTGAGGAATGACAGGATTGCAAATGGCGTTTCGTGGGAATGCTGGAATCTCCTAGCTCATCAATGTTTCTGGCGATAATTCCTCCTGTAAGAGCCTGTGGACATGGGTTAATTACCAAAAACAACAAACTACACTTACTAAAATAAAATTTGTTGTTCTACAACTTTTGTAGCATGTTGTTGGTTGTTGATTGAGCATAAAACTTAGTAGGTCTTTAATACACTTAGTGACAGCGCAACTGATTAAGTGGGTAATCTTACAGGCCCTTCAACAGCTCTTTCAAAGTGCCGGTGTTGCGCGATCGTCACTGAGGCTAGCGTGTCTGTCTGTGTGATGTGGTGTCTTACAATTGTAAATAATATATTGCAAAAGCCAAACTAATTTCTTTATTAGTTTAAGAGTGGTGTTAAATGGCCCCGTTCGTTCTCTGGACAATACACTCTCCATGAATACTTAACTTGATGTTCGTGTGTAATAATCCGAGGCAGGTGACACAAAGACTCAATTCATTACTTCACAGTACGCCTTCACACTTAATCTTTCATGAACCTATGGTAGTTGGACGTTCTGGTTTGAAATGAGATGAAGCTATCCATTTCGTTTTTTGTTTTTTTCCGCTGAATTAAAACAATAACGTCATTCCCTGGACATACTGAATGCTGTGTGTGTGCATGTGTGTGTGCGTGCGTGTGTGCGTGTGTGCGTGCATTTGTGTGTGTTTGGTGTGTGGGTGTGTGCGCGCGCGCGTGTGTGTGCGTGTGCATGTTTGGTGTGTGTGAATGAGTGTATGTGTGTGAGTGTGTGTGTGTGTGCGCGCGCGTGTGTGTGCGTGTGCATGTTTGGTGTGTGTGTGTGTGTGTGTGCGTGCGTGCGTGCGTGCGTGCGTGCGTGCGTGCTCTTGTACAAGTTCGGACTAATCCCGATTTTATAGTGCTAGCCCACTGAGATACCATGCCGTACTTTGTCATGAATACCCCACTCAGACACAGTATACTGACTCCGCGCCGACCAGTCCTTGGTTTAGCCCTTTACTGCCGAGCGTCAGGCACGGTAACAAGAAGTACCATCTTTTAACGTCTTTTGATATAACCGTGGACCTTCCGCTCTCCCTGGCGAGTAGATTCTTGGTGCTCTGACAACATACTGTCACGGCTGTACAGGAACAGAGTTGAGTCGAACATATACCGTCAATGCGCCATTGAGTGAGTGAAAAAAGTTTTTTCGCAGCTTTAACAATTTTCAAAGAGTAAAATGACGGAGGAAAACAATTTCGGGTTTACACATTGTATTTATTTTCGGAATGGAGCAATGGTCCCCGGCGAGACGAGCTAATGCTTTAACAACCATTATCCGCCGTCTTTATCAGATGATGATAAGAACCCATTATACTATGTGAGTTAGGAATAACAGGATAAATATATATTTTCTCTATATAAGAGGTATCTAATCTACCACAAGACTACCTCAAATTTCGAAACACACTAGGTTTATACTACCATGACGACAAAAGCGCTTTGAAAAGGGTGCTCTCTTGGAAAGCGTACTTACACATGGACAAATGGGTCAGTTAGCTCATGCCGAGTGAGTGAGAGAGTATGGTTTTACGCCGCTTTTAGCAATATTCCAGCAATATCACGGCGGGGGACACCAGAATTGGCTTCACACATTGTACCCATGTCGGGAATCGAACCCGGGTCTTCGGCGTGACGAGCGAACGCTTTAACCACTAGGCTACCCGACCGCCCCCAGCTCATGCCGGACGTGGGTCAAGGTAGTGACGAACGTAAAAACGTAAAAACTGAAGTACAAGATTATTTCTTATATTCTTGACTAGTTCAAAATAGTGGTTACACAATATGTACTTTTTCATAAAGAATTAACGAAATAACACTCCATAGATATTTATTTAATTTCATCGCAACTGTTTGGACCATAGGTCACGTCTTTGAAATCAACGTGGTAGCTTCCATTGTAAGGGTAACAGGGTATAGAAATAGCGACTAAAAAACGTTGAATTAATCCATTTTCTCAAATAACTTATTCGATCCGGGGTAGAATAGGACTTCAGCAACCCATGCTCGCTATAAAAGGCGACTATGTTTGTCGTAAGAGGCGACTAACGGGACCGGTTGGTCTGGTTCGCTGACTTGGTTAATGCATGTCATCGTATCCCAATTTCGTGGATCTTTGCGCATGATGTCAAACACCGGAGTGTCTGGTCCAGACTCGATTATTTACAGACCGCCGTCATACAGCTAGAATATTGCTGAGTGCGGCGTTAAACAACAAATCAACAAACAAACAAATAACGTATTCATTCACAGTAGTTTAGGCTTTTGAAGTTGTACTTATGTACCGGTTGGTTTACATTATTTCCCCTGTAACAGTAACACATATTCAGAATGACTATTTCTCCACACCCACATTTCGACCTGGAAGAACTTGACATACTTCCGTTACTCTCCACGGTCCACAGCAGCCAAAATAGATGTTCACGGCGCAACAAAATTACATGCGCTCGGAGGTCAACCCCATTCTGTAATTATGCTTATCATAACCTGTAATTATACTCAGCATAACCTGCTGACCCGTGAAGACCCGGGACAGAATAGGTCTTCAGCAACCCATGCTTGCCGTAAAAGGGGACTATGCTTGTAAACTGATAGCACAAACTCATTGTCAACCGAACCACCCTGCAGTATGTCTGAAAAACGCCTTTATTAGCTCAAGGCGAGACGGCAAAGTACGACACGAGACAGTTAGTGTGTGTTATACAACGTAATTCAAAATTAGCATCGTTTTTAGTTTCAACAAAGTCAGTAAATGCGCTATCGTGTCACTCGATTTTCTGGTCCAACTCTTGATTGGTTTGTTTACAGGTCCCTGTTGCATGGCAGTCTTGCTGTGCGGAGTTAGGTAAACAAACACTGATTTGTATGATAATTGTGTGAGTGACGGGTTATTCTGTGGCGTTGGCGTTTTATGATTAAATGTGTGTGTAAAATAGATGTCATCAGGGTTGATAGACCCGTGAAGATCCGGGATAGAATAGGTCTTCAGCAACCCATGCTTGTCGAAGAAGGCGACTATGCTTGTCGTAAGAGGCTACTAACGGGATCGGGTGGTCAGGCTCGCTGACTTGGTTGATGCATGTAATCGATCCCAATTGCGTAGATCGATGCTCATGATGTCAAACACTGGATTGTCTGGTCCAGATTCGATTATTTACAGGCCGCCGTCTGGAATATTGCTGAGTGCGGCTTAAACAACAAACCAACAACAACATCAGGTTTGATAAGCTGCCGTTCTGAACGTATACCATTCTCAAGGGTGATGGGAATATGTGCCTCGATGTTTTCACATGGTTTTCAGCAAGGATTTTATGTCAAAAGCCATGTTAATTTTGAGGTTGTTGTTTAACGCCGCACTCAGCAATATTCCAGCTATATGAGGGTGGTCTGTAAATAATTGAGTCTGGACTAGACAATCCAGCGATTAATATCATGAGCATCGATATACGCAATTGAGATACGATGACATGCATCAACCAAGTCAGTGAGCCTGACCACCCGATCCCGTTAGTCCCCTTTTACGACAAATTTTGAGGTATCTAATTGAATCAGGTACCTGATTGTAGTCTCATTGGGACCAATCAGAATCAACCATTCGTCACTGTCATGGTAGAATAAACGTTTACGTTGTCAACTGGTGTGTAGGGGTTTGATGTGTCCCAGCCGTCTGACTATACCCCGTCCACATGCACCCCAATACATATATGTCTATATATGCATATGTGTGTGAATATATATAATATCAGTGTACTTGCCTTGTTAACAAACCTGAACTGTATGTATATGTTGTCTTGTGAGCGGTGAAACCAACGCCAGTGGATGATCTAATTAATATATCTGTTGATTCGGCAACACCAAACAAATTGGCAAGAGTTCTGTATTCTGAAGTTGACGCTATTCAGTATACAGCAATACCAACATTTATGCGGACATCCAGTGCTGGGCGGACGATGTTTTCTTTGGGTTTCAAGAAGTCAAAAAAGTTATGTACAGATTAAATGAAACACATGCTGGTTCATGCGAATATTATTGTAAGGAAGCTCTCTTCTTATTTGACTTCCACTTGAAAACAACCTTTTCATGTTCAAAGTCGTGATCAGCCTTACACCATTAACATACTTTATTAACACACCTTTTTTATGTATAGTTACACGTGCGTAAAATTATTTGCATGAGTAAATGTTGTGCATGCAACTTGAGCTATGTCCTTCAAAACATATAGTGGGAAGTTTGAATCCTAGATTCTTCATGATTAGGTTACGTTCTTTTTTAAACGTAAACGTCTAAGGCATGCATCACTTCCGGATTTCCTCGCACATGAAGACCTTCTCCGTGGTCTGGTGGTACAGCGTCTGCTCGGAGAGCCCTGGCCGCGTCATACCAAAAGACGTTAAAAGATGGTATTTATTGTTACGCTGTCTATCGTTCGTCATCAGGGGGCTAAAACAAGGACTGGTCGGCTCTGAGTCAGTATACTGTGTCTGAGTGGGGTATTCATGTTAAACTGCAGTTTGGTATTTCAGTGGGCTAGCACTATAAAATGGGAAATTAGTCCTGACTAGCATAAGCAGCCACACACACGTGCATGCACGTTGCTATATAATTGTAATAATCTTGGATGCAACGTTAAGCCTTATTTCACCTCACCTCACCTCCAACATGAAAGCAGACACGTGATAAAACTGAAACACCATTCATAGCGGCGTAAAACCTAAACTATAATGTTCAAGAGTCTTGTCTATTTATAATGCTTTCTATGAACGTGCCTGATAAATCACTGAAAATTGTATGTTTCTTGGCATACATGGTATTTCATCTCCTTGGCATTATTCATAACGATATGGATGAAAAATATAGCTGTCGGGTGGTTATTTCAGAAAGAGTCAGTGAGTGAGTTTTACGCCACATTTAGCAATATTCCAGCAATATTCCTTCGGTGGACACCAGAAATGGTCTTTCCAGCATGTAACCAGGTGGAGAATAAAACCCAGGCCGTCGGCGCGTTAAACGAACGCCTAACCCACTAGGCCACCAGCTTCAATCGCTGAAAGAAAAACTATGGAGACGTCTGAAAAATATTCTTATTCCATTCTGCGTTTCTGAGATTACTGACTGCGCATTTCCGCCTTTATCAGAAATAGAACATTATTTAGTGACATTAAGAATTATTGGGTCTTACTGTGAAAGATAAGAAAGTGTTTTATTATCCCATAAGAAAGTTGTTTTATTGCCCCCACGTGTAATACCGTCGTTAATATATACTGGGACATTTGGAAAGAAGCCATATAAGAGTTGCAACAAGATGCGATGTCAGTGTTCCAGTCGTTATTCTCTGTGATTATTCTGATCCGAAAAAAATGAAATGTTTCGGGATACGAGATGGTATTTGGTATGTTTGAAAGGGATATCAGACTCGACATAATTAATCGGTATATGCCAAACCATCACTTTAAGTTGGCAGACAAAACAGCGTTGTTTGTATGACTTTAAACAAACGAGAATATTGTCCCGAGTCCTATTGTTTTCCTTTACTCAAGGCCCTTGTTGATTATAATTTCAAACTGAAATTCTAATCACAATCTGCGAAGTGTTTTGTTTCTTTCTTTCTTGGTGTTTTGTTCAAAACTCACTCAGCAATATTCTATTTATATGACGTTTGTACAAGACTATCCAGTTATTGATAATATGAGCAGCGTCGTCGTGGTTCAATGACACACAATGAGCCGATCCTGACCATCTGACCCTAGGATAGGTCTTCAGCAACCCATGCTTGCCGTAAGAGGCGACTATGTTTGTCGTAAGAGGCAACTAACGGGATCGGGTGGTCAGGCTCGCTGATTTGATTGATGCATGTCATCGTATCCCAATTTCGTGGATCTTTGCTCATGATGTCAACCACCGGAGTGTCTGGTCCAGACTTAATTGTTTACAGACCGCCGCCATACAGCTGGAATATTGCCGAGTGCGGCGTTAAACAACAAACAAACAAAACAAACGACAAACAATGATTGCCTGGACCAGATCTAACCTCGAATCTCCAGCGGAAGCAATGTATTGTACATCTATACTTCTCAACTGATGAAAGAAATATTGACACACGCCAAGTGTGCAATTTTCCTATCGATGTTTCAATGACATATTTCTAGAATTTGATTCATTGATTCTCGTCGTATAAAACTCCCGGGATACCAAATGTCCCCCTATTGGAAAAGGGCACTATTCTCCATGATCTTGTAACTATTTCTAGTCAAGGTCTGGACCATTTATTGGTGAGACCATCTCTGTAACGATTAAGCTGAAATCAATGTTAAAAATGGAGCAAAATGGGGTTTAATAGATTTGAACCAAAGTGCCATGACTGTCATCCGACTCAGGCCTACCCCCTCTTCACGATCAAGTGTAAGCATATTTTTATTACAAATTAAAATCCCCTTAGTTTTCTTTAGCAAAATGACAGACTTTTCCCACAGACGCCTCACATCGGCACATGCATTGCAATGTGGTCCTGAGCTAACTAGTCTCAACCCACGGGAATAATCCTACAACATAGTGATACTCATACGTATGACGTGGCTGTGATTCAGACCGTGTTGGTAACATGTCCGACCTCAAAGGCCAGAAAGAAATCCGGAGACCGCAGTGTCATTCCATCGACTGTTTCCAAATTTACACCATTAACTAAACACGAATTCAAAAAGCCAGACTTCAAACCCCATTGAGTCTGCACCATTATGCTAGCTTCGTAGACATCCAAATCGATCTATATAGGGCTATCTGCTGTTGGTCAATATACATGCAGTAAGGCATACCGCCTTTAATCAGGCTGTCCCCATTGATCCCCTTAACGAGACCCGCGTCACAAATTATCCGCCGTCGAGATCACGATTTCCATGTCGGAGCAATCAGTTAAGCTCCATCCTGTCAATTCTACCGAGTCTCGTCTGTTGAAGCGCTTCTGTGTTTTTGTCACCATTATTTGTTCGGAGTTCTCTCCCCTGTTTGAACTGGCCTCGACAGCCAAGCGAACAGGTCGTTGTAATACAAGCATCTATTGCTGATTGTAAATGTCATTTTTCTATTTTCAGAAGACCATCGCGTTTGAAACCCGTTTGTGTTATGCCACGGCATACCAGTCGAAGGAAGGTCGTGTTTTATTCTTGTTTTATTCCTATAACTGGCGTGTCAGGATCGTGACACGGTGTTGGTTTTGCATTCACTCACAAAAAAGGTTTGTTAGCACAGTGGGTAGTGCCCTCGCTTGTCGCTGTTCTAGATCGAGAACGGGCGTAATAGGCGCATACGTTGTTGTCTCTTATTACTCGTCTCATAAACAGTAAAATAAAACGTTTGACATTCACGGAATTCTGTAAATGGGTCTATTTTACGCAGTTTTTAACAGTATTGCAGTTACATCAAGGCGTGTAATGGGCAGCTTAATTTGTGAGGAGCCCAAATGGATGGAAGTCTTTCTGACAACTCTTTTAGTAAAACCAACGGACGCAGGTATGGTGTTGACAAGCCAGGGATCATGGCACAGGATCCATGCATGATAAAGGGAGGCAACTCGCAACAGCGCATTAGACCATCGTATCAGTGATACTCTCATAAGACACAAACGATATAGGGGTTAATGAATCTCAGATTCAGTAGCGGTAAAATATTGCAAAATAATGAAAAAGCAACAATACCACAAACAAGGTACATTTGCATTTTCTTATTTCCAGTAAAATGTTACCATAAGACGTCATTATGGCATGTTGGTGCTACCAACTGCTGTGGAGTTCTTATTTTAAGTTCTTATTTCTCCGAGGAACTTCAATAGTGTCACCATGGGGGCAAGGCACCTTGATCTTCGGCGCGACGTTTAATCCACGAAGCCACTGTCCACCCTTCATGAAAGGCATATGTACGCAAAAATACGAAGGTGTGTGACCCTTTCACTTTTTAGAGGGTTGAAATGAAAGGCATATGCACGCAGAAATACGAGGGTGTGTGAGCCTTTCACTTTTTAGAGATTTGAAATGAAAGGCATATACACGCAAAAATACGAAGGTGTGTGAGCCTTTCACTTTTTAGAAGTTTGAAATGAAAGGCATATACACGCAAAAATAGGGTGTGTGAGTCTTTCACTTTTTAGAAGTTTGAAATGAAAGGCATATACACGCAAAAATAGGGTGTGTGAGTCTTTCACTTTTTAGAAGTTTGAAATGAAAGGCATATACACGCAAAAATAGGGTGTGTGAGTCTTTCACTTTTTAGAAGTTTGAAATGAAAGGCATATACACGCAAAAATAGGGTGTGTGAGCCTTTCACTTTTTAGAAGTTTGAAATGAAAGGCATATGCACGCAAAAATAGGGGGTGTGAGCCTTTCACTTTTTAGAAGTTTGAAATGAAAGGCATGTACACGCAAAAATAGGGTGTGTGAGCCTTTCACTTTTTAGAAGTTTGAAATGAAAGGCATATGCACGCAAAAATACGAAGGTGTGTGCAAACTTCACAGTCAGGCAGCATGTTTCTGCATGCACTACCGTGACTAGGTATTGTCTGTTGATAAATATGGACAATAATGGCCACAGAACTGCCATCAAGTATTTCCAGCTGACAGCGCTAACCCCAACAGCCATCCTAGCGGACATGGTGTCGACTGCCTTTGCCACTGTTAAGAGAAGGGCGGAGCAGGTGAACAGGGACACAGAGAGTATCAGATAGACCTTCACCTGCCACCACGTGATGATAAAGTATATAAAGATGGGAGACTCAAACCACGTCACAACGTCAATACAGGAGGCAGATCTCATGAGAGATAGAAGTAGAGAGAGGTTGAGAGCGAGAGAGAGAGAGAGAGAGGGGGGGGGGGGTGCGAGCGAGAGAGAAAGGGGGTGAGGGTGAGGGAGCGAGAGAGAGAGAGAGAGAGAAAGGGGGTGAGGGAGAGAGAAAGGGGGTGAGGATGAGGGAGAGAGAAAGGGGGTGAGGATGAGGGAGAGAGAGAGAGAGAGAGGGAGAGAGAGAGGGGGAGGGAGAGCGAGCAAGAGAGAAAGGGAGAGAGATATTGAGAGAGAGAGAGCGAGCGAGAGAGAGAGGGAGAGAAAGATATTGAAAGAGAGAGAGAGAGAGAGAGAGAGAGAGAGAGAGAGAGAGAGAGAGAGAAAAAAATAGGTAGGGAGAGAGGTAGGGAGAGAGGGATAGATACACAGACAGGGGGGTGGGATGGGGTGGTGGTGGTTGGGTGTTTAGGGGTTGGGGGCAGGGTGCACGAGAAGGTTTCAGCCTTCTGATCAGAAAACCTCAAATACAAATACAAGTACAAATCTGTGTACTTTTGTCCTTGGCTAGTGAGAAAGTACGGACATTTACCAATGCCTTTAAACCCACGTGAACAAGTAGTGCTGGGGAATTATCTAGGCTTATGTTGATTCGGAGATGATAGACGCAACTCTGCACAGCGACCTTTGTTCAGCTCAGGTTCGTGTTCTACATTCGTCTAAGGTGTGCGTCCCTTCGGAAGGCCAGAAACGCGAGAAACCTATGATTGTGGGTTCGAATTCCGGTTCGTCCCGATTATGTTTCTTGGTTTGTCAGCACCACACTATGCTCGTAGGTTTCACCAACATGGCAAGCGCCTGAGACTAGAACCACTTTGGGCTTTCTTCACACATTAAGCTGATACTCCGTAATGAAACTGGAATACTGTAAAAAAGCGGCGTTAAACCTATTTCACCCACGCTCATGCTGACGGTTGTGAGTGAGTGAGTCAGTGAGTGAGCATGATTTTACGCCGCTTTTAGCAATATTCCAGAAATATCAAGGCAGGGGACACCAGAAATGGGCTTCACACATTGTACCCATGTCGGGAATCGAACCCGGGCCTTTGGCGTGACGAGCGAACGCTTTAACCACTAGGCTACCCGACCGCCCCATGATGGTTGTGTGTGTGCAGTATTTAACCTTAGGAGAGTCCGCGGACTTTCTGAGTCGTGTGCGAGTGATGAGGGATTGCAAACCTTTGCTGAGCAATATATTTTGTATTTAATCAAGATGTGGCATTGACTCTGGCCATACATTAATGGCAGACAACTCGTTGATCAGAAATAAATAAAATTAAACTGCACAACACATTAATCAGGTTTTTTTTCGAATTGTGGTTACCTATATCACGGCGGTGTGTAAATAATCTATGATGGGGCAAGCAATTCGGTGATCGACAGCATTAGCCAATATTCACGCCGTTGGGGCGCGATGACACACACCGAGTGAGATAACACATCATTTTCACATATAATCTTCATCATGGCCTTGTATAGTGTCCCTGGGACAATGAAGACATCGAATCGGGGCCTTGGGCCTGTGTCCAATACATCCCTTGGGTCCCGTGGAATCAATTTCAGGCTGAGAACAACAGTTGGGTCCTTTAACCGTACCAGTTCGTGGGTTCGAATCCTAGTTTCGCACAGATTGTCAGCCCCAAACCCGTGGTCGTGGGTTTCTGTGATTAGTGAACGTCTTCGACAAACACTTTGTGCTCTCTGTCCAAACTAAACTAACATGACTTGAAATACTCATAATAGCGGCGTTAAACCAAACTCACTCACTGCCTTCTGGCTAAAAGCAGATAATGAAAATGTGATTATCATTCGGTAATAAATACACATCAAATGTCTGAAGAAAGGGGACCAGATCATGTTTTTTTCAATGCTGAATTATGATATGACATCTCTCAGCAGGGCCAGTTAAAGGTCTCCCAAAAACAAGTTATTGTAATTCCGTAGGATACTTACTTAAAACTATTGTTCACGTGGATCTTACAAATTACACTCCATTACATAAGTAACCACCCCTCGTTCGCGCAATGTTCCGTCACTAATGCTGCACTATTACCACACTTCTGAGGCATCATAGCGAGATGGCATCGCCACTTTCGCGACGAAACTTCAAAGGATCGTGGCAATTTCGAGCTGCTATTAAGCCACTTCCACGCCACTGTCGATTTCGTTCCAATTCGCCCTGCGATATTTTCGTGCTACATTCGCAATAAAAGCACATTATATTACGAGGCATTCGCGATAAGATTTCGCGACACAGGAAATCAACAGAAGTATTACATTCAGTGTGTAATATTCCAATCGTCATGTCCATGTTCATCATAATTCGGTAGCGTCATACCGTCATTAAAACTAACATACCCACTAAATAGAAACAATAACAAAAGTCTTTAAGGCATATGGGGAGACGATAATTGGTTGAAGTCTGAAATAACATAAGTTGTAGACGATCACGTTAAGGTATGTATTGTTACTGGTCGCCATGTTCTCCTCCATGAGGGGACATGGGTGGCCCAGTCGTCTGAGGCCCCGCGAATCGCTGTGCAAAGTTGCGTCCCTTCGGCACGCCAGAAACCTATGATTGTAGGTTCGAATCCCAGTTCGCAGCGATTATGTTTCTAGGTTTGTCAGCACCATACCCGTGCTCGTGGGTTTCACCGAAGTGGTAAACGTCTGAGACCTGCATCACTTCGGGCTTTCCTCCAACATTAAGCTGACACGCCGCGATATAACTGGCATACTGTTAAAAGCGGCGTTAAACCCAAGTCACTCACTCACTCGTTCATGAACTCTGCCATCCTGATCGTCGTGCATAGTGCACCAGGCTATTAAAGCTAGGGTAGGAACGAATGAATTCACGTGAATGAACGAGAAATCATACGAGATTTTACTCCTATCACGTGACCCAAGTTGTCCGAATGTCCACCATTAATACTACACCTATCACTTCGTACATGGAACATAATAACGGCAATAACGTTCAGGTGAAACATGACAAAATGTTTTGTGATCCACAGTCAGATAGTTCCTTGATATAAAACATCATCATCATCATACTGGGCAACCAGCCAAGTCACAGCCAAGTCGTAAAGGCGACTATGCTTGTTGTGAGAGGCGACTAACGGGATCGGGTGGTCAGGCTCGCTGACTTGGTTGATGCATGTCATCGGATCCCAATTGCGTGGATCGATGCTCATGATACCAATCACTGGAATATCTGGTCCAATTTCGATTATTTATGATCGCCGTCATATCGCTGGAGTATTGTTGATTGAGGCGCTAAACAACAAACAAACAAATACTTGCAACCGTTTCGTGAGAACGTGAGGTCATTTTGTCAACGTCCTGTATCAGAGCTGTTTATGCTTGATGGCCCAGACAAATCAAACTAGAAGCTTTGATTAACTGATCTTTGAGCCATGTTTATGAACGTCTAGTAACCCCTCCACAATATCAAAGTCCCAGCTCTATGCAATAAACCAGAAGTTGTTATTCATAAAGTTGAACATTTTCTTACTTGCCAACTTCTAGAATGCGAATCAAACAGTTGATTTGGATGTTGTTTATGAACAGGTTGATTCACACCCGAAGCCGTCATGAATTATTTACAATAGCTACTCGTCTCGACGCAAGTGATTTCAAAGATATTCAGTCAACGTTAAGGCAAACCCACGCCATTGCAGCCATTGTATTCCAAGTTTACAAATATCTACACTCGCAGCATAAATTGCATTCGACGACGATGACGAGAGCAACAGCGAACAGAGATTTGACGTGGACTGCGAGGTTATACGTCCTGATTAGACGTATACTGGCCTCCACACATACTCAGCATGATGGGCGATCAGTCACATTCCATAAACACTCTGAAACGTTGATGTGCCACCTCCACTTGTACATTCTGTTTGTCGGAACAAAGTAGAGGAGAATTGCAACAAAACACGTCTTATAACCAGACGGTACACTTGACCGTAATGTTATTTTTTTAAAACAACGCCACTGTCGAGTTTCTGTGTATAATAAAATCCAATGTTTTATTAAAGGGTTTTGTATTATTCATATAATTCAGCCTGTCGTTGTTCCACAATATTCCAGTTAACGAACTGTCCCGTCTATATGCTGTATATGTGCTAATAACGTACTTCGGTTTTAACGAACTAAATATATCGGTTCCTTTGAGTTCGTTATAACCGTAGTTGTAAAATGTAAATGATCGAGTCTGGACCAGACAAACCTGTGGTGGATATTATGAACAACGTCCCACGCCGTCGGTTTACAATCTTACATCTTGTAACAGTGAGTGAGTGAGTGAGTGAGTGAGTGAGTTGGGTTTAACGCCGTTTTTAACAGTATATCACGGTGTGTCAGCTTAATGTGGGTGGAAAGGCCGAAGTGATGCAGGTCTCAGACGTTTACCACTTCGGTGAAACCCACGAGCACGGGTATGGTGCTGACAAACCTAGAAACAAAATCGAGGCGAACAGGGATTCGAACCAACAATCATAGGTTTCAGGCGTGCCCAAGGGACGCAACTTTGCACAGCGATCTTGTTACAAATATGAACAAGAAGGTTCCGTGTCCAAGGTCCAAGAAACAAAGCCTGACCGCCCATCGGCTAGGGGTGACTGCTTGGGAGATTGCAACTGTTGCATTTTAATAGTTACTATGAAGATACAGTAATAGTTGCATCACAACTTTTAATGGTGGTATGGGGGCACGGGTGGCCCAGTCGTCTAAGGCGCCGCGAATCGCTGTGTAGAGTTGCGTCCCTTGGGCACGCCAGAAACCTATGATTGTGGGTTCGAATCCCGCGATATAACTGTAATACTGTTAAAAGCGGCGGTAAACCCAACTCACTCACTATAATGGTGGTACCTTTAACCTTCAATGTCTGGCGTTATACGATTCGAGATGAAAACAGGAAGTGATGCCGGTCTCAGACGTCTATCAATTTGGTGAAATTCCGAGCATGTGTATGGAGCTCGCAAACCAAAACCACAATCAGGGCGCGGCTTGGATTCGAACCCAAGATACTAGGTTCTTGCTCAGTGTCTATGGGACGCAACACTTTGCACAGCTAATAGCGTCGCCCAGATAACTGGGCCAACCGCGGCCCTTATAGGATCAGACCCATGAAGATCTGGGGTAGAATAGGCTTCAGCAACCTATGCTTGCCGTAAAAGGCGACTATGCTTGTCGTAAGAGGGATCGGGTGGTCGGGCTCGCTGACTTGGTGCATGTCATCGTATCCCATTTGCGTAGATCGGTGATCATGATGTCAGCCACTGGATTGTCTGGTCCAGACTCCATTATTTACAGACCGCCTTCATATAGCTGGAATATTGCTGAGGGCGGCGTTAATCAACAAACAAACGAACCTTATAGGATCATCGACAATTGCAAGAGGCATGCCCACGTCACATTTGATAACAGTTTTTGAAATAATGATTGAAAAAGTCCCCATTAAAATATTCCGCCTTCACTTGGCTTGCTGCATTTTAAGAAAATTAAAAACATCACGTTTCTCTCAATTGCATGCAACCAGCACATGTGAAAGAGATAAACTATTTATTCCCAAGATGTAGATGAAGAGGTTATCGTCTGAGGAAACAGAGCACCCTGCAGATGGAATTTCAGGATGAGATAAAACAGGATGAACACAGAAGAAAAGAATTCAGGCATAACACCTGTTGACTAAACTCCTCACAATGCATTACTACTGTCGGAAACAACAAACCAATGAGACACCAGACATGCTTGGAACCTTGAACTGTCTTCACGGCCAGTGTGTTGGCGCAGAAAGCAGACCCAACTGCCGATTTAACACTGGGTGCAATAAAATGAAAGGGTCTTGCTGCAGTTTTTCGGTTAAGTGCCTTTGTGAGAAAGAACATAGCAGACGGCTGCCAGGGCTCTACGTAAAGTTAAAGACAATGAAAGGATTTTAGAACAAATCAAGTTAACTTTGGTAAAGCTGCCGACTACGATTTAGAAAAGGTCCATAAGAAATGTTTGCCGCAAAGGAAATGCCCCTGGCCATGTGTGATTGTAAAATAATGAAAAGAAAGGAAAGCTAGTTGTGTATGTAATAGCTTTTGCAAAACCGATTTAATTAACATATCTTATCATCCAAAACAGGCTCCCACAGGAGATATCGCTTTGGTGAGATCAGGCGACATCTACATTGTAGATATCGCTGTAATGAAATTGCATCACAATGCTTTGCAGACCATTGTGACGTCATTAGTTACCATGACGTCACAATCAAATGGCATCACTGATGGCTCTGCTACTGAAGCTGTCAGCAGTACGTTTTACACTTAAGACACTGCTTAAATAAAACTGTCTACAAACTGCAAAAGTTGGAAGAATAATGTTGGATGATAAATAAAATCTCACCCTCGTGTCTTTTGATATCAAATATATCAACACTCGTTGATATAGTTGATATCATAAGACACTCGGGTGAGATTCTCTATTTGGGAAACCGATAGGTATCGATCATCTCATATTCTCGTGCAGCTGCAGATTCTTTAGTAATAATAATAATAATAATAATGGGAGGGCGTGGTTTGATTAACGTGGGGGCTCTTCATGATAGAACTGTATTGTGCGCTTTTGCACACATTTATTTGTCTGATGATCCTCTTGTGAAACATGTCAAGACTCATGCTGAAAACAAGGCATTCCACAGTTTTCTTAAATGTCAGTGTTGATTTTGTTGATGGTTCTGTACTGCTGGACGGTACAGACATGAGCGAAGTGCCATATCAAATCGACCCAGACTTAGTTGTTCAAGGAGAGCCTATCTGAACGACCACTGCTTCAAGGTTGTGCGCAGTGTGTTGGAAAGTTCAGCAACCCTGCAGAGTCAATCGCTTTGATGAAGTCGGCTGGCTTTTAAAGTGAAACAGAAGGCTCTCTGTTTGCTGCTCATGATCAGTCAATATTCAGGAAAAACATGCAAATATGCGGACCTCGCTTTCGAAATGTCAGGCTTGCATCCAAAGTACCAAGTTGTTCACCCCAACCCCCGGATCCCCCAAAGTTTGTTTCTTTGTGTTGTTCAACGCCGCACTCAGCAATATTCCCGCTATATGACGGCGGTCTGTAAATAATGGAGTCATGACCAGACAATCCAGTGACTGACATCATGAGCCTCGATCCACGCAATTGGGATCGATGATATGCATCAACCAAGTCAGCGAGCCTGACCACCCGATCCCGTTAGTTGCCTCTTACGACAAACATAGTCGCCTTTCACGGCAAGCATGGGTTGCTGAAGACCTATTCTATCCCGGATCTTCACGGGTAGGATCCACCAATGAAGACACTGAACTGAATGTGTGGGATATTCTTTTTAACAAAATCAGTTTGCCTCATGGTTTTGCCATTGTTCGCTGGACACGCGGGGGTGTACTGAGGCAAATGTGTTGTGAATAAAGAAAATCTATTGTTCTTTTCAGTGAATAACGTATGACTTAAAGCAGTCACCCAAACAAATGTGTCGTTAGAATAATACATAATCGGTCCCTATGTCCTTGATTAAGAAGCCCTCACAAAACTGGATACCTGAACAATATGTCGAGTCTGTACACCAGATGTCCTGGGGGCTGTGGGGTAGCTTAATGGTTAAAGCGTTCGCTCGTAACGCCGAAGACCCGGGTTCGATTCCCGACATGGGTACAATGTGTGAAGCCCATTTCTGGTGTCCCCCGCTGTGATATTGCTGGAATATTGCTAAAAGCGGCGTAAAACCATACTCACTCACTCACTCACTCACCCCAGATGTTCTGATGAAGCTCCATTGTAATTTACTATTTCGTGATTTCTTTTACTGGCGTACTCTGCATCGCCATTATCGAATCATTTCACTGGAGGTAACCCCAACCCCTGAACTTTCTCATCAAGGATATCTGTTCCTTCTTCAACGATACACCTTATTGATGAGCGTCAGTTACTCAAATACTGATCTCGGAATGTCATGCAGTTGACTTAAGCAATATCATGGCAACGGCAGTTCCAAAAGCATCATTACATGGATCTAGATGGTATCATGACGGGAGACTTTCACTACCTTGTAGACACAAGGAAATGACAGACGAAATCTTACACGCACGCCGTACCGGATTCATCCGACAAATATCTTTTAATGACGTACCATGGTACCAATCTGTGTCGAACTTAATTCACAGCGTGTTCGTGGTAACAAGCCGCGTTTAATCTCCTGTTTATTGTAAAGAAATACGGATAGTACAACTATATTAACTTCAACGTGATTCCAGTAATCAGAGATACATGAAGTACTAATTATCTCCCTTGTTGAACTTCCGGTCACGGCAACCTGTCCGCCATTTTGATCTCACTGATCCAAGGGAGGATCGTATTTCACACTGTTGAAAGACTGTAGCTTTCACACGTCTTCTTTGCAAGCGCAATAAACTAATCCTGTGATTTATGCTCATCGCAACTGAACTTCCCTTTATCTTGCCAGGCTTAGCCACACTTAGTAACTAAACATGGAATCTTAGACATATGCATGCCATCCCGACGTCAAGCAGGTTCATCTTAGGGGTATGCATCCCGCAGGCACGTGCCACTGCCATGGGACATGCCGAGCGATACATAAACATTTGTTTGGAGATTGGCAGTTGAAATTGTACACAACTCAGATTATCTTTGTGAGAAATGTTTACCCCCCGGTATAGGAAAGCTATAACCATATTTTATTAACTTTTCAACTGCATGTTTAAAAGAAGGTGCCCGAACGCGCGTATGCGTACAGGGGCATGTGTTTATTTGTTCTATAACAACGTTGAAGGGGAGCCAGATTCATGTTCCTCTTTCACGCCTAAATATGGCATGTTTCCTTACAACTTGAAATCCGGATAGAAATAGAGTTCATACGGTAGAGTTTCACATTTAACTTCAGTTCGTATATACATAATTCCTGGTTTCGTGGGACTATTTTTCAGTAAAGCAAAGTGAAGTTTGTTCAAGGCGGTAGTCAGCAACACCCTGGAAACATCCCATACATAAATAATTGAGTCTGAACAGCTCTCACAATATATAGGGAGACTAGGTTCCATAATAAACCGCCGGGCAAAAGAAAGTACACACTTGAAATCTTGATTTGATTAATAAAATACAAATGTATCCAAACGTTAGTATGCTGAAAGGAGTCCCCGAAACATTGCAAACGTAGAAAAAACAACAACTATGATACCCGTATCAAATACACAGACGTCGAATAACCATTTCTTGTTTGTTTCAATTTTAGCCACCATCAAACATGTATACTTTCGTTTGCCCTGCAGTGTATTTTTTCCATGTCCGGTTTAGTTACATACCTTTTGACTATAGTGCCATATGTAACACTAAGAGATTGCTTGGGTAAAGACGTAACCATTTAACATTCGGAGGTGGAGGGTTGCGAGGCAGTCTCTGCTTACACGATATACAATCTTTGTCTTTGATATGAATAATAGGGAACGAATGATTTAAAAACGTTTTCCAGACTGACTGGTGAATAGACACCAGAAGTTGAATCCCTTATAATTGTAACCAGAAGCATGGTGGAGATGTTATTTTTACTATGGGGGAAGTATTGTATCCATTGTTATTTTGAGTGTGATATGACAGAAGAAAATAGTCTCTGTTTTTCTCCATCCTGTTACATCGCTTAACGCGCATCATTGATTCATCGACTCCGACACCAATCTAATCTCATCCTTGTCCAGGGAAAGACTAACGTGATTATGGCAAGAATTACGTTTCTTGGAGAAATAAACATTTATCATGATACGTTAACCATTGATGGTTATTCTCGCTTGATCGTAACATGTACTTTTTTGGCGCTCTGCCGGTGTATCACCAGATCAGCCCCTGTCGTGGATTAGAGTCCCAGACAACTATGCCAAGCTAGATTCAAGGTTTCATACTTTTAAGACTTCATTAGCATCCCATTATCTTAGTTCGTCTCACCAAGTCTTTGACATACTGTTTTGGTCATACTTGACTTTGATCTAGAAGACGCAACCAGGAAGTCTGCTCATGAAGCCGATTTTCTTGAAAACACATGGTGTGTATCACACTTGTCGAGCAGACGATATTTAATGGAGCAGACGTGACTTTAGGAACTGATTTTCTTTTACGTATCTTTCCAGACACGAGCTGTGAATGGATGGAGCAGAAGCAGGAATCGCCAATTTCCTTTCCCTATCGCTTCAGACAAAAAGCACTCGAGGAAAATTATCTGTCAAAACTTTCACTTTCGTTCTGCTCCCGCGTCTTCTGCTTTGATGACAAATGCGACGCCTTCTTATTGGTCAAATTATTCCATAGGAACAGCTTGTGTAGCTGAAGTGGTTTGTGATATTATTTGTTGTCAGCTTGTTGACAATGTAAGCAATGCCAAGGCTGTGTTCCTTCAATGACTTATTCACAACCAGACCTTGTAGACTAGCAGACGACTAGGATTGTCTTGGCATAAACACATTTACAGAGTGAGACATGTATATCTGGAAGATATATAGTCAACCGTAAACTGATCGAGAAAATACTTATTTCAACGAGGACGTGGAGTAGCACAGTGGTTAAAGCGTTCGCTTGTCACGCCGAAGACTCGGGTTCGAATCTACATGGGTACAATGTCTGAATCCCATTTCTGGTGTCTTTCCCCTTGAGATTCCTGGAATATAACTAAGCGCGCTGTAAAACATTATTCACTCACCCACATACTCACTTATTTCAGAGCCTAGAAGCGATGAGCTCAGTAACTGATAATTTGTTCAGGTTTATGTTTGTTTTCAAGTTTACAGTAAACTACGTTTATAACGAACACGCTTATAACGAACTGACGGACATAACGAACCTACTTTTTTGTCCCGACTATTTGCTGTCGTTATGCTGTATATATGCTTATAACAAACTACGGGTATAACGAACTAAAATTAGTGGTCCCTTTGAGTTCGTTATAACCGTAGTTTACTGTATATGTAAACTAATATGTGACCGTAAACATATCATAGTTTAATCTTTTGTTAATTAAACGTGGCTAAAATCACAGAAATCCGTAGTTGCTGTTATGTGGCAGCATATATTGTAAGTCTGTATTGTATTTCTGATGGTTGTTAGTGGCAGAAAAATGACGCGCTCATAAAATGTCAAGTGTTCTGTGGCCTATGGTGACAGTCGCACAGCTCGTAAAATAGAGTGACCTCCCTTAGTTTTATTTACATCTACAACTTCTTAATTTGAACCACATTCCGTCTAGCAATTGCTAAATTATTGCTAAATTAGATAACAATCGCACACACTTACATTACCTAAAGAAAACAATACATTTGAATCATTGTATGAACGTTATAGAAAAATAATCTCACAGCACACATAAATAAAGTGAATGTCGGTTAACATCTGCAGTTCGCAGTATGCCAGCTATAAGTCGGCGACCTGTAAATGATCGAGTCCGGACCAGACAAACCACTGACTGGGAGCATGTGGATGACACACAAGCCACAGAGCCTGACTACTCAATCAATTTTAGACGGCGTTAAGGGTCTGGATACCTGTAATTCCAGTGGGAAGAGGGACGCTGTTCAAACACTTTTCTTGTCCATGGCCCTTCTATTTGGATCATAGGGGCGGTGGGGTAGCCTGGTGGTTAAAGCGTTTGCTCTTCACGCCGAAGACCAGGGTTCGATTCCCAACATGGGTACAATGTGTGAAGGCCATTTCTGGTGTCACCCCACCGTGATATTAGTTGAATATTGCTAAAAGCGGCGTAAAACCATACTCACTCACTCACTATTTGTGTCAAATGTAATCTGTGATATTTGCCTTCCTGTTTTACTGTACAACCGCTTCTGTGGTGGAGTGGATAGACTGTCTGCCCGGAAAGCGGAAGGTCGATGGTTTGAACGGTTTAAAAATCAACTGGTCGTCGCAACTCAGTATGCTGTGTCTGAGTGGGGCATCCATACTAAACCGCGGCATGCTATCTTAGTTGGCTAGTGCTCTAACATCCCCATTACTCCAGACTAGTACACGCAGTCACACACGCACGACACAAGTGCATGCACGTCGTTATATTGAATGCGACGTTAAACCCCATTTAACCTCACCTTTGCTACATGTTATGATGAAAGTATAATTTGTTCTCATTGTTATGTGGCTGATGTTTTGAATATATAACTCCCTCGCTCACTTATAGCCCCTCATCACGTATCTACAACAGTTATCATGACAACCATAACAAAACATATTATAACAGTAATTGACGGTCCTCGTCAAAGGTTCACAATTAGGCGTTAAAATTGATATTTGTTGTTTCACGCCGCACTCAGCAATATTCCAGCTATATGACAGCGGTATGTAAATAATCGAGTCTGGACCAGACCATCCAGTGATTGACATCATGAGCATTGATCTACGCAAATGGCCAGCGAGCCTGACCACCCGACCCTGTTAGTCGCTTCTTACAAGCGTGGGTTGCAGAAGACCAGTTCTAACCTTCCTGACTTAATGAATCGGAATGCCAGGCTTAATGACTCGGTTGTTTGTGTGTCCTTGTCATTGAGCAAGAAACCAACAAACCAGTAGTTTTATTAATATACGGGACGTATCCGTGCTAGAAGACAGAGGTTTGCTGATTCAACTCAATGTTCCGAATGCAGTTTAATATACACAGTGCAAATTACACTTAAATGTATATAACTTGTTCCCTAAACTCTAGGGTTAGTAATGATAAATAGTGTTCATCGGCTAGGTAGATTAAGGGATGGCAAGACTGAACTTATAAATGCCATACCGTTATGGATCAGAATATCCTCCTATTTTCCTTGTCTGAATAAATACAGTTATTCCCTTATACGTCAATATACTGCAGTTATTGCCAGGAATTAGATGTGGAGGACTCTTCACGGTGGGAAGGCAGCATATGCGAGACACAGGCTTGCAGACTCAGCCGATGTATCGCCCACATACATCATGGCTGATGGTCACAACATGGGCGAGGCCTCTGTTGCTGGACGATTGAAGACTGCATTGGAAACATGCTAATAGATATCAGGATGACAGATTACATTCAGCACTCTCAAATTGTAAATTACGAGTGGCTGAATGAAAAAGTAATGGTGCGGTGATAAGCAATATTGAATCCCTTCATTTGTTGGGACGGTGATGGCGAAAAGCGAACAGAGTTTTAACCCAAGTCAGCTGTATTTCATATTCCAACAGCAGTTTATAGTACAAACATGTATCACAGACATTGGTGTGATGCTAAACCATGTCGGCCAGGCCAAAATGAGACATTTCAAAATGAAATATTAAAAATGAACATTTATATACTCAACGCACGGAAACAGCCTACCCACCCAGGCTTAAGTTTGTTTTATTTATTTGTTGTTTAACGCATCACTCAACAATATGATAGCCATTTGTATAAAATCGAGTCTGGACCAGGTAATCCAGTTATTGACATCATAGAGCATCAATCTACGCAAATGGGATATGATGACATGCATTACCTGAGACAGCGAACCTATATACTCGATCCTAGTCGCCGCGTACGACAAGAATAGTCATCTCTAATGACAAGCATGGGTTCCTGAAGACCAAGTCTTGAACGGATTACGCCCCTTTGGAGATCAAGGGTCAAATTAGGTGTCTGTATCCGTTAAGAGTCGAAGAAAACTGGAATCGGTTGGTCTGGCTTTGTGCTATAAACAACAGATTTGCCAGAACCAGATAGGATTGTTTACAGACAACATGTTGACATACTAACACAACATTCCTGAAGAGTGAATGCGATTTTGAAAATAAATCATTATGGTTTCAGGTGCGAATGAGTGATTCAAATGTTACAACCGAAACTGACCATCCGTCATGTAAGAGTGCCAGTCTGGTCACGTTAATAGGACATTTGCCAGAATTTGAATAGTTCATCAGGCTGAGACGACAAAACGTAAACGTTTATATGTTATGTTCCTGCTTCTTTGATGTGCAATGTGGGCGTGGGTGGTTTGATCCGGCCTTGCACAACATATTTCACAGTCTCTCTTAATGTGAGAGTAAAAATACAGTGACGCAGGAGTTGAGGTTAACCACTTTTTTTAAAGCCACAAGCACGTGTGTGGCTGACAAACTAAGAATCAGAATAAGGCCGAATCTGGGGTTCGACCCAGGACATTCGGATTCTGGTACGACTATGGGGACGCAACGCTGCTGGACGAATTGCACCTTGAAAGACTGGAGACCCTACTCCATTCCCTAAGATCCAGGACATGTGATTGGATATTCTGATTGCAGAAGGTTCAAAAGGCATGTTTACTTGTAAATATATACGTCTACCAATTGAAACACCGACACTGGCGGTGTTGTAAACCATCACTAATATAGCATGTCCTATCGACCTTGACCTTAGACACCAGGAGTGAGAAACGAAACGTGAAACGTGATATACATACAAGTTGTTTATTGATAAATGATATGTAAATGACATAATATACATGTATTGTTTGATAGGCATTTCTTACAGGTTGGCAGATGACAAAGTAGACACAATTTATGAATAAGGGTATCAGGACATCCTGTAACAGTATTAGGATCTATACCAAAACGTGGCAACAATACTACATTAAAGAAGTTGTTATCCATATATTGTGTCTACTTCGAACATAAATATAGTTTTTTTTTACAAAATTAATATTAATTACACTTTCAGCAAAATACCAAAAAGTGTGATTAACGGCATGTCACACTGTCCCAGTACAGACCATATTGATTAAACTGTCCATACATCTCATGCATTTGGCTTACATGGGGAAACTGGGGATTATAGGAAAGCTTCAATTGGTTGTACATCACAACAAAATTACCATATTCCTGACAAAGCAAGAGCAGGGAAAACTTCAAATCGACTTCACACATTGCACCTGTTTGTGGGATCGAATCCAACTATCCTTCTATCACTACCATTCCTCACTTCTCTTCTGATGAACATGAACAGGAAACTTGAAAATGGCGGTACCTAAATGACTGCTTGACAAAAATGGCCCTATAGTATATTCCTAGACTAATCTAGTCTCTGAAATGAACATATCATACAGAAAAAAAACTTGTTAAATTATCTTAATAGGGGAAAAAATCCCAAGTGATGCTAATCCTACATTTTTACCACTGTGGTGAACCTACTTGCACCTCTATGGTGCTGACAAACCAAGGGTTGTAATCTTGCAAATATCTGACACTCAGTGCATCCTGGTGCAGCTAAGGGATGCAACTCTGCACAGTGAAACACTTGTGCCACTGATTTTGATACAGGGTAAGTCAGTAACGGAAAGTGTGAAATGTGAAGGTTCACAGCATGCCTGGTTCAGCACAGACATGGCTGTACCCATTGGGTTTGAGATTCTTAATTAAATACCTTAGAGGTATGACATGAAACTGAGTGAATACAATGTCACTGATTTGTCTAGGATCACAAGCTAAATGCCCTTGTCAGGCAAAGTGGGAAACAATAATGTTACATTGTTCAAAATTGTCATTTATCAAAGTTCTTATTTTCCTAATTGCAGAGGTATTTTAACATTACATTCATTACAATAATGCACAAATAAGCCTCTTGCATTTTATTCATCCTGTTATCAGTGAAATACAGGTCACATTGACCAAGCCATCCCAATAGTTATATACATGTATTAACATGTTTTAGAATTTTTAAATTCCAACTTATTAATTTTTACTGACATTTGCTGCACACCGATATGTGCAGATCTAGATAAATCCCTGGACAGACATGATACGAGGGTATATGTGAACATATACGATATGAGGGTATATCTGAACACTTTGAGCCTGGCATATCTAGGTTGTTGTCATCCTTACCCCAGGTCAATCACTACAGACTTTTGCTGAATGGCTGTGTGCTGGATGTGGGTGGCTCCCACCATGTGACACACTTATTATGGGGCGAGGGAATTTAAGCATGGGTGAGGGTGTGGAAGATGAATCCTGCTCTGGAAGATGAACACACCACCAGCTCCATAAATGGAATCATTGGTAAAATCATGGTGAATATTATGCCACCTAATTTAAAAGATCCATCAAAGAACACTTTTGTGGCATACATCAATCTGGTCTTTTCCTCTGTCAGACAATGCTCCAGTTCACATCAGCATGTTGCAGTGGCTGCAGTACGGGACTGTGGATACAAGATTCTACCGTATCCAGTTAGTCACTCCTAATGACTGCCACCTATTTTCAAATTTGAAGAAAAACCCATAAGCAGGGTATGAGAAACAAGAATATGTTGCTGTTGTAGGGCTGGTTGACAGATCAGGATTTGATCATCTACAAAACAGGGATAACTGACCTGGATAAGTGGTGGAACTACGAGGGGACTATGTTGAAAAATAAATAAAGCTTCAGATAATATTTCGGTTCTATTTACAAGGCTCAAAGCTGTTTGATACCCCCTCGTACATGCCACCTCCTTACGTACGACACACTTTGGCACATCAACTCAACCCTTCCTTTACGGATGGACAAGCATATAAATGTCAATGAAACTATAAATACATGTAAATGTTTTCTGGTCAAGTGTACCATGTACTCAGCATTCACTCCACCAGTAAACCCCCTCCCTGTATATACTGTGACTGACATGTTTGATGTTACACTCCATCAGTAAACCCCCTCCCTGTATATACTCTGACTGACATGTTTGACGTCACACTCCATCAGTAAACCCCCTCCCTGTATATACTGTGACTGACATGTTTGACGTTAGACTCCATCAGTAAACCCCCTCCCTGTATATACTCTGACTGACATGTTTGACGTTACACTCCATCAGTAAACCCCCTCCCTGTATATACTCTGACTGACATGTTTGACGTCACACTCCATCAGTAAACCCCCTCTCTGTATATACTGTGACTGACATGTTTGATGTCACACTCCATCAGTAAACCCCCTCCCTGTATATACTGTGACTGACATGTTTGACGTTACACTCCATCAGTAAACCCCCTCCCTGTATATACTCTGACTGACATGTTTGATGTTACACTCCATCAGTAAACCCCCTCCCAGTATATACTGTGACTGACATGTTTGACGTTACACTCCATCAGTAAACCCCCTCCCTGTATATACTGTGACTGACATGTTTGACGTTACACTCCATCAGTAAACCCCCTCCCTGTATATACTCTGACTGACATGTTTGATGTTACACTCCATCAGTAAACCCCCTCCCTGTATATTCTGTGACTGACTTGTTTGACGTTACACTCCATCAGTAAACCCCCTCCCAGTATATACTGTGACTGACTTGTTTGACGTTACACTCCATCAGTAAACCCCCTCTCGGTATATACTGTGACTGACTTGTTTGACGTCACACTCCATCAGTAAACCCCCTTCCTGTATATACTGTGACTGACATGTTTGACGTCACACTCCATCAGTAAGCCCCCTCCCTGTATATACTGTGACTGACATGTTTGATGTTTCACCCACACACATTGTAATCAAGAAAACAGTCCGAGACACACCTGCACCAAGCTGGTAATGTTATTTTGGTCAAGCTTCCTAAAACTGAAATTAGAGTAATATAATTATTTCTATAAATCTTTGAAGAGGAGGTTTGTCCCATCGATTTTTCAAACGATTTTCAACTACTCTCAATACAATTGCAGCACTTTTGAAGTACTGTCAAACACGGCTGTGTCGAAGTTGAAGGACCTACGTAAATACTTCAAGTTACCCCGAGTCTCAACACAACCAAAAGTTATTAATAAGGAGGGAATAAACAGAGATGAAGTTTTTACTTGGAGTGAGTGAGTATGGTTTTAAGCTACTTTTAGCAATATTCCAACAATATCCCAGAAATGGGCTTCACACATTGTACCCATGTCGGGAATCGAGCCGGGTCTTCGGGATGACGAGCGAATGCTTTAACCACTAGGCTACCAGACTGCCCCTTTTACTTCGACACAACAAAGTTCGACACAACAGTGTTTGACTGTACTATTAATACAATACCAGCACTTTTCTTGAGAAATGGAAAATTCAGTATTTTTCAATGAACAGAGATAAATTGAAGCAGTTGGCTGAGAACAGTAGTTAAGTCATATCAACGCATGTAAGATTGTGATAGAGGAAAGGCCAAATTGATGAAGTTGTTTACCACTTTAGGGAACCCCACAAGCACGGTAATGGTGCTGACAAACCAAGTAACACAATCAGAGTAAATCTAGGACTTGAACCTAGGAACTGAGTTAGGAAAGTAGTACAGTGTGTCGAGAGAGAGGATGTTGATATTTTGGATCCCTCCCTTTTAAAAATGCTTGATCTGCCCTTGTAAAGGTCCTGTGATTAGAGGAATTATCAAATGTTACAGTACAGTACACATTACCTTTTCTTTTCTTTACAGGACCCTCATATTCTTGTAAGACCCTTGAAATTAACTAGTGGTGCCCTACGACCCCCAATTTTGTAGGTCAAGGTTATCCCTGGTATTATAACCCTAATCTGCTTCATGTACAACCCAGGACTATCAACTACAACACGTACATACACTCACATACTCCTGATGGCAGACTAGTAAATAATGAACACAATGACTTCAGCAATAACACAATGTGGTCACCCAGGACAGGTCTGTACAGATTATCACAGTCTAGACGCAGGGCAGCAGCAGCAGCAGCAGCAGCAACAGCAACAGCAGCAGCAGGTGCTAGCTCTTCATGTTCTTCTTGTCTGGGCCGGTGTCCTAAAATGCAACAGAAATACAAATAAAAGGAATGCATGCAGTGCAAAGCTATGTTACATTTGTTGTCTTAGGCATAATAGAAGGTATTAAAAGAATTCGTTCTCAGGCAATGACTTTTGAAAATATATGAAGGCGGGCAGTGATTTCCTTTTTTTGGTTGTTCAAAGTAGTATGTAACCAAATAAACAGTTGAGTACAATCAACCTGGGAAAGGGCCTTCCAACACAAATGTATTCCTTGATGAGAAAAACAATGGAATACAGAATGCCAGAGAGATACAACTTTATATACACTCACCTAGACGAAACAAAGTGATGACAAGCCATTTACAAGTCTAACAACCACTTAATTCAAACTCATCTTAAATACTTAAAAATTGACTTCTATATTAACTTGTATTTATAGAGGTACCGGTGTGGGCATTGTGTAAATATGGGTAATTAAAAATATATTGAAGTTCATTCTTATAAATAAATATGTCAACAAACATAACTTCAAAGACAGCTTATTTAATCATTAACACAAAAAATAAAGACAACGATGCAATTCAGTGACATCGTTCAGTGCAATAAGCAACTGAAGCCTGCCCACCTTATTATCAACCAATCAGGAAACATCAGACCGCTGGTGGGCATAGCCTTATGTTTTTCCAGTTTAACACAAAATATTGTTTGAATAGCCAATCAAATACCGTGGAATGACTTACATTTTACATATTGTGAAATGAGACATACCTGCATGACTTCTTTCTCATTGATATCCACAAGTATCCAGGTATAGAGTTTCCGGAGTTCAATCCTCAGTACGGCATACTTCAGGCTGTTGAGGCCGTCAGTCTTGTAGCGACTCTCACTGCCTTTTAATAACTTGTGACTGAAGCAGAGTGGAAACCATATCAGTTTAAGATAAAAATTAACACCAAATATTCCTTAAAATATTACATTTACAAGACAAGTACTGTACATCTATATTCAACATATGTCCAGCTTAAATGTAAATACGATCAGATGTTTAGCCATTTATTTGGAGAGAAATTTGTAGGTAGAATAATCATTGTGTCTAGAATTGTCAACCATGCCACACACTTCACTTTGAGGTATTATTCAAATGCGTAATAGCAAGTAATTGAATTTGTAACCTTGGTTACGAGACCTCATATACTGAATAAACACTCCCTCTCATGGTATATCTTCTATCTCACTAAAATCTTATATATTAATCTGATTTTACATATCTCACCATTAAGATAAAGGAATCAGATCTGCTGCTTTGAAAGCATTGCTTACTCGTGCCAGGCACTTAGAAACTCCATGCTGATTGGCTGAATAGAAAGTTCCTGTGACCTGACCCCGAACTAAACGTTTGCCTGATCTTGATTGGGAGAGATATTGAATAGGAGGAAGAAATGTGACTTTAATGTGATGTGTACATCTGTAGTCTTGATGACATAACACGTTGACTCATTGCTTTACTATGAGGGTGTCATAAAACTAAAATACCGTATTTGACTTAATAAGTGCCCAGGGCACTCTCAAAAATAGAAATAGGGGGCTCTTATTAGAATATTATTTAGGAGGAAAAAACAGAATTGAAAGATAACTGTTTATATACGACAGATATATTTTTCCTGAATTTAATTGCCCATAATTAAAGGTGTATATAACACACGTGTGCGTATTATACACAAATAAATAAGTCTTGTGTACATTGATCAATCGGGAGGGGTGCTAATTGGGATTGTTCACTTGCCAACATATTAGCAAATATCGCCGTGGGCGCTTATTAGAGCCGGGCACTTATTACTTCGAATACAGTAATTGTATTTTTCACTGCTTTAATTGTGACAGTATTTTTACAAACCATCATTATTATAACAGATATGCATCAAATGCACTTATCAAAGTCCTTAATATCCTGTTATAGTCAACCAAATTTAACTAAAACCACTGTGTGAAATGATGAAAAAAAAACTGCGAAAAAGTTCTCTTTCTGATGCTTTAATTTCCTTAATGCCAGCAATACCGCTGTATAATTAATTTCCCTTTTCATATATTTTATGATTTAGGAGACAGGTTTAGGAATATTGTATAGTGCTCTTAAACATATTAGACAAAATCTACTGCAACTAACCAGTCCGTGCCAAAACCTTTGGCGTCCATGGGTCTGAACTTGGCTCTTAGCATCAATTTCAATAGATTCTACTGTTATCATATGGCATTTACTGGCTGATTTTATGAGACCGAACAGAATTTTACCAGATTCAAGCTTCGGCCTTGTGGCTACAGTTGCAGGCTGACAAAGCAGTATACCATCATGGTTACATCTCTACTTGGGTGAATGAAGGGGGTGCAACAGTTCAGGACAGGGGACAAGGTACATATGCTGCAGTGGACTGTTTGTTTGTTGTTTAACGCCGCACTCAGCAATATTCCAACTATATGACGGCGGTCTGTAAATAATCAGGTCTTGACCAGACAATCCAGTGATTAATATCATGAGCATCAATCTACGCAATTGGGATCGATGACATGCATCAACCAAGTCAGCGAGCCTGACCACCCGGTCCCGTTAGTCGCCTCTTACGGCAAGCATGGTCACGCTGCAGTGGACTGAAGTGCCTAGGGGCTGATAATATCAGACCAGTTGTTCTCCTGTTCTTTTCCTGACTTGAGGGCCGCCTCCGTGGTCTTGTGGTAGATCGTCCGCCCGGAGAGCGGAAGGTCCGGGGTTCGATCCCCGGCCGCGTCATACCAAAAGACGTTAAAAGATGGTACTTGTTGTTACCCTGTCTGGCGCTCGACATTAAGGGGCTAAAACAAGGACTGGTCGGCTCGGAGTCAGTATACTGTGTCTGAGTGGGGTATTCATGTTAAACTGCGGCATGGTATCTCAGTGAGCTAGCACTATAAATCGGCATCAGTCCGGACTAGTACAAGCAGCCACACAAACACACACACGTACATGCACGTCGCTATATAAGTGCAATAATCTTGGACGCGACGTAAAACCCAATTTCACCTCACTCCTGACTTGAGCACATGTTAAGGGTATTTCATGTTAAAAAAACCCTAATATTCCATCTTCTGCAATATCTCAATTCTACCATTATCAGTCTACATCTTCTCACTGTTTTCCTCAACTAATCTAGGCGTAAGGGAGACAACTCTTCACACCCTACTACAAGTGTATTGATTCTCACGGAAATGCACTACAGATGTTTAACCTGTGAATGTGTACCCATAAAATGTTGCAAACATATCTCGGAACAATACAGCAGAATATGCACTGATGATATTTCTCCAAATGTCTTTGATTTTCTTCAACTAATTTTCATCGTACAATAAAACCACAGTTAACAATCTTGAATCTACTACTGGAATCAACACAGTAATGTTTAAGGACTAAATACAGAGAGATTTTGCAACATTTTTAGATATTTTTCCTTGTATAGTTTTGGTAACAAAAACCTGTTGCCACTGAGATAGTGAAAGAATGTGGATTCCTCCTATCCAGCACCCTGTTCCACAAAGCATTCGTAGTGTTAAGATGATCGTTAACTCCCATACTTTAACATAGGCTTATGGCAGTCGTAGCGCTACAATCGCTATGTTGAACAGTCCCTGGTCAGCAATATTCCAGCTATATCATGACACCCTGTAAATAGTGAAGCCAGGGGCAGACAAACCAGTGACAACATGTGTGATATCCCACACCAAGGTATGATAACCTGATCCCCATGTAATGTTGAACATACCAATCACCGAGAAAAAAACAACGCAAGATAAACATATTTTTATTGCATACCGTATTCAACGTGATAAGCGCCCCGCTCTAATAAGCACCCACGGCGACATTTGCTAAGATATTGGCTAGTGAACAATTCCAATTAGCACCCCTTCAGATTGATCAAAGTACACAAGACTTATTTATTTGCGTATAATACGCACTGGTGTGTTATATGCACCCTTAATTATGGGCATTTAATTCTGGAAAAATATATCTGTCGTACATAAACCTTTCAGGCTGTCAGCATAAACCACGAAATTTATCTTTCAACTTTCACTAAAATAACATTCTAATAAGAGAAATTCTAATTTTGAGAGC
Organism: Haliotis rufescens; assembly: GCF_023055435.1. Classification (NCBI taxonomy): domain Eukaryota; kingdom Metazoa; phylum Mollusca; class Gastropoda; order Lepetellida; family Haliotidae; genus Haliotis; species Haliotis rufescens. The sequence goes on along the minus strand of NW_025964223.1, from coordinate 5,208,233 downwards.
GCCCTGGGCGCTTATTATGTATATATACGGTATATAAGGTTTGTGCACGCACTTTTGATGTGCTTTATACCATGTCACTTTATACACAGAGTATAGGATTTGGGGTTGATTTCGAGGGCGTTGACAGAGGGTCGTCTTATACGTGGGGTCGCCTTATACACAGCGATATATGGTAACTCTCCCCACAGACTCGAACCAGGGCATAGGGTTTGTTTAAGATTATAATGGCTGTGAGACAAAATGATGCCATCTGATTCTATGAGACACCTCAATTGACAATGTCCAGTTCTATGAGACATTACAATGGATAATATGTTATTCTGATATACACATACCGTTGTGGGTTGGGCTCATCTTTAGCATGTGATAACATCTTGTATCTAGCTACCTCTGAGGAATATCTCATGATATTAAAGTTTTCACTGTGTATCCTGAAACATACAAAAAACAACAACATTGATTTAACAAGTCATGAAAGCCATCTTAAAGAGGCCCTGGCTCTGACAACTTCAGTTCATTCGTGACCAACTCGTGTAATAGCGAATAGCGACTAGTGCCCTTCTCATGGCAATTTTTACAACCGGCTCCGTCTAAGCACAAACGGGCATAGCTAAAAGAATTGCCAACTCGTTACATAATGATTCACGTATATTTCCCCATATATTATATGTATTTCAGATGCAATTTAAAGCACATCGGGACATGCAGTATTATACAGTATGATTACATATATAACCTTATCTTTAGTATATTTTTAGACGCATGACATACATGACATATGTAAAATCAGCAATTACGTTTGTCAGGGGTAAGTATTATTATTATTATTATGATCAGTAGAGTTGCAGCTGACTGAACATTCAACACATGCTGTTCCTATGACACCCTACCAACCTTAAAGTCGTTACACACAGCTGCACTTCCTATGTACACTTAACTACATGACAAAACTTGCTTTCATAGAAAATGTTTATGATCAATAATTATGCATACATATTGATATTGTGTAGTAGAGGGACGATACACCGATGCAATTGCAATATTATCCATCCTTATACAAGTATCAATCACATACGCACACTAAAGTAAAAAGTTTCATTTTTAACCTTAAATGTTTTATGTAATAAATGTAACACCAAACACTAATTACAAGTGAAAATGAGTAGTGAAAAGGTACATATTGGGGACACCAGAAATGGGCTTAACACATTGTACCCATGTGGAGAATCAAACCCGGGTCTTCGGCATTACTAGCAAACGCTTTAACCAGTAGGCTACACCACCGCCCCCCAACAAGCGTAGAGCCAGTATATGATGGGATCACTGTTATATGGACAAGCATGTATTTCATAGCTATTGCTCTAAGGTCAATTCTACTCCACCTCAAATACAGTATGTCTGTGACAGTCTTGAACGTCCAACATACAGACAAGTTCAAGCTGATTCAGTTACAAATACCATCACAACTTTGGCAAAGCCTCACCAGAAACTCCTGGCTGGAGACAAAATTATTTTGGAAAATGTAATTTAGGTAGTTTTTATCATGTACAATCACAAAGAAATAAAAAATAATTTATATCAAGTAGAAAGGCAATGCACAGTTCAAATGTCTTGTACATATACACCCTGCTAAACATACGTCATTACTATGTGTATTACAGTGTAACCATATACTGTATAATTGTCAGGAGATCACCTAGCAAGTGGTTCACTGTAGTCAAATCTTTACATCTGTCTCAATAAAATATGATTCAACCTAATTAAGAGTGCCTACAGCGGTCTTCTTCCACCATTGGAGGAGAACCAACATCAACTGATGGGCCTCCTCATCCGACAAGCCCGTGCCTGTAGGTTTAGTGTTCTGCTTATTGATTGCGCCCACAGACAAGGGATCCCTGGCGTGTCGTAGACTGTAAAACTATACTCCTAGTACCATCCATATATCACAAAGTGACTCCGTATATACAGTAATGGAGATAAATGTCTTGAGACTGGATACTAATTGACTTGCATGGATCCAGAAGTTGCAGCCTTGAGTACTGAATAATATTGACAATGTCCCATACTGGAACGTACAATATAGACATTTGGCCACACTCAACGTTTTAGACTTTTTTCTTTTTTTTTAATTTGTGTATTTTTCTAGAGCACTTACACGATTTTGCATGACAATATATCCAAAGAAATAAAGCATGACAACTTGACCAAAGCTTATTAAGTAATCTCTATTACAATTAATGACTGAAGTATACTTTGTTAATTAATAAAATTCAGTGAGTTCTTTCTGTATAAATTGGAATGTTGGTTGATTGTTATTATTTCTAAAGTTGAAAAGATTCGTTTTGACAAAGTAATGTTAAAAGTTAAAGCATTGTTTTATTTTGATAAATAACCGAAAAGTATCGTGTTTCAGAGACTTTCTTGAAACGGAAGTGAACACAAAAATAAGTATTGTGACTTCTCAAGTGCTGTCTGCTGGGCTAAGAGAATTTTGTGTATTTAGGAAATTTCAGCAAACATTTTCTTCGTCAAATAAAGAAAATCTGTATTTGCCAAATTAATTGTTTGCATTTTTGCAACTAATAAATCACATTAGTTTCTGTATAAATAACAGTGACATAAAAAGATGCAGAATCTGTTTCCATCTATGAAGGCTCATCAGCACAATTCAACCTAACAATTTTAAAGGAATTTGTAAACAGCAAATAAGAGTTTAGAGGACTTGGGCCATGGAACATATTGAGCTGTTGATAAATATAATGTTAATATGAGAACAAAAAATTATTAGTTTTAGAACATATTTTAGCTCTAATCCATAAAAAAGCATACTCATGTAAATCATATTAATGTTTGTTTGTTTGCTCTTTAACACCACACTCAACCATATTCCAGTTACATGATGGTGGTCTGTAAATAATCTGGTCTGGACCAGACAATCCAGTGATTGACATCATGAGCATCATTCCACACAATTGGGATATCATGACATGCATCAACCAAGTCAGCGAGCCTGAGGACCCGTTCCTGTTAGTCGCCTCTTACAACAAGCGTCATTGCTTTTACAACAAGCATCGGTTGCTGAAGACCTATTCTAACCCAGAGGGGCGGTCGGGAAGCCTAGTGGTTAAAGCGTTCGCTCGTCACGCCGAAGACCCGGGTTCGATTCCCGACATGGGTACAATGTGTGAAGCCGATTTCTGGTGTCCCCCGCCGTGATATTGCTGGAATATTGCTAAAAGTGGCGTAAAACCATACTCACTCACTCACTCACTCTAACCCAGACCTTCACAGGTTTATACATTATTAATGAGTTGCCCTGACATGCACACCAAGTTCCAGATTAACCAAAGAAAATGATAGGAAACTGAAAATCACACCAGAAATCCTTCATTGTACCATGTGTGCTGTGTGAGTATTACCTGTTGAACATGTCATCATCTTCACCGCCCCATCCAAAATACTTGTTGGAGAAGCCGTTCACCTGTATAAACTGTTCTTGTGTCAAGGCACTGACGCCCCCAAATATCTGTGTGTAGGGCAGCCTGGAAGAGTAAACAACCAACCTTCAACAAAAAACATTGAAATGTTTCTCACTTGACCAATATGACCTACGTGAAATGGGGTTGAAGGTTAATACTTAAATATAAGAAACGTGTGGCTGCTTGTACTAGTCTGGATTTATGCCGGTTTTAGTGCTAGCAAACTGAGTTACCAAGCCACAGTTTAACATGGATACTGAACCCAAGACCTATGATACTGACTCTCAGTCCTTCTTTATCATCTCAACGCGGAGCACTAGGTAGGGTAAACAGTAAATGGGCCGAGTGGGCTATCCTTCCCCAGGATGTGATTTGCATACTCATCTCTTCCATGGGCAGGAGATGTCAGGCCACTATCGATTCCAACAAGGGACATATTTATTGTAGCTGATCTTCACCTTGGACTTTTCCTCTGTACCGATAACTGAGATGACTACAATCACCAAGTGTTCTCTCCACAACATTTTGGCTCAATACCTTGTACGTTGTACGTAAATATGCATTATCCTACCTCACACAAATCTGGCTTTATGTTTCTTTTTTTGAAGAGTATATTTCTCACAGAGACATTTGATGACTCACTTTCTGAAAAGTCCCATTTTCAGACTTATAACAGTTTATGTAATAATTGCAGGCTTTAGATATAATGTATGATTAGTTGAAAGTAGACATGTGTTCTGAAATACTTTGAAATAATGTTTTTACTACATTATGAACTAACAGGTGAAAAATACAATATTTTCTTACAGTCCGCACACATGGCAACTATTATGGAAGTAAGTTGACGTCGAACGTCTTTCTTTCAGACGTCACAGCACAATTGTTTCCTAGCACTCATAAGGCCCCTTTTCTCCTGATGGGTTACATACATTGCAAGCTTATTACTGATGATTGTGAGTGGCAGCTAATTGAAGTGTACATAAAATGTCAAGTGACATGTTTTTCTATATTTCAAATGGAAACAGTTTCCAAATGGCTGCTTGTGCCTGTATAGGAGTGAGACAAAGGCAAATCAACATCTTCTATGATGTGACTCATGACTTATCGACGAAGGCAAATCAACATCTTCTATGATGTGACTCATGACTTATCGACGAAGGCAAATCAACATCTTCTATGATGTGACTCATGACTTATCTACTAGTCCAGTGTGGACAGGATACCTTTTGGAAAACAGATTTTTCGGCCTGTTTCCAGCACTGTTATCTAGATTCAAGAACAGAGCATGTGCCTCATTCAAGAGTGAGTGAGTTGGGTTTCCAGTTATATCACGGTGTGTCAGCGTAATGTGGGAGGAAAGCCCAAAGTGATGCAGGTCTCAGACGTTTACCATTTCGTTGAAACCCATGAGCACGTGTATGGTGCTGACAAACCTAGAAACATAATCGGGGTCAACTTGGATTCGAACCCACAATCATAGATTTCTGGCTGGCCAAAGGGACACAACGAATCGCGGCGCCTTAGACGACTGGGCCATCTGTGCCCCCCTCATTCAAGACATTCTCATGTAACAAATTCTGAAAATTTGTCAGTGCAGAGACTTATGTAATAGGTCCTGTTAAATATTGCTGTCACACATTTGACCCATTGTATTGCTTTTATGATTGTAAACCTCATCTTCTGTATTTCAATATATTTTGTTATTTATTTATTGTGTGGATATCTACTGATTTCACAAATTAGTTCTGTACATACTGATTTCTGCATTAACAACTAGGGAATAAACTCGTAACAATATGTGTTGGAATACATTTACCAAGTACTCCTATTATAATACTTACACAACTACTCATATGTCTTATGTGTTATTAAAGTAATTACAGTGGTTAACTTTCTAAAGTCAGACCATAGAGCTATTCAACATGCTACCTACTATTACAATATTCATGACAGTATGAGGTAATCTAGAGCTCTTGGTGTAGAATACCTCCTGGGTGCAACATTTTATATATCATATCCATATTTTGATATCTTTTTAGAGACATTTGGGACAATATATCACAATGTATCCCACTATTTCCATGAATTGTTGCAATAAACATGACCAAGTTCTTTGTCAATGCACCCAGGAATTGGTGGGCACTTATTCTACCTCCTGATCCCCACAGACCAGACAGGATCAAGGAGTCCCGTCCACCATTACACAAGCCGCCTGCCTGTCTGTTGGTGTGCCCTACACTTTTGGTACTTATACGTCATCCCCCAGACATAAAGGAATTGGTCATGGTGACTATTCTCAGTTACAAAGATCATAAAAAAACTTTCCATTTAAGAATTCCTTTTCCATATGAACTTCTATTCGGTAAACTTTCTCAAGCATGGAATGGATGTCAGGGTCCATTATTTTAAACGTTGGTTATTTGCATAGTGCATCAAAAACTTTCCATTTAAGATTTCCATTTCATATGACTTTTCAAGTGGTAAACGTGAAATGGATGTTGGTGTCCATTATTTTAAAGGTAGGTTACCATAGCGATCCTCGCAGTAAACAGTGATGTCATCTGCGGTGGTCAAGTGATGACAACCATAATCTCACATACCACTCATATACCAACTGACACGCTATTCCAGCTGACCAGAGGTTTGCCACAACAACATCATGAATATAGAACCAAGGTAACTGATCATATTATCCTCCCAATCTTAATCCCCTTGTGCAACAAACATTGGTCCCATGGAATCAATACTACTTTGAAAGTCATCCGTTTTGCACTAATTAGATAAGCATGCACTACCAGGACACAATCTTATTTAAATCAATCCCAAATTTTCTGAAAGTGGGAGGGTGTTCTGGGACAAATTCAATATCAAGTATTTTACTGACATGCTTTATGCAGTTTGAATGGTATCTGGAAGTAAAATGGTGAATAATTCATTACTGTAATGGTTTTGTTGGCCCTGTGATCACACCACAAAGCAGGTCATCCAATAATCTTCATGAATACACATGAACATATCTCCCATCTCCTGATCAGGCAATGCATACATCTTAGAGTCAGCTACTGTATCCATAATAATACTCCTTGTCACACAATTACAAGTTTGTAAAAAAAACAACCTTATTGAACCACAAAAATGCATTGATTCAATGCAGACTGCCTTCCCATTCCATAGTTTGTTCACATATTTTTAATTATGCAAAAACTTATAATATAATTTTCTTAACTGTTGCAGACACATCCATTTAGACTTTGATTTAAGATGGTCATAACAAAGTGTACCACAACATACTGCTGGTGGACGAAGATCAGACCATGGTGGTCCTGTTGAAGGGTTGTCACACACTGGTATAACCATGACAGCCATACATCTCCCATCTTCCAGAGGCAAGGGTGTTAACTGACTGTAAATGTCCAGTTTCCACCCTTGCCGAACTATGCTAGAATTTCCAGGCTCGATCGTAGCGCTACCAGTGGCTATAATGAGTAATGTCCCTCCAACTGACCAATCAGATTATATCTCTCATATCACTTGCATTTGCTTCAAACAAAATGGTGGTGCCCAGTCAAGACAATCTGATCGATAATCAAGATCTATTTTGTAATTAAACAGAAACATGAAAAAATTTGCAAAACATCTGTTGACGCCTAGTTGGCTAACACATGCATTGCAAATCCTGCAGTCAACCGAAATCTGCATGTTGAAGTCCATGTTGTTTACAAACCGGATGTCTAGTTTGGAACAAGAATTTGATTGGACTATTCATAGACTCGGTAGTCCAGCCAAAATGTAACTCGGGAATTAAAGCCTTGTTCGGCAAGGGTGGCAACTGGACTTTTGCAGTCAGTTAACACCCTTGCCTCAGGAAGATGTCCATCACCACTAAAAGATTCTTGGGCCATGCATTTAAGTTGTTTAGGTGTACAGATTTTGTTTCCAGATTAGTCTGAGTCCAAGATTTGACAGATTCCACTGAAGATCTTACTTGTACTTGAGCTTGTCGATGGCAACGGACATGTGTCTGGGCATCTCCGGGCAGGTGTAGAGGTTCCGGTCATCCTCCGGGATCAGATCCACGTCGTGGAAGATGAAGCAGGTGTAGTTGTGCTGCTTAATGGCCTCAGCGTACCCGATGTTGAACAGCATGGCTCTGTTGAACTTCACATCCGATACCTGCACAGAAAAATTTCAGGTTTTTTTCATAATAAGTTTCTAGTGTCATATTTGAACAATTGAATGAGTCATGTGACACTATAACTAGTATCATTTGTATACTCCCCAGGGAGCTGAGAATGCACACTGTTCTATTAACTGGCATACTATTGTTTAAAAAGTCAGTCCCATTATAATACTTAATAGGACACTCAGCTTTGGGATTCATCGAAATGCACATGCCCACACTTTGCAGAGATGTACACTTGACCTCTAAATACTGGTAACACAGCATGATGAGTTCTCTCTGAGGGTTAGGTAGGGCTGGGACGGGTCACTCGGGTACTTGGGTCGGGTGGGTCCTGAGTAGGACCTTGGTACCCACATGACTCCCCGGACCCGTGGTCAGTCACGTGACATACTGTTTAATGACATTAACAATAAAACTCAATGGTTACACTACAAGTATAGCTAATGTTCACATTTCTTTCTCACTATGCAAGTGTAGCAGGGCGTGGAGTCATCCCACAGGTGACATCCCCACCTTGTCAGCTTGCTGACGGGGTTAACCTCTTTGGTCATGTGGACAAGGCGTCCGACCTCGGATCAGAAGGTCCGTGGTTCGAATCCCATCACGGGACTCGGAAATTTTATGGCCCCCAATGTGGGGCTGAGCACGTTCATATTGAATTTGAGCAAAATAAACGTGCCTTCTGTTGATGGGGGAGTATGTAGCAGGGCATGGAGTCATCCCACAGATGACATCCTTACCTTATCAGCTTGCTGACGGGGTTAACCTCTTTGGTCTTGTGGACAAGACCTCGGCGTCCGACCTCGGATCAGAATGTCACGGGACTCAGAAATTTTATGGCCGCTAGACAGGCATTCGTTCTGACTTTTATATGTTTGAGTAAGGACAAAGCGTCTATCAACTGCAAAGTATACATGACCAGATTGTTTTATACATGTATCTAAATAGTTTTTGCAAGGGCTGCGGTAAAACAATTCCCATTCGGACATTTTGTACCCAACTCTTGAGACCTATAGCGGGTATCTGGGTAGGGCCGGGTAATAGGATGTCGGGTACCAAGGTAGTAAATTTGGACTCGTCCCAGCCCTAGTGGTAAGTGCACTAGATTTAGTCCTCCAGTACCCGTAACTGAAATAACATTCTATCATACAAAGAACCATCTTCTCTGAGAGTTGGTTATAAAACAACCTCATCCCATTAACAAACTATCTTCAAACCCCCTGGAATAACAAGACTTATTCAGTTAACAGGATATGGTTATTATATTGATTATTCTAATAACATACCAACTGCTGGGCAGGAGTACAGTCCTTTCCAGCTACCATGCCCCGCTCTAATAAGCACCCAAAGCGATATTGGCTAATATATTGGCTAGTGAACAATCCCAATTAGCACCCCTTCCGATTGATCAATGTACACAAGACTTATTTATGCACCCTTAATTATGGGCAATTAAATTCTGGAAAAGTACATGGGTCGTATATATAAACATTCCAGGCTGTCAGCATAAACCAAAATTTATCTTTCAACCAAAGTAATATTCTAATAAGAGCCCCCTATTTCTAATTTTGAGAGCACCCTGGGCGCTTATTACGTCGAATACGGTATCTGTGTCGTGGTATATTGCCCACAGGGGCCCAGATATCGGATGCTATATTTCAGTAAGTCCCACTGAGAAGTATCATTGCCTGGCTAATGTATGCCTATTGATCCACTGATATGATTGCTTGCAAAACTGCCTAAGTGGCTTGATGGCATGACGGGATTCTGATTGTAGAAGATGACTGTCCATTGTAGATGAAGTCACAGACATTTTGACTGAATGTCATAAGAACAATGGCTTGCCTTAGTTCATGTATGTTACCCATTTTGTACTAATTGTTCTCATGAACGCAGACTAGTGTTAACACAAAAATTAACACAAGCACATGTCACAACTACCTGTCCTTCACCAAGGAACTGCCCCAATAAATAAAGTCCCACAGATAATAGGGATGCAACGATACACCTAGGTCACGATACGATACATATCTTGATACTTACATCACGATTTCATACGTATCTCGATACGCTACGATACTCATAGTGACAAGAGAAGACAAGAGATAAATGAATTAAACTTAATTTATTAGAATGAAAAATTAAATGAAAGTGAATGACTGTTCTTGAGTCATAAAATATATACTGTAATGAGTATTTTAACTTAATGAATCATCTGCCCTTTCCATGTAATGGCTAGCAAACACAAAAGTAACAGTCCTACATGGACTAGATAAGCACCAGTAACTTGCCATTTTCACAGTAAGACCCCGGTGGTTTCTCTAGCAAAGGACGAGCAGCTGCTTTTTCCGACATGTTTGAGTTAGAGACTGCTCAGCCAATCAGAAAGCTTGAACTGCTACTGATATACAAAGCTAGCATAGCCGCTGTATTTTTGAAGACGTACGTGTTGTGTAGTGAAAATTATATTGTCCCTAGGTTTTTATGACTTGGTCCTAATTTGAAATTCATTTAAAACACATTAAACACATGATAAAAGTTTATTAAAATGGTATCGTGAAAAATCAAGATACAGCACCTCACAAATCGCGCGCTGTATAGTACGGAGTGAATTGCGATGCATCGGTGTCCCGGAATATTGTTTCAGCCCTACCACATAATCCTCAACTTATACACAAGGAGACAAATTTGTTGTCAAAGATCAAGCGGCAGAGATCTCAGCAGACTTTGATTAAACATTGACAAAACTTAAGTTTTATTTTATAGTTACTTGCCTATTAAATACCCCTTCAACACAGCTGCATTTTCCGTAAACAGAATAATACCTTTTTAATTTCTGAATGCCCATGTTTATTTTGTGAATCCTTTTGTGCATTAAGTTCGTACAAATATTCAACATTTTGTATTAGGGTGAAAGTGCATCTGTCACAGGCTTCATATAATAACTATTGCCAGAAGATTATATACTTGTTGTTGGAAGATATTCTTTTTATGTGTTCCATTCACCACGCCATGACAATTTTTGCATTAAAATACAAGGAATTTTTAACCCAGGAGTCAACATACACTGGTTCCACGGCTGTCACATCATAATACTTTATCTGATCACTACATGAGCATTCATCAAAGGTCATTTCCCTTAACCCGTAGACCCTTTTGGGTAATATGGTGAGATATTTTCACTTTGAGAGATAGGTGAGGCAACCTGTACCATATACTGGAATAATGTTCATTAGTACAAACAACCATAGACTCTAGGTGGGTTATACATGTATTGACAAACTTAGCTTCATGACAAAGACGCTATACAAAGTAGACACAATTTATGGATAACTACTCTTTATTTACTGTAAAGGCAACATTTTCTTATAGATCCTTATACCATTGTCAATCTATACCGAAACCTTGCCTTTTCAGTAAAAAAAGAAGTTGTTATCAATAAATTGTGTCTACATTATCATCCGACAACTTCTTAGTGATGCCTATCATACAATTCAAAGACGCTAGAGTCAAGAGACTGCCTCAGCAGGAAGCGATGGATGACCTTGGTCAACTTCAAATTACAGAATGTACAGTGTGTTATACTTAGAATTTATACTTACTGGTTCCACGACAAAGATGCCATAGTCGAGTTCCTGTCTCTGCAGGAAGTGATGGATGTTGGTCATGAAGATCTTGAGGTGGGACGGCCTGTCCCGGAATGGGATGATGATGGCGACATGGTGCCGAGACGTGCAAGTGTCAGGCCACCACCGACCTCCAGCCTTCACAGCAGAATTCATGGCCTCAATATTTCTATTGCTGTACACATTCTTGTCAACTTTCACTGGACCCTCTGAAGAAGAAGATAAACAGTAAAATTCCTCACATAAAAGAAATTACTGGCGTATTCATAAACATAGATGCATAGACTCTTATTTGAACCTAAACATAATCCCATAGTCGACTTTGTATAAATAATTGTTGCTATTTCAAATTGAACAAATGTCAATGTATGATGATGGAAAATTCATGCCTAAGCATATACATGATATATAATCAATGAATACACATCGCATTGAACTGAACATTGTTTTTAGCAGAGATTTCTTAGGAATATGTAAAGGGTTTTGTCACTTTTCTACAATGGTCCTCAAAGCTAAAGTACTATAACATCTCTTCATATGGCATATCATCACCTACAACATGTTTTTTACTTGGCCAATTAGGTGAGGTGAGGTGAAATGGGGTTTAACGTTTGTGTGTGTGCCTGCAATACAAAATGTAAGAAATGTTATGTTTGGGATTACACTTTCAGATTGTTGTACTTATTTGGGTTGAGTCACATCCGGGATTTGAACCCACACTGCCATTTAGAAAGTGGTCAAAAGTAACAAATGTTATATTTGTCAGAGGGGTACACAAAGTACGTGATCTAGACTACCAGTTGAAGCCTCAGTGGCTGATTGGGTTAGATCGCTGACTTTGTGTGCTGGCAATTAGGTGCCTCACTCTAAGAATGTGGGTTTGAATTCCCAGGTGTGATTCAACCACAATAAGTACTAGAATCTGTACTTAATAAGAAAGTGTTATCCTAAACATAGCATTTGTTACATTTGACCACTTTCTAAACGGCATTGTGGGATCTTAGACAGCAATACAGTTGGTGATTCCTGGAGGAACGTTCAACAGACTGCACCACAGTGTGATTCAAGGAAAAATGTTTCAGCTAACACATGATGTGCACATGTCTTCCTGTACCCTACCATTCCTACAATGTCTGTCACATGCTGCCACTATATCAAAGGTTAAATCAATTGCTCTAATAGAGTTGTGGCCAGTCTTACTTGGGGCTTTTATGGGTCATAATACTGACCAAATGTGGGAACGCCCAGTATTTCCTTTCTGTATGGAAATACAGAACTTCTACAATATGATCTCGGGATTTGTATCTGCCCACCATTAACAAAACATTCTTTTTGTGATATACTACATATTTATTGTGCCAAGAATTTAACTTTGTGTTCCCTTCACTCTTTTTACTTTTCATATTTCATAAATTATGAAATGTGAATTTGACATTATGTTTGTCCAAAAAAGTAATTCTGACACAGACAATAATCAAGGTTGAAACGAATAATTATTGCCTCCATTACTGTGATAGATATACATGATATATAATGTAAACTTTCAAAAGATTAATTCAGCCATGTGTATTATACACACAAAATACACTAATGACACTCAAGTACAGGACTTTTGAACCCTGCACTCATTATCAAGCCTGACCAGGTTAGGAGTGCACAAAGTTGGCCCTAAAATATGGCATTTCGAACCCTGCGCACACTATGGGGCAGGACAAAGTAAGGCCCTACATCAGACTAGAGAGCAAGAGTGATTGAGTGGGTGGGATGAGTGAGTGGGTGAGTGAGTGAGTGAGTGAGTGAGTGAGTGAGTGAGTGAGTGAGTGAGAAGTGAGTGAGTGAGTGAGTGAGTGGCGGGGGACACCAGAAATGGGCTTCACACATTGTACCCATGTCCGGAATCGAACCTGGGTCTTCGACGTGACGAGCGAAGTTTTAACCACTAGGCTACCCGACCGCCGCCTAGAGGGCAAGAAAGTCAGCACTAAGATACAGGAATTTTGAACTGCACTTACTATGGGGCACAAGAATGTAAGGACTTACCTAGGTTAGAGGGGATGAGGGGACACAGAGGCAGCCTGGGCTTATCATCTGAAGAATCTCTGTTAGGTCTTCCTGTCAACAAATGCCGAAGACTGTTTCCAGAAATATTAGTCTTCTGTTTCATCAGGAAGCCTCTCAAATACATTGACATCCCTGATGTAGAATTGAAGTGGATCATGAAATTGAAGGCAAACTCAAACACCAAAAGACATGCCAGGACTGATGCCACGATCATGAATCTACTGACGAAGAAGGAGCGTATGTAGGGCAGTGTAGCTCTAATTACTGCCATTGGTGAGATTCTCATCCTCTTGTTTGTGGGGAGCATTATGCAAGGCAGTGGTGCAGATTACTGGATGGACTGTTTCCGCCTCTTCATGTTTACAGATCTATATCAGGTCTGTGAGAGTTGTTCACCTCCTGTCTGAAAACAAAAAAGAACAACATCACAATATGTCTCATGATCAATGAAAACATAGACCTGTATAAACGGTCATCGAGATTTATTGTCTTGATTTACCAGTAATGGCAATTGATTTGTTAATCAATCTAAATTTGTTCCATGTCATACGTTGCTCCAGTATGAACAAGTTCAAGATAGACTTCATGAAGCATCAAAAGACCCATATTGAACATCGCTTCAAGCATTCAGCCAACAGTGAGTGAATGTAGTTTTACAACACTTTTGGGGCGGTTGGGTAGCCTAGTGGTTAAAGCGTTCGCTCGTCACGCCGAAGGCCCGGGTTCGATTCCCGACATGGGTACAATGTGTGAAGCCCATTTCTGGTGTCCCCAGCCGTGATATTGCTGGATTATTGCTAAAAGCGGCATAAAACCATACTCACTCATTCACTACAACACTTTAAGCACTATTCCAGCACTATCACAACGGGGAATACTGGAAATGGGCTTCACACATTGTATCTATGTAAGGAATCAAACCCGGTCCTTCAGCGTGACGACCGAAACGCTACCCCACCACTCTTCTCGGCTGGTCTCATACCGTATTCAACGTAATAAGCGCCCAGGGCGCTCTCAAAAATAGAAATAGGGGGCGCTTATTGGAATATTATTTTGATTTGAAAGATTGTAAATTTCGTGGTTCATTCTAACAGCCTGAAATGTTTACATACGACAGATATATTTTTCAAGTATTAAATTGCCCATAATTAAGGGTGGTATAACACATGAGTGCGTATTAAACACGAATAAATAATTCTTGTGTACATTGATCAATCGGAAGGGGTGCTGATTGGGATTGTTCACTAGCCAATATAATAGCAAAAGAGCGGGGCGCTTATTACGTCGAATACGGTAAATGAATTTCTAAGTCCTTGAAATGTTATGTGCACACCATTCAAACAAATGTGGATACAGAACATTGAAGTAAAAGACAAAGACCAGCTATCTAAAAATTGTATTTGCTCCAATAACCAGGATTAACTATCAGTGAACAACAAGGCTGACCAAGAACTTTCCTATGGAAAGATACAGAGAGAGAATATTTTCAATGTATAATCTTTCAGATTCTGATTAATGATTGCTCATTAATCAATCCCTTTTTTAAACTACAACTTCAAAGCCATATTTTTCTGTGTAGCACAGTGCTATACGTAAACTCATTCAGTCTCATAATCATGATAAGAGCCTCTCCCTGAAACTCTGTGGACAGATTACTGGTACACTTATATTTCATTTCACAAGTGACAGCCAGTAGTTCTCACCAGGCAATGCTATTATACGCAATTAGCCCTCTTCCAGTAATGGTATGGATTTGGGTAGGAGAGATGAATACTTCCTTAATTGCTTGGGACTGGCTTGAGCATTAACATGATAAAGCTCTCATTCATACACTGTGCGTCATGAAATCATTTCTACATTTGTCATATTTATCCTAAACTGCTTATGAATTAGAACAATAAACGATCATAACACCTACAAAGCTAAAAGAAAGAAAAAAATATTTTCCTTTCTTTTATAAATGATAATGACGATAATGGTCATCTGCACTGCTGGCAGACACAGAAGGAGATCATTATGATATCAATAAATAACTGTCAATGTCCAGAGCATCTTTCTGCCTAAAGGCAGCAGCACTCTGACATAACAGTAGCCACACAATGTTCTTTCATCTCTCTGTCTGAATAATGTTCACTGTGAATGTCATGGGATGCAATAGTATGGCTGTTAGAATTATTGAAAGTAAATCAATTGCAGCAGGCATGATTTAATTGACATTTCTATTCTGTTAAGAAATACAACCTAAGGTTCAGACTGGCCAGGTCCACGTCACTTTCTGCCCTTAATCGTGTCGTTTTGTTTCATAGGTTGCCTTATGTGTAGGTTACCCTTTGTGGAGGTTCCCCTATGTGTAGGTTACCCTTTGTGGAGGTTCCCCTATGTGGAGGTTACCCTTTGTGAAGGTTTCCCTATTGGTGGGTTCCCCTATGCGGGGGTTCACCTCTGTGTAGGTTCCCCTCTGTGGGTGTTCCCCTATGTGGAGGTTACCCTTTGTAGAGGTTCCCCAATGTGGTTCCCCTATGGGTAGGTTACCCTATGTGGAGGTTCCCTGCTGTTGAAGTTTCCCTATGTGGAGGTTCCCCTATGTGGGGGTTCAGCTCTGTGGAGGTTCCACTATGTGGGGGTTCCCCTATGTGGAGGTTACCCTTTGTGAAGGTTTCCCTATGGGTAGGTTCCCCTATGTGGGGGTTCACCTCTGTGTAGGTTCCCCTCTGTGGGTGTTCCCCTATGTGGAGGTTACCCTTTGTAGAGGTTCCCCAATGTGGTTCCCCTATGGGTAGGTTACCCTATGTGGAGGTTCCCTGCTGTTGACGTTTCCCTATGTGGAGGTTCCCCTATGTGGGGATTCCGCTCTGTGGAGGTTCCACTATGTGGGGGTTCCCCTATGGGGTTGTTCCCCTCTGTGGTGGTTCCCCTATGTGGAGGTTTCTCTATGTGGAGGTTCCTGTATGTGGAGGTTCCAGTATGTGGAGGTTCCCCCATGTGTATGTTCCCTAAAGTGACGGTTCCCTTATACAGAGAGGTAGGCACTGATATAACAGTGAGATCATTAAGTAGATAGGTACACACATTCAGGTGTCAATAGTTTGTCTACGGTCCACAACACTGCA
The DNA here is from genome assembly GCF_023055435.1 of Haliotis rufescens. Taxonomy (NCBI): domain Eukaryota; kingdom Metazoa; phylum Mollusca; class Gastropoda; order Lepetellida; family Haliotidae; genus Haliotis; species Haliotis rufescens. The sequence goes on along the minus strand of NW_025964223.1, from coordinate 5,191,774 downwards.
CAGCTTTCTGTTCTGTCAATGCAGCTAACTGTACTCATAACCAACTTCTTCTCTGGACACCCATGCAGATCTGGTCGAGAATAGGTCTTCAGCAACTCATGCTTACAGTAAGAGAGACTAACCGGATCGGGTGGTCAGGCTCGCTGACTTGGTTGATGTATGTCATTGTATCCCAATTGCTCAGATCGATGGTCATGATGTCAAGCACTGGATTGTCTGGTCCATATCATCTTCCCGAGGCAAGTGAGTTAACTAACTATAAAAGTACAGTTTCCACCCTTGCCGAACTAGGCTGGAATTCCTGGGCTCGATCGTAGCGCCACCAGTGGCTATTACGAGTTATGTCCTTTCTATGCCTCTCCTATTGACCAATCAGATTCAACCTCTCCTATCACTTGCATTTGCTTCAAACAAAACGGTGGCGCCCAGTCAAGACGATCTGATTGATAATCAAGATCTATATTGTGATAAAACGAGTCTTACATCGCGAAGTGCATCAAATCACGTGAGCACCTTGATTTAAAGCATAAAAAGATTTAGAAAATATCTGTTGACAACGAGTTAGTGGTGCACATGCTTTTCAAATCCTGCAGTCGAACGAAATCTAAATGACACTTTACGAACCAGATTTCGATTTCGGTGTGCGATTTTGATTGGACTATGCACAGACTCGTTAGTCCAGCCAAAATGTAACTCCATAATACCAGCCTAGCTCGGCAAGGGTGGAAACTGGACTTCTATAGTCAGTTAACTCACTTGCCTCGGGAAGATGGGTCCATATATATAGGTGGAATATTGCTGAGTGCAACAAACACACAAAATTTGTTATAACAGATCAGGCCAGCTTGATATGACTTCAATGCATATTGAGATAAAAGTGAAGTCACATCCCACAATTCCCTTTCACATGCTGTACATCATCACCCACAGAGGAAGTCAGCATCCTGGCGTCCCATCATGTTAACCGTCACTTGTGTAGACAACACAAAAACACAGAATGTGAAAAACGGAAGTTTTTTTTAATTTCAATTCTAAAAAAATATTCTTTAGAAAGGTCGTCATACCTCATTGGGCCCATCTTCAGTAAACTTTAAATTTTACCAGGAATGAGTGAGTGCACAGTTTAATGCAGCTTATTTCAGTTAAATGTGTGAGAAATCCCGAGTGGTGCAGGTCTTAGATGTTTAAGACTTTGGTGAAACCAATGATCACTAGACTGGTGCTGACAAATCTAGCAGCATAATCAGTGTGACGTGAGATTCGAACCCATGGTCCTAGGTTTCTGGCGTGCCCAAGGTGCGCAACTCAGCAACTTAGAAGACCACCCATGAACCCTTTCTAGGAAAGAAGAGAGTCTTGCGTTTTGTGCTGCCTAAATATCACAATATGATAAACAATGATAAACCTATTCAGGTACTTTCACCTCTGAGTGTATGAGTGTGTGAGCAAAAGACTGTAGGCAGACCTCAAAGTTGCGACTAAAATGGTCGCCAATGCGACCTAAATTTCAATTTGTCTACTGTCTAAAATTCAGAGGTAGCCCAATGTCTACCTTGAAAAATATCTTGTGGCGACTAAATTCTATTCTATTTATGTAGACACAAACATAAACATGTCTGCTACTAACTGTACTCGCAAATACTTCCTCTAAAAGTCAACAATGAACAAAAATACATAAATATTAATGTAAGTAGTATTATATTTTAGTTGATAGTTTATTGTATAAGCAGGATACCTATATAATCTAGTAACATAAAATGCATCATTGTTCGAATTACAAATAACAAAAATCAAGTACAGCATGTACAGTATCCACTAAAATACAATAGTAGTTATTTGATAAAAGATAATTTCAAATGCTTTTGGCTACCTGCACTATTGGCTCGACTTCTTAATTTTACCAGTGGCTACCTGGACAAAAATACTTGTAGCCATATGGCTACTTGGTAAAAATTTAAACTTTGAGGCCTGGTAGGAGAGTAGGAATTTATGAGCAGAGGAGTGAAGGACTGTATGAGACATATGATACTACTATGCTATTGATTTAATGGCTTCAGATATATAAACTCCAGAAACTGCTTGATTGATAAGGCTGCTGCAGACTGTGACAAAACAAATTAGCTGTATAATGTGAATTTCTCCCAACTGAACACAAAACTTTGTATTGTAGGCTGTGTCACTTTTAAGAAATAGGTATCACTATGTTTGTTTTGCTTTTATCTGAGTCTGATGATGATGAAATGACATATTTACCGTAATAACTGACCTTGACTCTAGGGAAATTGACACAGTAATAACAACAACTCTCTTTTTTGTAACACCACAAAAGTGCTTGGGAGTCATGATGATGCTCTGAATTTTAAAGGGAACATATGTAAATTTATATTTCTTCTTTTCACAATTTCAATTTGTAGGATCAGTATGTAAAAAAAAAAAAACATGGAAAAAACATACAAGTCTCACATTATATATCTCATAGTATATTCAAATCTAACAAAACACTCCAACATGTTTCATCAAGTTAACCTCATAATGATTCCACATTAGAGCTTCAGATAAGCAGCGTATTTTGCATAAAATACCCCCCCGCCCAACAAGAAAAAGAAGAAGAATATTCAAAACCCAGTTACTTTCAATTAACTTGCGTACAGAAACACATGCATTAAAGAAAAAACTCAAATGTATAAACACAGCACGCGTAAATACACAATGAAGCTTTTTCAGCATGCGTACAACAGAGCTAATTTCCGATACACAATTACGAGCTAATTTACCTTCCGAGTTATATACATCTGAAACATTATATCGTATTTTTAAAATCTTAAATTGTTCACTTTTGGGGGGAAAAACCCAATAGAGAGATGAATATATGAGTGAAAACATATTGGTTACCCAATGAAAATGTAATAACCAAATGAAAATTGAAACCTTCGAGTAAAAACTCACATTTCACAGCAGACACAACAATCTGAATTTTAACAGAAGTCAACTCCTTTCATTCAGCCTAAATCCCTACCTTGACACAGTTTTTCTTATGTTTTACACACTATGTACACAAAGCTGTTTTTCACATTCCAATTGAAGTCTGTCTGTTGCAAACAACAGAATCAAAGCAACAACCACAATAACAACAAATGTTTATGAACATTATACAGGAACTGACCATCAGCCATAACCGCTATGACCATAACCGACATGGTCGTACAAGCTAGCCTACCTTAGTGACCGGCCTGACCAAGTTCTGGTGTTCACAGTGCCCTACTTGCTCACATCGCCTCAGCCATGTTTGTCCTGTCAACAGCTATCTCATCCCTCCCGATAAATGCCTTGTTGATCGTTCGCCTTAAAGCCAACAATCGTCTTAAATGCTTCATACCCACTATGGATGGCTAAAGATCAACAAACATTTCCTGATTAGATGGGACATTCCATGTTTGTTATCTGTCGCTCCTCGGACTGCAATATACGTCTGGCTTATGGCCAATGAATTAAATTTCATAACAGACTTCAAGAGCTGTCACGTATTCCTAACAGCACATCACATGCACTTAATTCTTACAATAGTTACCTTGTTAAAACACATGATCAATACTTCCATTGCTAACAATTGTAATTTCTAAGTATGCCATTTTTTAAAGAATTGACATAATAAACATCTTTATCACTTCTTTTTATATAAATAGAATATTTACACCACTTTTCATGTTCGAGTAACCATCTGCATTCCACAAACATAAAATGTAAAACAGACCATAAATTGTGTTCAGCTGTCAGAACTGCAAGCAATGCGAAGGTGAAACTGTCTATCTGACTCGCCAACAGTTCAGTTGTGCATTGTTACGCAGCTGATAAGTAGTGGCAAGACACAAAACTCATCCACTTTCACCTCAGAATCCATTAATTCAAAGAAGCACAAAACTATTTGCTCCTCACTGCCTTTGTGTGTTTAATGATTTGAAGTAAATGAAATGTGAAATCACAGCTTTTCTCCATATTTTGGCAATATGACATGTGAATACATGTACTTCATAAACAAATTATTTACTATTGTTAGGGCCCATTTTGGCTAGGTCAATTAGCTCTATATTAAAGATGTCTGGTGGCTTGGCTTTGTGTTTATGGCACAACTCCAACGTCCATGAATTGGGAATCCATTAATGACATATATTCAGCTAGTCTATCGGCTTTATGACGCAATGAAGCCAAGAATTTCAGACAAGACGTCAAATTGTTAAATATATAGTGTGATATCCTATACAATTAGTGAATTGTCCAACACTTTATGTCAGGCTGCATATGGCTCAATGCAAGAGTGAACGAGAGCATCGAACAATGTTCTAATGTATCACTGTATTGTAAGGCCCGTGAAGATCCAGGGTAGAATAGGTCTTGAGCAACCCATGCTTGCCTTAAAAGGTGACTATGCTTGTCGTGAGAGGCGACTAACAGGATCATGGGGTCAGGCTCGCTGACTTGGTTGATGCATGTCATCTATCCCAATTGCGTGGATCGATGCTCATGGTGTCAATCAATGGATTGTCTGGTCCAGGCTCGATTATCTACAGACCGCCGTCATATAGCTGGAATTTTGCTGAGTGCGGTGTTAAACAAACAAACAAACACTGTATTGTAACCCAGTTGTGAGATGTCATAGTACTGTATGATGTCATCAATGGAAAAAACCCACAATAGCTGCACATTAGAAATAGAGGAAAATAACTAAATGTGCACGTTTTTATCCATTTGCCCGAATATGTGCACACTTGCATATAGACCTTTTCTCATAGATTAAGGTATCATCAATATGATCTTCACATATATAAAAAGCTAAATACTATTTATTATACACTTGTGCAAGACTGTCCAGTGAGTGAGTGAGTGAGTGAGTGAGTGAGTGAGTTTGGTTTAACGCCCCTTTGAACATTCCAGTTATATCACGGCGTGTAAGCTTAATGTGGGAGGAAAGCCCGAAGTGATGCAGGTCTCAGACGTTTACCACTTCGGTGAAACCAACGAGCACGGGTATGGTGCTGTCCAGTGAGTGATTTCCATATATGCCTCTATAATAAAGCGTGAATTTGGCATGGTAGTTAACAAGGACACTATGTGCAAAAAACTGTGTCAAAAAAGGGCTTAATTTGAGATTGGGTAGCCACAACTGCTAGTATATACACATTATAGGTGTGACTCTCCACGATGAACACATGATGAAAGGCTTTTTAACTCTAAATAATAAGATGATAAAACTTTATACTTATGGAAGAATCTATTCAAAGACATATACTGTATTCGACGTAATAAGTGCCCCGCTCTGATAAGCGTCCAATGCGATATTTGCTAACATATTGGCTAGTGAACCATCCCAATTAGCATCCTTCCGATTGATCAATGTAAACAAGACTTATATATTCGTGTATAATACACACTCGTGTGTTACATGCACACTTATCACGAGCAATTAAATTCTGGAAAAATATATCTGTCATGTATAATACGCACAGACTTTTCTTTTGTATCATTTCAGGCTGTCAGCATTAACCATGAAATTTACGATCTTTCATCTAATTCACCAAAATTTTAGTCTAATAAGGGCCCCCTATTTCTAATTTTGAGAGCGCCCTGGGCACTTATTATGTCGAATACGGTAGTCATTTCAAAGAGCAGTTGGTCATTCACTGGCTTTTACTAGGATGAAACAAAATAGGAACAAGGTAGGTATAATTTTGCTTTCTTGTAATTCCATGGAATGTTCTTGCCACACGTCAGTTGCCTGTATCCTCAGCTATAGATATGATATATTTATGTGAGAGTTAGGCCTGGGACGATACACCAACTGTGCCATCCACTACGTATCACGATACTTGTAAGTGCTCTGACCCTATGGTGTGTGAGCCTACTTTTTCCTAGACAGGATAGTCAAATACCTGGCACACTGACGATTTACAGCTGGCAGTGTCAAGTATGACGCAATGGATGAAAATATTTACTTTTTCACTACTAATTTTCACTACTAATTAGTGTTTGGTGTAACAGCCTTTAAAGTAAACATTTGAGGTATGAATCAATATTTGGTACTTAGTATGCGACTAAGATCGATACTTGTATTGGGAAGTAAAATATCGTGATCCACCGATGCATCGGTGCATCGTCCCACCACTAGTGAGAATACTTGATAATCTGACACCATTATCTAAAGCAGCCCACCCTTTAGAAAATGAAACAAATGTAAATATGTACTTATAATTATTACATCACTATTCATATGATATACATATAATTAGTATCTATCTCTTAATTCAACAATGTCTGTTGAGAGAGGGACATGTAAGTGATCCACTTCAAGATCCTTGAATACTCTTGAGACAATAAAATATTGTTTAACCCAAAACCAACAAACATTATTAAATGTCATTGATGAATTATTTCTAAGAACAAATATTTGTTAAAATCCTGTGGTCACAAACAAAACAATGGGTCAGCTAGGCCACACTTTTGATAAATGTACGGTTTAGGGCTTTCTGTGACCAAATTCACTTGTGTCTGTCAAACGAAAAAATGTATCATATATATTTGGCATGTTGTTGGGGTTGGTCAATGTAACGGAGAATGAAAATGCTAATACCGTTTAAAGTGGAGGATGTTTAAAATTTTGTATTCGAGGATTGCAGAAACCAGAGACTACATACACAGCATGTATTATGCAATTTATCAACAATAAATTGAAAAGTTCATAGTTGCTTTAGTCTTGTATGATTTTTGTAGTCAGATCTTTTATTTCTCAAACTGATAAAAGATGGGTGATCAGGTAAGTAGAAATAAATCATAGTTTTTACTCGTTTTTTCTGAAACTTGTTAATAGCTGTTCTTCTAGCTTGATTTTCATTGACAATGGCATGGTAAAGAAATTATTCCAAACATTATGCTATTTTTTAGGGCTGGGACGAGTCCAAATTTACTACCCAGGTACACGACCCACTATTACCTGACACTATCCGGGTACCCACTGTAGGTCTCAAGAGTTGGGAACAAAATGTCTGATTGCGAACTGTTTCCCCGCAGCCCTCGCAAAAACTATTTAGATACATGTATCAAGCGATCAGATCATGTGTACACTGAAGTTGACTGAAGCTTTATCTTTGCTCAAACATATACAAGTCAAAAGGAATGTGTGCATCGTCAGAAAGAAATTTGAACATAAGCGAATTGCAGTTTAACCACTGAGCTATAGTGAGTTCTTGTCACTAAACAATATATCACGTAACTAACCATGGGTCCGGGTAGTATTGTGGGTACCCAGGTCCTACTCAGGACCCACCCAACCCGAGTACCCGAGTTACCCATCCCAGCCCTACTATATTCCTTATATTTTTGTGATGTTGTCTTTTGGCCCCAGTCAATTGATTTGTAACCCCAAAATAAAATAAAAATTTGCCTTACCTGTGCCTACTGAAACACAACTGGTAGGGGTCCTGTACCTGGTGAACATGTGTCTAATAAGGCTGAAGCAGGTACCCTACTAAACCACCTGGGGATTGTGACTCTCACTGATCTCAGGTGAATACAGAAAGGGAGAGTGATCACATGATTAAAATAAATCACAGTTTGCAAACACGTGTGGCAAGGGTGGAGCTCATAAAGAGCTTCTTTTGACAGGCCTTGTCTGTGTCTCTTGATACATCGCCTACTAAAATATCATTTAGACACAGAGATAGGCAAGTTTACATAAAAACATCATACTGAAACATCCCATACACTAGTGTTAGTCACTAGAGCTGAGCATCCCCGGAATCTTGTGATACAAATCTTATCATGATACGGACTGACGATACTACTGGTATCATGATACACCAGATCAAATTAGTAAGAAATGGTTAAATCCCTTAATTACAGCTCTAAACCTCTTTCTTCACACATTTATCTAAAAAACTCCAACAAATAAAACCACAAGTAAAAACGGTTTTAAATGAAGAGATGGTTATGACATGTACAGTCGCTTCGTCCTTTGGCCACCAGGTCCTTGTGTTCTGCCATGCTTACAGGTGGCCCTATGCTAACTTCTGTCATTACAGTAGGTACCTATTAGTTCCTGTTCCATTTATAGTGTATGGCGATCTCACAAACTGACGATTTAAGTATCGTGTGTACCTAAGTATCAACGATATCATAGGTATCGATGAATCGCTACAGTCCTAGCAGTAACAGATTATTTCCCATGGAACCAGGTCTGACCTGACTGAGATTCTAACACAACTCACAGATGAAGCTCTGAAGCTCAGTTTGTATTTACAACGCTTTGTCTGAAGAATGGAACATTTGTTTTCTTACGCAAGTCAATAATATAAGCATGATAAAGACTGTAGTGGGGCAGTTGTAGATTGTGTTGAATATTGAATAAAAAATATGACAGTTGATAATATTCATCATTCATATTTTGTATGCATATTTTGCATCTGGTAATATGGTCACTGATCCCTAAGAAAAACAAATTATTCTCCTTTCTGAACTATATGGGTCTAGGCCTATATCTGTGATAACCCGCCCATCAATTCCAAAGGCGTTGTGTCACTTGACCCATAAATACACCAGTCAGTCTAAGCCTCTGTCTGGTACGTTGAGTAAAAATAATTTCTTTGATTGCCATACTTTTCGTCAAAGTGGACTAAATGTGAGATTGGTAGACACAACTGCTATAATACATGATATTGGAGGCGTGACCCTCTGCTAATATATCTGATTTGATTTAATGTTTTCATACCCAGCCTAGCCCATGGTGTGGATCAAAGCTCACCTAATCATAGTCTATCAAACACTGTCTGTTCTGGCCCTCGCTGCCTTTGTGATCGGACAGCGTCTGTATGTTGGGTTACATACGGATCCATATTTGGGCAGACACGACTGGCGCAAATGTCCTGAAGAGTTTATGAGATTTTGGTTATACAGTAACACCTTATTAGTTGAGCCCCTTTACTCCAAAAACCTGTCTTTAAGGGTGATTGTTAGCCCTCCACCATGACTGTGGAATATATATATTATGAAATGAAAAACCAATCTTGATTATAAAAAAGTTAGCTCTATCAGCATTGGAATAAAATTAGAGTGGAGAATATTGTTGTGTTTTCATGTAATAGACTTTGTTAGTCTAGGCAAATATATATACTGACATTACTCCATTCCCATGATTTGTTAATATGGTTAATTTCACTGGAAAGATAAGTGTCTAGATTAAAAGGGTTCCACTGTTACATGTACAACGTAAAAACTAAAAATATGTAAATCTATCACTTTTACCATGTTTTAAATGTTGACTATGACATGATGATTTACACCCAATTCAACTAGGACATGTAGAATGGCAATATTTTCCATAGTAATCAGATATTTCCAGAGTTATAGATTGCAGTCATAATATGAAAGATATTGCCTATTTGAACAACTGTAATTATCACACAAGAAAGATAAGAAATAAAATTCCATCTACAGATTCAGATAGAGAAGTGTACCCAGTACAACAAAAATACTTGGATGTTCAGTTTTTAATTCTAAATTTGGAAAAGATAGCCAACATTTCCAGTCAATTATCATAAAAGCTACACAGTGCATTCTACAAAAAGTGATGCCTTATCAGCTGTTTATGCCACCCATGAAGCTAAAAGTAGAAAGACCATCAACAATAATATGTTGTGCCAGAGACCATATAATCTATTATATGGTCTCTGGTTGTGCTTAATTGGTTTTATATTCAATATGTCAAGATAATTACCATGTATATTTAAAGAAAATAACATTCAACTTGAGTTAAAAACTGATACAATTGTTGGTGATCTATCAAGTAAAAGCAAATAGCTTTTTCACATAATTTTCATTTTGTATTCGGAAGTATTTACACATAATCAAATATAGTCTAAAAACGAGCTAAAACTGTATCAATACATCTTGTATTCACCAATGTTAAAGTCATAACAAAAACCGTCTTCCCTTTTCCCTAACTTGTGTTGAAAAACTAAAAATAGAAATTAAATATTTATTTGGTTGAGTACGGTAACGGCTACCAAACTCAGCCCAGAAGCTGTGGGTCAAAAAGTTACCAAAATACGCCAAGACTCACAATATGATTCACTATCAATGGGTTGCTGCATCCATCTACCAAAATCTTACCTATGTAGAACAAAGATACGCTTTCAGCCACCATACTAACAATTCCATGATATATCAGTTCATATCGCCCCGACTTACCTTCAAGACAGGCGGAGACTACAAAGTTCCAAGTTGCTGAAGTGATGAGATCTCTCACAGATTTGCTATCGTTGAACAAGATGTATTCGTTATGTTTGAAAAATTGACCGCATTCCGATTGCGACTGCGTTGTCAACTCAACATTGAGATTGTTCTTCTTTTAGTTCTTCGCAACATCATGTGGAATCTCGAGGCCCGTATTGGAACCAGCATTGTCCACATTTAGACAGGTTAGAGGTCAAATCGAAAGCGAGGCCCCAAAAGTCGTCTGCTCTATCCTCCGCTCGTTAGGTGGCATTCGCATCGACAGATGTGCGACTATTCCAGGATTGTTCTCTGATTTGAGTTAGGGCGTTCTTAGTGAACCTAAAATGGTCTTATAAAGGAATATGGGTTGCTAATGTTACAGAAATGCACACGATATACACTGTATTTAAATTTGTTTTGTTTGTTTGTTTAACGCCGCACTCAGCAATATTTCAGCTATATGACGGCGGTCTGTAAATAATCGAGTCAGGACCAGACAATCCAGTGATTGACGGCATGAGCATCGTTCCATGTCATTGGGATACGATGACATGCATCAGAGACCATAAAATAGATATCATCCCCATGCATCAACCACGTCAGCGGGCATGACCACCCGATCCCGTTGGTCGCCTCTTACCACAAGCAAAGTCGCCTTTTTACGGCAAGCATGGGATGCTGAAGACCTATTCTCGAGAGCTACAGATATTTGCGTAAAATGTCCCCCCAAACTATTCAAAACCCAATTATTTTCAATTAGCTTGCGTACAGAAACGCATGCATTAAATGAAAAACTCAATTGTTGGAAAACAGCACGCGTAAATACCCAATGAAGTCTTTTCAACATGCGTACACCGGAGCTAATTTCCGAAACACAATTGCGAGCTAATTTACTGTCCGAGTCAATCCTATATTTAGAACCGTTATATACATCTAAAACATTATTTCATATTTTTTTAAATCTCAAATTGCTTACTTATTTTGGACAAACCCCAATAGAGTGATGAATAGATGAGTGAGAAATAAATACCCAATAACAAATGTAATAACCCAATTAAAATAGAAACCTTTGAGTAAAAAACTCAATTTCTCAAAAAGATATCTGGAGCTCTGCATTCTACACCGGATTTTCACGGGTATACAGAAGTATCTGTCACAAACGGAAATGTTGAGATAAAAAGTGGAAGTTACATTCTGTGTGCTTTGAATCCGGTTGTATAAAGTGTCATCTTTAAACAATTATTTAAAAATATTTTTTAGAAAACAGTTGTTAAAATTATTTTAATAAATAAATAAAAAGGGTCCCATAGACTCTTCATTTCCCGAAACTGCAGTAATCTAGAATGGCCAATTTTTATAACCTTGCATAAGCTGTATTGGATATATTTGTTATTTGTTGGGTCTGTATGACAGACTATATAATGTTCTTAGACATGATCAGGTTGCATCGCTCATATGATATTTTAGGATTAGTCGATCGAGTGATGAGCGTTGATGTAGTAATGTAGGTATATGTTACACGGGCAATACCCACACTTATTGGGAATATAAATGGAATGCATTCTGAATGAAGCTGATCAAAGAACTAAATTTGAAAACGGTCCCTGGGAGAAGGTTGACATCGGCTGCGTCCGAGGAGGCTGTTACTGTCAGATCAGAATATGATACTTCGGATTTATTGTAGATAAGGACAGTGCATGGTTTGTGAAGATCTATTCATACGTTTTAAACGCTACCATACTGCTGAGGGAGAGACAGAGGTACCGCACTAGCCTTGCTCAGAGGCTATACTGAATGATAAGTCCATGAGTGTATGGTAATTCTATCCTTATAATAGGCCAGAGTTGCGTCCCTTGGGCACGCCAGAAACCTATGATTGTGTGTTCGAATCCCGGTTCGCCGCGATTATGTTTCTTTGTTTGTCAGCACGTCTAAGACCTGCATCACTCCGTGCTTTCCTCCCACATTAAGCTGACACGCCGTGATATGACTGCAATAAAGTTAAAAGCGGCGTTAAACCCAACTCACTAACTAACTTTAACAATTGGGTGCACCATGCGGATTAGCAGTGACAGCGTGAAACAGGGGTGGTGTGGTGGTGATGAGGGTGGTTTACTTCCCAGTTCAAAGTAAACATTCGTACTTCCATACAATTGGAAACGTTTTTGCCGATATGTTTCGGAACATTACTACGCGATTTGTAAATGAACATTATTGGTATATTGCCAACACCCCCACCCTATACGTACATGGACACCTGGATTTCCTTTCCGCGTTTGGTGACAGTGACGTTAACCATCAGCAACCTTGAACCAAGACATTTTTTAATCACAGCCCTCATGTTTTGTTTTTAATTGTTACTATGTGTACATATTGAACTGGCTATTAACAAATAAGACAAAGACAATGTCTCAGTTCTAGTATTACACGTGGCAACAATTACATCTATAATCTCTATGCAATTGATACACACTAATCACACCTCTGCTAATGACAAACACTCTGGGTGTAGGAAGAGTTGTCGGTCCGAGTCGTCTAACGTACAATGTTAGGTAATACGCCCAAGATCCGACTGTGTGGAAGTACAGATGAGGACACACTAATTGAAATCAGATCTTCTACTACGATTCATTCTACTACGAAATGCTCATTGTGCATATACCGTAAATAATCAATAATTTCATATTTTATGTTTTCATGTAAGTCGGCTATTAGTTTATAATCGACAACCGTAAACAGAAGAGCTGTGGTACGGAATTAACAAAATAAGGAATAATATACAGTGACTGTATTTCGTCAGTACTTCGCGGGTTTAATCACAAGAACGTACTGTATACAATCCCGTAAAGTATTAATGGTGGAGGGGCGGTCGGGTAGCCTAGTGGTTAAAGCGTTCGCTCGTCACGCCGAAGACCCGGGTTCGATTCCCGACATGGGTACAATGTGTGAAGCCCATTTCTGGTGTCCCCCGCCGTGATATTGCTGGAATATTGCTAAAAGCGGCGTAAAACCATACTCACTCACTCACTCATTAATGGTGGACTGGTTGAAATCGGCATACAAATGCATTCAGGACATGAGCAGTTCAAATACATATATTTAGTTCATTAAGAAATATAAATACTTTCTAATTTCAACTGGGGCTCTTTTTTCAACAGGGAACCTCGTAACTATTAACTGATTGGCAAATTAACCAGTGAGGGACACTTTCAGGATCCTTCCTAATTCTGCCCAATGAAACTCACGGTGTGCCCTACAAGTGAAGTGTTGCATGGAGTGCACAGTCGGAAGGCTCCTATGTGCCGTGTGCCGGGAGCCACAAAGAAGTGCCAGTCGATAGGCGTTGTCCAACACATTTGAGAACCATCCTCTCCGCGCTCTGCTTGACCAGCTTGGCGAGACATTTGATACATCCTGGATTCACAGTGAAAGACTCGCCTGTCTGACGGCTAGCATGCCGTGGGTGATGCATGATACGTGCACAAGTATGATTACGTGAATTGGCAAACTTGCAGAACAGTCTCTGGCGCTGTACGTGCTTATCTAAGTAAACCATTACATCATGTTTTGTTGTATTGGCTGATTGCTTTTGAAATGCACGAACGCTGACTGGTATAATTTAGCCACATATAAATGAAAACGTGTGACTGAAACCCTGTGTCACACAGTCTGCGCATTATATAATGGTCTATAAACAATTAAAAATTATCTGTTCCCCCGAACTGTCGTAAGTCTATGTTCAAGAGTGAGACTGGTTTGTTTCACAGTCTCTGAACCATAATATTTCCCCTTTTCGCCCAGCCCTTTCTGTAATACCAAAATCTAGAGCAGAGACCATATATATATGGTCTCAGTCTAAAGGAATTAAGTCTAGATTTTCCTCAGGCTCTGAATCTCCCATCTCAATGGAGCCCCGTTTTAATTCAAATGGAGTTATTTGTTTCAAAATCAAAATTATATATTTTCAGAGACTAAGCGTTTGTAGGGTATGATAATTACAATCGTCTGTGTGGAACGGAGTCCATCATTTTAGTCTCGTTTATGGTCGACATATATTACACGTGCATCATCACTATGGCCAATGTAGCTAAATCTTGAACACTTCTTATTAATAATACTGAATCAAAATATCATGTATAATTACGCCTCTTATATAGACGCCATATCCAACCAGCAGGTTAAAATTAAAGATTTATAGACATCAACATGCAAACTATCACGTTCTGGGAGTCTCGAGCTTTCGGTAAACTTAGTATGTACCATTGTAACGGATTACTCAAACCATTATTCCAGTTACGCTCTTAATATATATCCCCTTCATACAAAACGAGCACAGCAATGTTATATAGGTTACAATTATGCTCCGTAAGAGCATAATCTTTTATCAACACAAAGTGGACTTCGATGTAAGTATGTTTTTAAAAGAAGTTTAAGTTGAAAACATGGATCTGAAATTGGGTAAATGCCAGTGGGATGAAAATAAGTTGAAACTGTCAGTGAATGGTTCTAATATATAATGCATACTGGAAATAGTCCATAGTTTTGTGTAGATTCTAACAAAACAAATGTAGGGATCGAAAATTGAGAAAGGGGTGAAAACAAGTGGAAATTGTCAATGAATGATTCCAATATATAATATACACTGGCAATCTGTATTCCATAGTTTAATGTAGGTTCTAACAAGACAAATGTAGGGATTACGGGTTAAAATAGGTCCCAGCAACATATGCCTGTCATAAGAGTCGACCTTATGGATCTGGTTGTCAGGTTCGGAGACTTGGTTGATTACGTGTCATCGTACCCCGAAAGCGTGCTTAGCGGTGTCTTCCCATTGATTAGATCACCCAATAGTTAGACAGCTCATAACAACACTTTAAACGGTTGAGTGCACACTAATCCTTATGCTTGTTACCTCAGACTTTAAAATGGAATAGTCCAGATAAGATCTGACAAACAAAGCAAAGCAGCTTTAAATAGATACTTAAATATTATACTTAACATTTAATGACACTTTACATTTGATAAATTTTATACAGTTTTATAACAACACTTTATGACAGTTTTTGGTAATGTACACTTTACATTTAATAACTTTTACAGTTTATTTATCCCAGACGAAGCAAGTGTCCACAAGCATCTAAATACTCAATAGCAGACTTGTCACCCTGCTGCAGCTGATCTTTGAAGCGTACCAGGCGGTTCTCTGTCTCTCTGTAGATTCTCTTGCGGCAGCGTGGTGCCGCACCAAAGTTCAGTTGCATCAAATTAGTCCTTTCACTGAACTCGACTTTCTGGATGACTTCAATGAATCTGTAGACGTTAGGGTGAACATGTGGCAGTAGGTACTTCAGTCGGCTGTGGAATCCCTCAAGGTTGTTGTTGGTTCTTGGTCCATCAGTTTCGAAATGGTTCCACATGCGCATTGGGAATCTGGCGTCATCATCCACCCAGGTTCCCACAATGTAGTCGCTAAAGTCCACAGCTCTAGGCACATCTGGTGTCGACTCCATAGCTTGAACCCACGCATCCTGAACAAAGGGAATGGGCAGCAGAGCTAGCCCAGCTACTCGTCGAATCCACTGGGTCACACGGGGGTCCTCCTTATACATGACTGCAAGTCCAAGATTTTGAGTCTTTCTCCAAATAGCCTGGGTGAAATGAAAAAAAGATCCCTTGATCACTGCTTGAGGAAACTCTGTCTCGATCGCGCTGACAACGTCTTGCTAGGTGATAGAGGTCTGTTGAGTCGCTCTTGAACTTCTGTCTTCAGTTGTCGAAAAAGCCGGCCATAGGTTGTTGCTTGACGATCTGGCAAAAGGGCGAACACTAGAGGGAAGGTGTTGGGACCAACTCTGGCATGAATGATGTATACTTTGTCCCATAAACCTGGACATGCTGTGAAGGTACCATCCATGTAAAGGGTGTCAGCTTCCTGGAGGGCTTGTATCTGTTCTGCAGTGGAGAACGACAGGATCTTGTCATCGTCGCCGT
Source organism: Haliotis rufescens (assembly GCF_023055435.1). Taxonomy (NCBI): domain Eukaryota; kingdom Metazoa; phylum Mollusca; class Gastropoda; order Lepetellida; family Haliotidae; genus Haliotis; species Haliotis rufescens. The sequence continues at coordinate 5,175,523 of NW_025964223.1, read as the reverse complement.
CGCTGAACAGTAGAAAGGGACGTCCATCTGTTGTCTCTGACCATTTGTCTTCAATGTCTACTGCTGACCGCGACCCGGGTAACGCTGGAATGGTCTTGTAAAGGAACAGTTACACATATGTTACATGAAATATTGATAATGATTTCATTAACTTGAAATGGTTAAGAGCGAAACAAGTTATGTGGGACCTAAAAAGAAAAGTCGTACATTTCCCATTGCACGTCTTGACGACACATCTCCATTGTGTGCAGGTTTGCCTCTCGCGGTTTCTGTTGTAAATATATCCATCTCATATCAACTGCTTACTTCCACGCCGAGAGGTGATGTACTCTACTTTCCTTAAACCGGCCATATAGATTCTGATAATGATGCGTACCCCAAGATCATTTTTATTTGTTTGATGAGTAGATAATCTAAACTCAACTCCTTCAACTGATCATACAGTAAGACAATTAAGCTACTCCATAGTTTACATAGTTAATCTCATGCCTATTGAAGCTGTGCTGAGAGTAAGGTAATTTAGGTTAATTAAACGAAATTGTAACATATATACTCCCTAAACTGTGAGTCCCCTATCCCTACTCAGTACTTTAATCTAATTAGGACTGATCCATTACACCTGTAGGTATATTCCCTCTTAGCCTAAATAGAAATGTCTAACAATTGGGACGTCTAACTAATGGGATATAACCTGCTTAATATCAATCACTGGATTGTCTGGTCTAACCTCGATTTTTTTTTTACAGGCCACCGTCATTTAGCGTGGATCCTGCTCATTGCGGCGGTACACAACAAACAAACAAATAAACATACAAACCTAGCATGAAATAATGATGCAAACTCCCTGAAGTTCCACTAACGCGTAGTCTCTGGAAATATATAATTTGGATAGAAATAAGCAGTACACTTAATTGGAAAAGAGACCCAGGGAGATTGGAGATCCTAAACCTGTGGCAATTCTAGACTTGCTTCCTGTACATCTTTAACATTATCATATAATGGGTAGGTCTCTCTGCAGGATAAAGCCAACGGATAAAAACGATATCCGTTGGGGTCATATGCGGATAGAGATGCAAATATCAAAGGTCAAGCAGGGACTACTTTCACTGTTTACAAACAAACATGGCGTCGCCCTCATTCGGCGATCGAGTCAGAATTAACCATCGGGAATCTGGAGAAACTACTGGGATAATTGCTATAATTATCAAAAGAACTGTCCAATATACTGAAAATCAGTGTCTAACTGTGACGTAGCTAAGGCATTTTACAAGTTTGGGCAACTTTGGAGACATAAATTGCGAAACAATTTTGCGAGGGCACTAGTCCTAGCCAAGCGGGATCAGTAGCTATATCTGTGCTTGTAGACCTCTGCGCCTTCGAACCTTTTCCCCAAATTAATATAGTTGGATTTGGCCGAAATATGTTTGAATTGCTACATTGTTTCGTTTTGTCGCTGTGTGTACATCTGACTGCACTTCGTAACGTTATGACAGGACAGACTGTCAACAACGTCTGACCGTGGCCGTGACGTCTCATAGACTAGGGTTAGAGTAGCTTCCCTTCCCTGTCCGACTGACACACACCACTTACCCTGTGACGTAATGTATATATATATATATATATATGTGTGTGTGTGTGTGTGTGTACGTATGTATGTATTAATGCGCACCATCCAGAAAAAAAAACTTGCAATGTTTCGGTAATGTTTGTGGGAGAAGGAAAGCACAGAATTGAAGAATGACATATGATAAAGAGGTTATCACGCTTGTGTGTTTGGGGATGGGAATAAACAACATGTATCTATTACAATGGTTTGGCGGAAGGAAAATAATAAGATTCACGGACCCTGAGACCGACTACCCCTGAAGCCTATTCACAGTCATGTTTTTAGACAAAAATCACGATCGTCTCCGGAATGAAAATATATTTCAGAAAAAAAAACAGTTGTTAAAATTATTTTAATAAAATATAATAAAAAGGGGCCCATAGACTCTAGATTTCCTGAAACTGCAGTAATCTAGAATTGCCAACTATTATAGACTTACATAGGCTGTATTGGATATATTTGTTTCAGGGTCTGTGTGACAGACTATATAATGTTCTTACACATGATCAGGTTGCATCGCTCATATGATATTTTAGGATTAGTCGGTCGAGTGATGAGAGTTGACATGTAGTAATGTAGGTATATGTTACACGGGCAATACCCACACTTATTGGGAAAATATATGTAATGCATTCTGCATGAAGCTGATCAAAGAACTAAACTCCCAAGAAGGTTGAGTCCTGCTGACCTGTCACAAGTGAGTTTGTTACTGTTAGATCAGAATATGATACTTCGGATTGATTGTAGATAAGGACAGTGCATGGTTTCTGAAGATCTACTAGCATAATTAGTATGAGCGACCAAAAGATTAGTAAACAGCGTATTTACAATCCTGCCAGGTAGATTGCTCGAAGATGCTGAATATGAGTAAATATCACTTATTAAATTCGTATACTTCACTACTCAAACCACACCTTAAAATATTTTTGAATGTAAAAACATACAAAACATGTTAAGGAATGTGTTTGAATCCTAAACGGTAAACACATTTGGTGTGTTCATGGTCTAAACAAATGAAATGATATATTGCCTCATAGCCTAAACACCACCTTAACATATCATCAACATAATCCAATTTACACACCTTTAAACACATTTAGAATGTACAAATGTTTAATAAAGTGCATATCATCAGGCTATAAGTCAAATGTGCATATATTGAAATTAGATGTGCAAATCAGATTCACAGGCACTTGCATAACACATATACACTACAAGGAACTTAATAATATTAACATAAAAATGTACAAATAATTAGCACAGGTGGTTGCGTGACGGATTGCAAATCAAGACCTTGCAGGTTCGAATCCCACAGAGGTTTAAAATTCGTTGTGTTCACCAATGTGTTGTTGCTGTGTGACTCATGGTATTCTTTCATCATGAAATTACTACTACTTAATTTGTTTTAGTTACTGACGATAGGCCATCTAGTGAAACAATATACTAGCTGATTGGTATAGTCTACTTAAAATGTTAGCGTCTGAGTGGACAGTGAAATTCACTGAGTTAGTGAACTTTACAAACCATTTCTATCAGTGTACAGAAACACTGGCACGCGCAAAAATCACAAACAGGATCCACAACCTAACCATATAACACCAGCTCCACAATCCTTACATTGGTTATCTATACCAGCAAGAGAACATATATAACACCAGCTCCACAATCCTTACATTGGTTATCTATACGAGCAAGAGGACATATATAACACCAGCTTCACAATCCTTACATTGGCTATCTATACGAGCAAGAGGACATATATAACACCAGCTTCACAATCCTTACATTGGCTATCTATACGAGCAAGAGAACATATATAACACCAGCTCCACAATCCTTACATTGGTTATCTATACGAGCAAGAGAACATATATAACATCAGCTCCACAATCCTTGAATTAGTTATCTATACCAGCAAGAGAACATATATATCACCAGCTTCACAATCCTTACATTGGTTATCAATACCAGCAAGAGAACATATATAACACCAGCTCCACAATCCTTGCATTGGTTATCTATACGAGCAAGAGAACATATATAACACCAGCTCCACAATCCTTGCATTGGTTATCTATACGAACAAGAGAACATATATAACGCCAGCTCCACAGTCCTTACATTGGTTATCTATACCAGGAAGAGACCATATAAAACACCAGCTCCACAATCCTTACAATGGTTATCTATACCAGCAAGAGAACATATATAATATCAGCTCCACAATCCTTACATTGGTTATCTATACGAGCAAGAGAACATATATAACAATAGCTCCACAATCCTTACATTGGTTATCTATACCAGGAAGAGACCATATAAAACACCAGCTCCACAATCCTTACATTGGTTATCTATACCAGCAAGAGAACATATATAACAATAGCTCCACAATCCTTGCATTGGTTATCTATACGAGCAAGAGGACATATATAACACTAGCTCCACAATCCTTACATTGATTATCTATACGAGCAAGAGAACATATATAACCCCAGCTCCACAATCCTTGCATTGGTTATCTATACCAGCAAGAGAACATATATAACCCCAGCTCCACAGTCCTTGCATTGGTCTACCGGCAAGTATCGGGCATACGTTTCTTACACTTCATCGTCCAGTATTTCCATGAAATGGGTCCCGACTATCCAGGCACAACCTGCAAGGTCATTGAGATCTTCCAATCATGATCTGGTAACGTCGCCTTACATTCTACGGCTGCCGTTTTTGCAGCTACCTCGCTCCAGCTTTGTGGAACGCTTTGCCTCTTGACATTCGCCTCTTGCTAACACCTTCTTCCAATCCAATTTAAAGATCTTTCTGTTAAAAAGGCACTTTTCATTTCTCTTCTATGTGCATGTATATATTGTAAATACTGCCATGTCGCTCTATGAGTAGATACTAAATGTCTGGAGCTCAGTGCATTATGAATGCATGTATTGTTCTTCAGATTTGCCTAAGGTCCATCACGTAGAGACAGTATCCTTTTGTTTCCCTGAGAATCTCCTTACCTTGACGGCAACCTGCACAACAAATCATTTCGGGCTCTTTCTTAGTTTTTCTATTTTTTAGTAAAGAAACTTATTAATTTCAAACGCAATTCTTTCTACACATATTTGTAAACTTAATCTGTTAATTATAAGATATATCTGAAATATATACGCTCACGTGATCGCATCACGTTTTACTTTTGTTCGTTCTCATTAGAAGAGAAAACAATTTTCCGAAAATGATAGACAAAACTGACACTTGTGTTAGGAAATATGAAACACACGCAATGTAAACACCAGCTTCAAATAGACATTTAGAAATGACATTCGGGTGGTGTCACGTGACCTGATTTGTCGCGTAAACAGAATTCCATCACGATGGTGCACATTTAGTTACGTATGTCATTGCTCACCATCTGACCGTCATTTCTTTAAAAAAAATACAATCCTAAAACCTAATTTATGTATTTTTTCCCAAAAAGCATAACCTGTACCACGGACTTTTATATAGGTCCGTGCTGTACATATCGCGAAATTCATAGTAGCCTGCAACCTCGGGGTATCGCGGTACTTGTCATGTACGTTAACGGAACAAAATGCACTAACTAACCTTTATGATTATTCGTGTTCTCTATAACAGATATCATTCGTGTTATCAAACTATGCATATTTACTGATAAAAGTTCATTATTTACATCAGTAGCTCCGAGTAAAAGCCGGGCCTCGCGCTGTTTGACAAGGGAGAGAACTCCATCGTATCGCGGTACAGAGAAAAGTTGTGTATGAAGGTCCGAATTGGACAAAAAGAGGACATAATTCTACCAACCACTTGGTATGATCATGCCAGACATCAGTGATTTATCCAGACAAGTGCAAAGACAGCACAAGTAAAATCCTAAATGTGTTATCAGCAATAGGTATTCAATGCATTTTTACCGAAAAGTAAGAGAAAAATATTTTTATAAGTCAACAACAAAATATCAGAAATGATATTTTAAGATTGTTAAAAACAAATTGGATGACAATAATTTGTCACAAAATGGAAAAATGTTAAAAGTCAACAATAAATATATAAAAAGCACTCCTAGTATGTCCAAAGTATGTATTTATCTTTTGGTTACTAGTGAAGAACGTATTTCTAAGTTTGGCATTATGGCCCTTATGATCTCCTAATAGATTCTGGGCACAGAGCGGGGAAAAATGTACGGACTACGTAACTTCCGTTACCTCATTAGTCGCCATGAATATGCAGATGATCTAGTTCAGGTCGATAGAGAAAGTTTACTTGGGGAACTGCGGGTTATATCGTTGGCCATTGATAGATGGGGGTAAGGCAATATTACAACAGATGCCAGAAATATGTATCAACGGATTAATAACTCCTTACTTACAGCAGACGGAACATTCCGAGGAAATTGAAATTGTTTACGAAGTGAGCACTTCCTGGTTACTGATTTGCATTAATAGACAGCCGTTAAGAGGCGTGTCCCGCGTGAACTATCGGAAATCACAATTGCCGCGATACGATGAATGCCGCGGTACCACGGGGTCCGAGTATACATAGTATTTTGAATAAGCATGTGTAGATCGAATTTTGGGAATATTGGTTTACGTCAGATGGCAGACGACAAATTGATAAAAAAAAAAATGTCCATTTTTAATGAAGAAAATAATTGAGTGCGATACCAGAGATAATAAAAAATGTAATTTATATAAGTGACGCGGTGCGCGTGATCACGTGACACATGCTGTTAAATCGATGGCGATAACTGGTACAATAACGTCCACTGGAAAGTTCTGGTTCCTCTGTTTTGATTCCTTCCCGTCGCTTTATAACAGAAACTACTCAAACTGTTTCCACGGACAGAAATAAGCGTATTTGCTGATAGTGTCACAAAAATCAAAGTTATTGGTACAGTCGACTTTATACACGGAATGTTTCAGAATTAACACAAAAAATATAGCTGGTCGCTTTCAAACCAGTAGAATAAATATATTGCGTCATTTTGATCAAATTGGAGCTTGGAATCGTTTCAGCAATTACCCCATATATGATAAAATATCACCTGGTTATGGTCCACAGATGTTGATGAAATGCTTATAAATTTAGTGGAAAATGCTTTTACTTGCCGACGATAGACAATTGTGGATTGTCTCCCTTATGTTCGGATTATACATACAGAAATTAAGTCACATAATCGAAGCGAATCTACAGGTGACATTTTATCGAAAACTATACTAATGTGACGGAAATTGTGTATGTCATTGGAGAAACAAAATTGTTTTAAATTTATGCGTATATCTGCGCGCCATGGATATCATCAGGAACTTTTGCAAATTCGAAAGTGTGATTAAAGGTAGCAGGCGCAGGTAAATGTGACGTCATCAGGTGTTTTCAAGATGGAGGCACCTGTCAGGCTCTGTTGTTTCCTGGTTTTGTTTTGTCATTTCGTCGTCGTTCCAGGTAACTACATGTTACATGTTAACACATACGGATAGTTAGGATTACTAGTGTAGTCGTATATATATATGTTTTATGTATTCCATACGTGTAGTGAACGTATACCGCTACCACACAAAATGATTATTGACAAAACTAATATACACAACATTTCAAATTGTTTTGCGTCAAAACAGTGTCCGGGTACTATGACGGAAAGATTTGCGCGCCGAATGACTTCAAATTTTGACTGGGTTAGGTGAAACCACACGTCTCGAGGCAACAATGCAGTTTACCGGGCGAAGCCCGAGCACTACCATCCACTCAAATACCGCGCTATTGCGCGACTGCAGTCTCGCTATACTGTTACCGTGGCTCACGATCCAGTGGCCCTCGCTTTACAATCCAAGACCCGATTTCGGTCTAAGGGAAACTGACACGCTTTTACGATCCAAGACCCGATTTCGGTCTTAGGGAAACTGACAGCCTTTACGATCCAACACCCCCATTTCGGTCTTTGGGAAACTGACAACCTTTACGATCCAAGACCCCATTTCGGTCTTTGGGAAACTGACACGACATTACAATTCAACACCCCTTTACTTTACAATTCAACACGCCTTTACTTTACAATTCAACACTCCATTACAATTCAACACCCCTTTACTTTACAATTCAACACGCCGTTACAATTCAACACGCCATTACAATTCAACACGCCATTACAATTCAACACGCCTTTACTTAACAATTCAACACCCCTTTACTTTACAATTCAACACGCCTTTACTTTACAATTCAACACTCCATTACAATTCAACACCCCTTTACTTTACAATTCAACACGCCGTTACAATTCAACACGCCATTACAATTCAACACGCCATTACAATTCAACACGCCTTTACTTAACAATTCAACACCCCTTTACTTTACAATTCAACACGCCTTTACTTTACAATTCAACACGCCGTTACAATTCAACACCACTTTACTTTACAATTCAACACACCATTACCATTCAACACCCCTTTACTTTACAATTCAACACCCCTTTACAATTCAACACCCCTTTTCGATCCTTATGGTTAGCTTGCTGAGGGCAAGGGTTAGCCATTAATTCTTACTTTTTCTAATGTTAATCCGGATAATCTGATTAAAGTAATTACGAGAGTGATGGCGTTGAACGTGATACGAAACACATCGTTATACACCTTAGCGTTGCTCGATCGGTTCGTCATGTTGATACAAACAATGGCGAGTGTGGCTTCAAGAAAAAATGAATGGGAGGGGGTGATGTCACACGCATGCGCAATTCATTGTTTATTTAATTGTGCATATGCGTTAAAGGCGTGCTTATGAGCCATTATACAAGAATGATCACATGTGATTGTGCTCGTAGTCTAGTGGTAGAGTGTTGGCTAATTAACTCATTAATTATCCCGGACATAAATGATTTTTTGTACTTCTAGCCGGGGGTTATGATTTTAAAACAATCAAGACGTGGGGTTATCAGCTGGTTATAGGACTAGGTTTTTTGGTTGTGACTTCTGTAGTGTAGTGTTAGGACGTGAATTTATACATGCCATAAACTTTTATAGCACATGCCAAATTTTATTTTGTGCAATGCCCATTTCTGGGGTCCCTGATGAAATAATGCTTGAATATTTCTGAAAGAGGCACCTTATTCACTAACTCATTCCTCATGGATGAATACGTGTTGTAAGTCCCTTCGTTCATTAGCTTGGGGCAGACAATCCAGATGATTCAGGTATCTATTCTATATATTACTCAAAAGAATAGAAACCATTTGACATTCCTATAGTTGCACTATTTTGTCATCTGTAAGGATTTTATGAAACTTCATTGATTAAAATAATTGCATTGCACAAAATTACACCCTCGTTTTGTCACCTGTCAAAGAGCACAGTGCATGTTATTTGAATGCAAACTGTGTACAATAGGGTTTAAACAGTTTATTTAAGGTATGGTATATATCAGGTATTCTGCAGCTTATATATTGAATGATGTCTGTTTAACAAAGTCAGAGGGGCGGTCGCGTAGCCTAGTGGTTAAAGCGTTTGATTGTCACGCCGAATACCCGGGTTTGATTCCCGACATGGTACAATGTGTGAAGCCAATTTCTGGTGTCCCCCGCCGTGATATTGCTGGAATATTGCTAAAAGCGGCATAAAACCATACTCACTTACTCACTACGTAAGTCAGCGTGATTACAATATTTAAGAATGTAGAAAGTGACCTACAATTTAAGATGTTGTGGCTATTTCATCAGTATTTTCATTTTAGTGTGTATGTAGGTGCGCAAGACTGATAAGAGCGGTAGGTATGATTTAAAGTGATTAAGAATCTTTACAAGTTAATGGAAAAGATGATTTCGGGCCTGTTTCACGCAGTTTTGTGTTATTGAACAAGTGGACACTCCTGTGAAGAAAGACACAGAAGAAATATTGTTGTAATTTTTGCTTAACTCTACAAACTTAAGACCTCATGTCTCATTTTTTGTAAGGGTATAGGAAAAGGAAAAACACTCGTGAGCTTCTTGATGTTTCTTGCCACATATGGAGTCCTGGCACTGTACCATGATAAGCACAGCAGGGATGATGATCAGGATACAGTTGTTTGTTTGTTTGTTGTTTAACGCCGAACTAGCAATATTCTAGCTTTATGACGGCAGTCTGTAAAAAATCGAGTCTGAACCAGACAATCCTGTGATTGACATCATGAGCATCGATCCACGCAATTGGGATATGATGACATGCATCAACCAAGTCAGCGAGTCTGACTACCAGTTTAGGTTAGTCACCTCTTGTGACAAGCGAAGTCGCTTTTTACGGCAAGCATGGGTTGCTGAAGACCTATTCTGCCCCGGATCTTCAGGGGTGAGGACAGTAGCTGATGGAGTGTGACAATAGTGTGAGTTTGGCTCAACCATGCTTTGAATAGTACAGTAAACTACGGTTATAACAAACAAAGGGACCACTTATTATTAGTTTGTTATATCCGTAGTTCTTTAAGCATTTCGACTGTCAGACATCTTGGATCAAGTCATGTGTCCACATCATGTTATATGTTTATTCATCATACATAACAGAAGTTTCAATGACATACAGAATCAAGAGTCACTTCCGCTTACGAGGTGTGTCTGCCATCGTAGGTTTATCAATACTGAATTTCCTCACTCTAGGCGTCACATATTATACACAGAATATATCCACTTCAAAGGCTATAGCCTAATCACTGTGTTACTATTTGTTAATTGAGGGTGTGATTTGAGGACAAGGTGTCAGTACTTAAGAGTAAATCATTTGCCTTCAATTGTTTGTTGCCGCTTAGAACAGCCGCGTGTTGCCGCGAATGTTTTGATCGGCAGATTGGTGACACGTGAGCAGCTCAGCTCAGGGACTAACACTTTGTTCTACCCTTAAACATTATCGTTGACAGAGTACACACAGGACCACAAAGTTATTTCGGTATATCCGTTATTTCGTTATAAGCGTGTTCGTTATATCTGTCAATTTTATATAACTCATGCAGCAAATGGCTGAGATCAATCGAACAGTTTGTTATATCTGTCAGTTCATTATAAGTGTGTTCGTTATAAATGTAGTTTACTGTATTTCAATTATATTATGGCGTGTCAGCTTGATGTGGGAGGAAAACTGAAAAATGATGCAGGTCTTACATGGGTTAAACTTTGATGAAACCAATCACGTCTTCCTGGAATTCAATTCAGTTCAGTTAAATTCCAGAAACATGGATTTCTGGCATGCATACTAAGGGACATAACTCTGTACTGAGATTTAGGCGCCTTAGAAGGTAAAATGTATGAAGTGTAACAAAAGTTTATGTTTGGGATAACACTTACTCGGCAAAGTACAGATTCTAGTATTTTGGGGGGTTGAGTCCCATCCGAACCCACTCAGCCAGAGCGAGGCACCTAAACGCCAGCACACAAAGTCAGCCATCTAACCCACTCAGCCACCAAGGCGTCCACAAAATGAATGTCCGATAACCGGTAGTCTAGATGTGGTGGCGATTAGGTGCCTCACTCTGGCAGTGTATGAGAATCTGTACTTTACTCGGAAAGTGTTATCCCGAATATAACATTTGTTACATTTAACCACTTTCTTAATGGCATTGTGTGTTCAATGTATGAACTGGTTTTGAACATCAACTGCTTCAGGTAACATCAACGTTCAGAACCAGTACGAGTGCGGCTCCTACCAGTACCCGCGCGAGGTCCGTGTGACAGACAGGGATGAGGACATCATCTCCTCACAGGCCCAGGAGTATTATGCCTCAGATCGCAACTGCCTCCTGACGATCATTGGCAAGAAGAACTACCAAATAGAACTGGAGCTGAGGCAGATTGACCTGGATGGCCATGCTTATGCTACAGACCATTGTGGAGGATTGTGCTGCAATGACTTTCTCAAGATCTTCAACAGTAAGGACATATATATGTGTTTACTAATTGGTATACACATTGTTAAAATTTACTAATCATGTTGATGTGAAATCAATATATAGTAGGGATGGGTATTGGAGGATTAAGGGGCGGTCGGGTAGCCTAGTGGGTAAAGCGTTCGCTCGTCACGCCCATGACCCGGGTTCGATTCCCAACATGGGTACAATGTGTGAAGCCCACTTCCGGTGTGCCCCGCTGTGATATTGCAGGAATATTGCTTAAAGCGGCGTAAAACCATTCTCACTATTGGAGGATTAAAGTGTCAAATGATCAAAATATTTTGCGATGCACAAGGCAGTGTTGCGATACGTGTCACAATATATTGTATAATTCTAAATTTTAAGTCTGATACATTAAGGTATGAATTGAAGTTCATAAATGGAAGAAAACAACATGCTTGTACAACATGATGTTTACTTAGCCAATCAATACGCAGCCATGTTGTTGCCCCGGAGGCATGCTGAGGGGCAGTGAAGGCATTTGGCAAGAATATAACATTAAACGCATGATAAAATCGCTATTTGAAATCACCCGATATATCAAGCATGATAAAATGATATTGTGATACGTGTCGTGGAAAGAATGAAGCTCAATTAACTGATATACCGATAATACCACACCGCCTTTATATATAGCTATTTATTCCTGTTGACTAGTTGGTGAAACAGTCTTAATTGTCTGTTGGTTTGTTTTTCTACATGGGTACAATGTGCAGTGCCTGTGCAGTGAAGCTGTGTATCCTCATGATAATATTGCTGGTAAAAAAACGCGCCTTTGCTGTGATAACTGCACTCCCATTTTGACAACAAGATTTTCACAAGAATAATTATGTAGTGTGATATGTCAAAGAGTGTTCCGTCAGTAATTCCAAACAAAATAGGTCCCCTTGGTAAAACGAACTTGTCATATCTAAACATGGTAAATATATCTGTATACATACGTTTGCCCATTTCTGGTGTCCCCCGCCGTGATATTGCTGGAATATTGCTAAAAGTGGCGTAAAACCATACTCACTCACTCACTCAGGTTGATGTAGCTGTAAACTAGTGTTTTATCCACTAACTCAGTGTGAATAAAATCCTGCTTTTCCCTTCTTTCACTTAATCATGTTATCAGGATATGGTCCTTCCAGTCCTACAATAAGTCAAGGCATAACCATTACTACAGTTTCCTTGCATTTCACCAAATACATATTGATTTTATGTGAGGTGACAAATGTAATCAAGTACAACTTGAATGTAGCATAAACATGGTAAGTACAGGATTAGTCTCAGTAGTTGTGTGTGGTCATGCTGATATGTCTTCATCTACTTCCTAGGTTACCGGGCGGACAATGCCCGTCTCTTGCCAGGGATGTCTCAGTGGGGTCTGTGTGGGAACGAGTTGCCCACCAAGGTGGTGTATCAGACTACCCAGAACTATGTCACCCTCCAGTTCAGGTCAGACAGGCGCAATGACTACAAGACAGGATTCTCCCTTCGGTTCAGACAGTATCCATGGAGGAACCCTGGCAATCTGCTGCCTGATGGTGGAGTATATGGTGGTAAGTGTCCTCATGAGTATGTGGTGGTAGGTACCTTAGGTGCAGACAGTATCCATGGAGGAACACTGGCAATCTGCTGCCTGATGGTGGAGTTTATGGTGGTAAGTGTCCTCATGAGTATGTGGTGGTAGGTACCTTAGGTGCAGAGGCAGACAGTTCTCCTGTAGGAACCCTGGCAATCTGCTTCCAGATGGTGGAGTTTATGGTGGTAGGTACCTTAGCTTCAGACAGTTCTCCTGGAGAAACCAGACAGTCTGCTTCCAGATGGTGGAGTATATGGTGCTAGTTACCAATGATTCAGACAGTTACCCTGGAGGAACCAGACAATCTGTTTCCAGATGGTGGAGTTTATGGTGGTAGGTACCTTAGGTTCAGAGGAAGACAGTTCTCCTGGAGGAACCAGACAGTCTGCTTCAAGATGGTGGAGTATATGGTGCTAGTTACCAATGATTCAGACAGTTATCCTGGAGGAACCAGACAATCTGTTTCCAGATGGTGGTAGGTACCTTATGTTCGGAGGAAGACAGTTCTCCTGGAGGAACCAGAAAATCTGCATCCAGATGGTGGAGTATATGGTGCTAGTTACCAATTATTCAGACAGTCATCTTGGAGGAACCAGACAATCTGTTTCCAGATGGTGGAGTTTATGGTGGTAGGTACCATTCTTGAGATTCTTATATGAACCCTTTATAAGTATATTCAAGTTGGTAAAATATAACTGGAGAATATTTGTATACATAAAAGACTTTCAATGTAGCACCTTTATGATTGATCTTCACAGCTATTTTACCATTCCTAGTACAGACAGTGTCTTGAGAATGAGCAAGAGAAGTACATGTTTGTTTGATTGATTGTCAGGCTGGAATGATGGGAGTCGGAGTGAGCTTCAGGTGGACTGGAGTGACCAGAGCCAGGTTCCAGGAGGTTACATTCCTGGGAGTCCCGGTAATGACTATGACAAAGACAAAGGAGGACTACAGTGCTACGAGTGCCAGGGCTGTGACCTGGAGTTCTTTGACCCGAAAAGGGAGGTTGCAGCAATCAAGGGAGGATGCTATGTCTGCTCCAAGACATGGAAGGATGGTCAGTATGCACAATAGTGGATTTCATTCTGATAGTTGCATTGTGAAGAAAGGGTCACAGGTGTCCCACTCATCTTAGGCTCCACAGTTCAAAGTCCAGAGTTGTCTCCTGTGGGCACGCCAGAAATCAATTATCATGGGTACGAATCGCTGATTGTGGTTCTCGGTTTGTCAGTAACACGCCCATGCTCAGGGTTCAACCAATTTAGTGGTAAACGTCTGAGGCCTGCATCACTTGCGGGTGGTGATATGACTCAAATACTGTTACAAGTGGCATTAAGCTATTCACTCATGCACTGTGAAGAAAACTTGTAAATATTGAAAGAAAATTTATCAACGTGTATGTTATTATGAAAATATACTTTACTGAATGCCTGTTATTCTGTCCTCCAGATTTTGCCTCGGCCCAGAGATTATGTTACACTCAGCTCCAGTTTACCAACCTCCTTCTTACACTTGTTGGTAAGTCCTGACTTGTTGAATAGTCTCTCTGTAGTGTCAGAGGGGTGGTCAGGTAGCCTAGTGGTTGAAGCGTTCGCTCGTCACACCGAAGACCCGGGTTCGATATATTGATACATTGATATAGTTCCTCTTTTTCCCTGATTATGTTTTTAGGTTTGTCAGCACCATACCTGAAGTAATGTGAAAGACCGGCATCACTTCGGGCTTTCCTCCCACATTAAGCTGACACGCCGTGATATAACTGGAATACTGTTAAAAGCGGCGTTCATCCAAACTCACTCATGACACTTGTATTAGGGCACAAAGTATTGTAATACACAGAGCCTTCAGTGGGTAGTAAATCTCTACTATGGAAGATTTTACTGACGCTTTTAACATTAGCTTTATCAATTGCCTGTTGTCTGATCATGTTGAAAATGCAGTCTTGTTGTCTCACAGATTCCTCAGTTGGTGGAGGAAAGGCTGAGGAGTTCCGAGGCTGTAAGCGCTTTATGGATGCCTATGGAGTGTCTCTCAACTTCTGCATCTGTGACGATGAGAACCTCTGCAACAGTGCAGGCCGTGTACATGTCAACATCCTGGCTGTCATTGCCCTCATTCTGGCAGTGGTCATGAAACACTAAGGGGAAACCCTCGTAAACGCAACTTCATTGGCTCCATTAATGTTGATGTAAATACAATGGATGTGTTAACATTTTGATGAGGCTATTGGATGATCAATGACAAATGTTACAGAAGTTATTTTGGATAATTATTGTACTTTCTATTACTGTACATGAGTTTTGATAGTTTTATGTTACATTGAAATTTTTGAAGAATATTTTTTCCAAAAAAATAAAAATATTTCTCTAAGCAGATATTTTTACTGTTTCACTCCAATGATGCAGTCTTATTAAATATTTATCTTCTTCCTCTTTGGGTCTTTGAACTTCCTATTTGCAACTGAACTTCGTCATAGTTTTATGTTATTTGTGTAGTAATATTGTTTATAACATGTCATATAATGACATAATGCCACCCTTTGTTGAAATTATGGGGGTCACATAAGCTCCTGCAAAATTTTTCTTTTTGGGTTTTCATGTAAACCAAATATTTTCATCTGAGAGTTCAGATATTGCATTGTCATCTTAATTTCCTAGAGTTAGGAGATTGACCTACTGTGTTTTGAAGTATAGTATATACCTCTTAATTTTATTTTGGAACTGAGTCAGAGTTAATGTCAGAATCGTTCCCATAAACATCTGATATGTTTCAATATAATAAATATACAGTTCTGATGGGTTATTGGCAGCTATTTCCTTATGGATCAATATGTAGGCAATTGCTGTATGTATTACACATGTATTTTGTGTGAAAAGGCTTAAATTAGAGGTATCAAATCTGATAACTCATTTTAAGAAATCAGAATGAATCATTCTTCAACGTCATGGTAGAATTACAAACAGTGCAAACAAAAAAGGACAAATAGTCAGTCTCTGAACAATACAGTTATTGAGTTCTGGTCCAGTATGTATATTGCGGAATAAATATTTTTTATCTTTTTTTCATTCACAAACTGCAGCTGTGATTCATGTAATGAACAAGGGTTGGCCGTAGTTCAGCCTATTTGTGTTGATGTATCAAATGTTAACACTTAATCACACATCTGTTCCATTAGTACATTTTCTTTCTCATCACACTCATTTTTAACATTCAAAATCAATTGCTAGAGTGGTATGGACATAAAACCAGCTGAAGTGCAAGGGAAGAACCAGTTTGCTGAGTTGTGTCCCTTACTTGTGAAAGGAGCCGCTGGTCATCATCATCCTGAATTTGTCACTGTACTCATGCTGGAGGTTCAGGGTGGCACAGTCGTCTAAGGCACCGCGATTCGCTGTGCAGAGTTGTGTCCCTTGGGCACGCCAGAATCCTATGATTGTGGGTTCAAACCTGGTTCGCCACGATTATGTTTCTAGGTTTGTCAGCACCATACCCGTGCTCGTGGGTTTCACCAAAGTTGACAACATCTGAGACCTGCATCACTTCGGGCTTTCCTTCGACATTAAGCTGACACGCCGCGATATAACTGTAATACTGTTAAAAGCGGGGTTAATCCCAACTCACTCACTTACTCACTCAAATAATATTCAAAGTTGTGTTGAACTAAACTCAGCAATAATATATGTTCACAGGCAGGCATGTGTTTGGATAAGTGCCATCACACAACAACAAAGAAAACAATATAATAGATTATGTTTAGGAAGTACAATAACATTCCTGCTGATTTTACTCTCAGGTGATTTTTGATCAGTTGATTCCAAGAACATTAATTAATTGTGAAATGGCAGCATGAACTCTATATTACATCATATCACTTCATGATGACAATTGGATACTTGCACTCCTGTTTTATATAACATTCATAATATGTATGAAAATTTATTCATATTGATTCCCATGGTATGAAATTCATTGTGCATGTTTCCTATTTTCTATGATAATTTTTGTCATGTTGTTTCTTAAGGTTTTATACAAGTGTATATATATCATCAACATGAATAAATCTTAGATTAATGTTTGTGAGTTCTGCTGAATCAGTTGTAGTAGTATTGCTTCATTGATAGTAAATCAAGAACACAAACTCATGTTGCAACTAGTTGAACACCTATCAGTTTCCTCATTCTCTGATGGACGCTGGTGTTCTGAAAATTGGGTTACTTGCAGGTGTAAGCTACCATGATCTGGGGGTTTAAATCCTTGAACAAGCTAATTGATCGTCCTCCGAATGTCACGATCAGAATGAGGTTTTGTACCATATGAGACCACGGTATGCAACCACGCAATTATGTAACAACAATCCTGTACTTCTGTTTGTTGTTTGACAGCAGCTTATAAATAAACGAGCCTGGACCAGACAATCCAGTGAACAATCATCCACGGTCGAGGTAGGATGACCTGATCCATTTGGTTGCTTCTGACGGCAACCATAGGTTGCTTGGGACCTATTGTAACCTGTAAACCCAACGGGCATCAATAGTGTACATACAGGCACCCTGATCGTTGACCCACTCACCTTTTTTCCTTCCTGTCCGAAGAGAACATAAAATCACCACTCACATGTGACGTTAAGTCGTTGATGGCGACAAGATGGTTCATGTCAATTGCACACACTGATGTTGATTTTATTCCACTTTATTCGGAGAGGATGGCACTAAGAGGCGGCGGTTTAGCCACTTCCGCGTGACCGTATCCAGAGATCCTGGGTTCAATACCAGCTTTACCTTGGTTTGTCGGCACCATATCTATGCCATAGGCGGAGCTGGTGGGTGGTCAAGGAGGTCAGCCCCTCCCCACCCCCCACCTCGACACACCTACACATACATATTCCCTTTCTGAAAAACAAATTGTAGTATTTTGTAGGCAGTAAATATATCTGAGAGAGAATTTTGATAGTTTGGACCCCTCTCTTTTTAAAGATGTTGGATCCGCCATTGTGTGCTCCAAGTCTTCTCCAAAGCGTCAACATCAAATGTGTGCACCACTTAGGGCTTTCCTTCTACGTAAAGAAGACACACAGTAATGTGACTAAGGCTGTTCTTTAAAGCGGTGTTACACACTGTCAAACCCAGTGATTCTGCCAATTGTGTGTCATTGTTTTACCCAAGATACATTCAATATTGATTTAGGTGTGCGGGTCCCAGACTCGAGTGTGTACAGGCTGCTGTGATATAGCCGTAGTTTAGCCTGTTCAATAGTTGCTCACTTCCTAAGTCATAATCACATTTGGGGCCACGGGACACCCTGTCCTCTAGTCCCTGAGCAGAGTTGCGTGCCTTAGGCGTGACAGGAACCTATGATCGTGGGATCTCATCCCTGATTCGCCCTGATTTTGTTTCTTGTTTTGTCAATTTCACTCATGTTTCGTGGATTTTACTAAAGTAAAAGTCTATCACTTCGATCTTACCCCCACAACAAGCTGTCACCGCGAGATATACATTCAAGTCTCGTTGATCCGACACTCGTTAATCCGAAAATCGGCTTTATCCGACACACAGGACGTGAACCGATCAACATTTAAGCCTTTAAATAAACCAAAGAGGAAAAGCTAGTTTACAAATGAAGGCAGATAAATGTCGATGAAGCCAGTTAAAAATACTAACAGCTATATAAAATATATTGTCGACTTGCCTTGTAACATTCGTCAATATGTCTGTCTGTAGTACACCTCAGAGAAAGCGTACTAGTTACCAAAATTCTGTTCAAAGCGTAGGTAGGCCAAACTCACTCGCTTACTTACTCACATTTAGAAAGGGAAATTTAAACTGGCACGAATACTCCCTCAGCATTCTTGACACAAAACTATTTCCCACACTTCAACTCCACCCACGACTGTTTCTACTGACCCGTGAAGATTCAGGGGTAGAATAGGTCTTCAGCAACCCATACTTGCCGTAAAAAGCGACTATGCTTGTCGTAAAAGGCAACTAACGTGATCGGGTGGTCAGGCTCGCTGACTTGGTTGATACATGTCATCGATCCCAATTGCGTAGATCGATGCTCATGATGTCAATCACTGGATTGTCTGGTCCAGACGCGATTATTTTACAGACCGCCGTCATATAGCTGGAATATTGCTGAGTGTGGCGTTAAACAACAAACAAACAAACAAACTGTTCTACTGATAAAGCAGAACGAACGAACAAGTGTCGCGAACACCTGGTGTCATCAAGGCAGGTTACAGTGATTCCCGAGTGCAGGTGGCCTATTTGGACTCTCATTCTGAAGGACTGAGGATGACTGTTGTGACTTGCCTTATTGTTCTTATGCAAGCACAGCCGAAGATGATTGTATTATTTAGTTTAGATTTATACCGACAAATAACAATCAAACAAGGTTCCAACTGGCAATGAGGGTCATTTTACGAATACGAGACACTTTCGAAAACAATAGATGATGTTACAGGGGGCTTTGAATAACTTTCTTAGATTGCCATCTTCAGTCCAAAACTCAGATCCGTAAGGCAACTACCAGAATCGGTTGGTCAGGCTCGCTGACTTGGTTGATGCATCTCATCGTTTCCCAATTGAGTAGATCGATGCTCATGACGTCAATGACAGGATTGTCTGGTCCAGACTCAATTATATACACACCGCTGTCATATAGCTGGAATATTTCTGAGTGCGGCGTTAAACAACAAGAAAACAAGCAAAGAAATCAGATTACTCAATTGTGAAGCACTTAACTGGAAACCTCAGACGTCCGTCAATACGCTGACAGTGAAGTGAACGCTGGAGCACTGGGTCTTGTCAGCGCGTGGCTAAGTCTTCTGAGATGCTCTGCGTACAATGTACGTCGACATTGGTAATTAATCACAGATTACAAAATCATTGTTTATAACGCCCTGACTTTATTCATGTTACCAATTCCACATTTCGAACAGGATCCGGGGTATGGGATGGTGCCAAGGTGTCTTCAGAAACGCTTCACTCTGGAAAAAAGGGAGATAAGAACTGTATCCATGAATGTCATCTCCGCCTGTTTGTCGCGTATTATCATCCCCAGTTGCCCCGTGATATAGGTTGAACATTGCTGACTTCACAGTTAAATACCATTCACTTGCCTCTCAGATCATCCTCGATTATCGATTATTTGATAAATACCCTTGGCCAATACGCCACGTTCCATATCATCATTCTGAGAACAATTAGAATGACACGATTCTAGAAATAGTCGTCCAACCCAATGACACAAATGAGAGAATAAACTTGGTTATTGACACGATGGGGTTGGTGACGTCACTTTCGACACGAATCAATGGTTGGCAAATTGGCCCAATAGTGTGGAGACATACACTGGACAATCGAGAATGCCCTCAGCATACGTAGTCCATGTCGTAGGTCAACAGAGGAGTCATGTACGTTCATCACGGCAAACGCCAATGTACCGTGTGTTTGACTGTATGATCAATGCCACTACTGTGCTGAAAAGAATGCGATTCCTTCCAATGCATATGCCTAGCACCCGTTGGGCTGAGTATATGTAACCACCTCTGATATATAAGTACCATGCCATGGCTTTCTTAGTATTCAGTTCAGGTAGTTTAGACCAGGAACGCATTGACTGCTTATCTTTCGGAAGATCCTAATGTACTTGGAGGACTCGTTCAAAACTTTGAATCATTGTATCAAAGGGAAATACGTTACCTTCCTCGTGATCCAAATCCTCTCTGCGTTGACGTTGGTGGAGACTGAAGTCATCATTGTCTGCCCCTTTAAACAAAAGGAGAAGACTACATGTGATGTCATGGTTTACACGATTTTGCGGTCAAAATGAAAATAACAATAATATTTTAAAATCATATGATCAGGCAGGTGAAGTGATGTTTTACAAGCATTGACTACAACAATTTAACTTTAAGGAACTTAAATACAGAAATAATATAAACTATATGGCTTTAAATTAAAAGTATTACAGTCAAACAGCTAAAGTTGATACCATTTCCTGTTTCGACAAATACAATCAAGAAATTTAATGAGGGTGACATATGTTCTTGGAATCCAATTAAGTGAGAACCATTCATGGTATTACCATTGCTTGCCGAATTTACACCTGATGAATTGAGTGTCTGCCATGGATGGCAGGAGGAGATGATTGACTGAACTGAATATTACTCCAATTCGACAGTTTATCACAGCTTGGTCCACGCTTTCCCGTGTATGCGCCAAAACGAGACAGTAACCCCCAGAAGGTATTTGCATCCTTTACCTGAGATGAAGCCGTTCTCGATGAGGTCCTCCACGTCTCTGGTTGCCAATGCCTCCAGTATCTCCTTGTCACTGACATCAACGTCATCATCAACGTCGCCCACAGTCCTATCTCGCTTACCTAGGTATGTACAAACGTTATATAATTCAAAGATACTTGCTGAAGAAACTAGAAACTAGAAACTAGAAACTAGAGAGCCCTGAGCCAATGCCTGCAACATCAGCTGTACTTGAGATCGTTTCTTCAAGGGATCCGGCCACCCCCACACCCTCACACACACATCCACGATCCCCTCACACAGACGTATGTTGGTGTAGTCGCTAAAATTGACTGAGAGAGCATTTTGCTTATTTGGACCCCTTCCTTTTAAAAAGTTACCTATGCCTAAATACAAAAGAATAGATTTTTATGCATAGATTTCATGTTCGTCTTGAAGCTTTGATATTTTGATATTCCTTATTTTGAATACGATGTTCCCTAACACTTGTTCCGGTCATTCCATCTGCACAACAAGCCGACACATTATATTTGTAGCTAATTAATTTGAAAACAGAATTTAGAACAACTTTCCTACACCACCATTTCTACCCGACACTACATGATTCCGCTTCAGTGTGAAACTGAATGTTGTTTAATTCCCCAGTCTGTATTATTCCAGCTTTATGAGGACTGCCTGTAAATAATCTTGTTTGAACCAGGCAAACAGTGACTGAAATTATGAGCGCTGACCGCGTCATCCGGGGACGAGTAATGGGGGACTATCGTGGGCATGGTTAGCCAAGATTGTGTCGATGTAATATGGTATACAAGAAACAACCTACTCACCGACGACACGAACAACAGCCCTGCCTACAGTACGGGCAACCCTTGTCGCCGTTCTAGCCACAGCACGAACTATTCTTCTTACTCGCCAGGAATCTGCTCCGGGCAGGGCTACCACGACAGTCAGGACCAGGAGGACGAGTGCGATCTTCATCTGTGTAGAACCCAGTAGAAAATATTTCATAATTAGGACAATTATTACAAACACTGATGATTCATCGAGTAGATGATCAGGGTCTTATATGTTAAGAAATACGATGTACGTTTCCTGTGTCCTGCATCGACACACTGTACGTCGAATGTCGGCTCTGTGTTATGGATTTGTCATTGATAAAAAATATATTGTTTCCGAAAATGTTTGAAAAAATTATTATATTTTAGATTGTTGAAAAAAGAAGAAATTGCCTGCCACAAAAATTACATTGTTGCAAGTTGTTTCCTTAATAAATCAACATCCAAGTTATAAATTAAAAAATAATCTGGAATTTTAGCTAAAGGTGACAAAAAATATCTAGCCTTGATACAAAATCACAGCCCCAACCTTCCGCTCTCTGGGCAGACGCTCTACCACTAGGCCACAGGGGCGGTCGAGGGGGAAGCCCAATCAAATGTGTGAATGATATTTAATGCCACAGCCAGCATTATTCCAGCTATATCCCGGCGGCCTATTTGAGTCTAATTGAATCTCTTTAAGGAAAACCAGTACTACAAACAAATAAGCAACGACCCACGCCCACATTCATGAGAAATGTCTGACCATACGAAGCAGAGTAGTCGCCTCTTACGATCAATGGTGAATTGCTGCGGATGTATGATTCTAACCCTGGTCATCAATAACAAATAAGTATAAAACATATTTACCTTTGCAAGTTGAATGCTAAATGACGAACTGTTGTACAAATGTAATTCCGAGTGGGGTATATATAGCGTGCCAGTAATTACATGACACCTGACGACATGTTTACCTTCAGGTGTTTTCACATGTTAATATATCAAAGGTGAAACTTCACCGGTCTGTGTGGGTTGGCGTTCCTTGGGGGTATGCATGTGTAGTATTTCACACAATATATCCAACAATAAATTAGCCAATTTAGGTATTTGACCAAATTTAAGTTGTGTTACCATCCCACCCGAACAGGAACATTAACTGTCTTTTCATGTTAATTATAGACATCCAGACCAACACAAACCTGACCTTGTCCTTTTTGATAAATTCAACAAAATCATTTATATCATAGAATTATGTGCCCTTTTCGCCACTAATGTGATGGACCTGTTACAGGAAAACATGTCCAATATGCGGACGTCGCTTACGAAATTTCACGCTTAAATCCCATGTACCAGGTTGTCCGACTCTCCATTGTTCTCTCAATCCGTTGTCTGACATTGGAGAGTACTTGGGTCTGCGACCAGGAACAAAACCCTTTGGCAATCTGGGTAATGCAGAAGGCTGCAATGTTGGGAGTCCTCAATTCTCTGAAGTCTTCTTGTTAGGTTTGACTAGGCAGCCTGATTGCGCCAGGATCACCCGAACTGTCTTTGCGGCATTTATAGATTTTAATCTGTAAATATTATGAACAATGTTCAGAATACTTTTTACGCACCTTTGTTGAGTATACCACCCAAGTTTATATATGAGGCTGTAGCAGGTTTGCAATTGCATTACCATCTCATATCCTACTGAGTACCCATTTAGTGCTGGGTGAACAGAGACACATTTAGAACAAAGTCATTTGCCTAAAGTGACACAACATGTACGTAAGTGTGGGGCAAGACCGAATTCTTCTGGTTTGTGACCTATGCGTTGCACACAGGGCCGACCAGCTGTCATTCCAAACTAACAGTTTATAGGCTGATGCCAAACAGAAACCAGACAGAAAGGTGTTCATCCCATGCATGTTTTACCTGGTGTCATCACTAATTGATAGTAATATACAAACACATGTCGGAATCGTTCAACGGACTCTGCTTGTAGCACAGATTTCTTAAGATTATGGAAATGATTTTGTCGCATTTATTTATGTAATTATTGTGCTGGTTCATTCGACAATAAATTAAACTTAACAACGATATCTTGACTTTTAGATATTCATAAAGTATATTTCTAATCTTGAATGGCTGTTGATGCTTAGGTATTGATATTGTAATTCTTTCTACGTGGGAGATGAATCATGTGGGCTCCAGATGGTGGCGATCAGCGGCTGATGCTGTAGCCAAAGGTCACAGATTTTGGTTTTACAAGTGAATCATGATCCACTTACTACGTGTTAACCCTTGAAGATATGCCTTCGGTGATATTATCCATTATAATAAAATGAGTACACGATTTGTCGTGTGTCGTATTGTTGTGACATTTTTTTTGTCTAATGAAGGATGCACATGTTGTTCTCTACAAGCACCAAAAGCCAAATAACACTGTAATGTACCATAAACATTTTTATGATGAGGCTTCTGGCTGTGTATGACAAACGTCATGGTGACAGTCGTGACCGGATATCAATAAGCGTACCAGTTGCAGCCATACAATAACTTTTTATAACCTAAACACGTTTCTCTAACACATGCAGTCGACCCTGAAGGGTGACAGGGGCAATACAGCTTTTCGAGTAAACAAATATGATTTGAATGTGCAAATGAATATCTTCATCACCAGCCATGCCCCTATTCCATGGGGCGACAAAGGCAAACTGGCGGTGAAAGTTATATGAATGGATCACTTAAAATCAGTGACGACACCTTTTCTTCTTTTAACATCGACATCAACGATGTTTCGTGATCCATTCGTAAATGCCCATCACTACTTTTCCCTTTATGTCCTGTGGAATCTTTGTTGATGTTTTCAGTAAGCACTCACTCACACACTCACTCACTCATATCCACTTTTGGCCTTTTGTGTTCCTCATACTGTAAGGCTATGTGCTAAATTTAACCTTTATGGTCAGTTTGTCCCGAACGACGTTAATACAGATTAGCGTTCGGGACAAAATTACCAAAAAGATCACGTAGTTCACAGAGTATGACAAACAATTCAGGATAGGAATGAACTTATTGCTGTTCATCCTCGATCTTGCACTTTCTAAGCTGATTCTAGTATCTATTTTGCGACGCGGGTGGCCACATTGTCTAAGGTGCAACAGTACGTTGTGCGGAGTTCCTTCCCAGGAACCAGGCTCGTGCGTTTGAATCCCAGATTCACCCCTTTAATTGTTTTAGGTTTGTGAGAACCACAGCCATGCTAGTGGTTTGCACAATAGTGATCAACGTAAAAGACATGACATTAATTAAAGACATCGCAGTAATGATATGTTTAACAGATTGACAATCAATTGTTTGATCGGCATTACATAGAAGTTGACGGATGGCAAAGTAGACACAATTTATGGATAACAACGTTTTTAATACTATAAAGGCGATGTTTCGGTATAGATCCTTATACCGTTGTCAAGCAAGACTGAATGAAGACCATGGTACAGAATATATATAGTAGGTGGAGCATTAACAATTGCATACATGGGTGGGATAACATGAGTAAGTAATGACAACAGAAGGATAATACTGTTACAACATGATGGACAGAGAACACACAGGTGGAAGCCAATGGGACTAAACAGGATAAGTTTGTGTAGGTGTAGTGATTATTGCTTAATGAGTTCATAGTGGGCGGCCGCAGTCATATACATGTAGCTGTAATATTGCTGAGTGCGGCGTTAAACAACAAACCAACCAAATCATAGTAGGCGGATGTGAAATAGCCTTGATCTCTGTTGATTGATGGCTGGTGGCGGCGAATGCGGACTGCTTCTGTCCGTTTTCTTTTAGTGAAATCATTGAGGTTGTTGGAGAGGATTTGGACGTTGTCCCAGTTGATGTTGTGATTAGGGCAGTTGCTGATATGGTCCGAGATGGCTGATTTACTGTCTGATTTGATAGTTGAGGTTCAAGCCTAAAGGTGTAGTTTATATTAGTATTATGTATGTATATATATTAACCAAGAGGTATCAATATTACTAGATAAATAGAAGTTTGTTTCTGGAGCGGTATTTACCAATCATCTTGGAGTTGTGATGGGGGTAGTTACTGATATGGTCCGACATGGCTGATTTACTGTCTGATTTGATGGTTGAGGTTTTGTGCTCTTTGATTCTGGTGTTGACGGGGCGGGATGTTCCATCTACATAAGATTGTCCACAGTTACAGTGAATTGATTCATTCACCCTGTTATTCGTTACGTTCGTTCGTTCATTCATTCGGGTTTGGATATTACTCACTCTGGTTTGTCGTCTCTCCAATCTGCTGTTTTTTTCACTCTAGCTCCTCGCCTTACTGCTTCAACTTCATTACCATGTCTGTAAAAGTTCGAAGCATAAACAAATCCTTACCCAGGGACCTTGTCGGGGTCATTCTACCTCTCTTGTTAAACAGGGTGGCCAGTTACACCCTCACAGCCGATCCATCATGTGGATTAAGGAACATCCAAATCGCCTTCGACACCCAGAACCCCAAGAAGCCCAAAGTTCCGACCACGTCTCTACACTCAGAGCCCGTCAACCTACCCTCAGGCACAGCTACCGATCACCCCCCCCCCCCCCCCCCCCCCCACAGACTATCACCCAAGCGCAAGCGCAAGTATGCTCAGACTCTTGTTATCTCACCCATGGCCACCAAACCAATCAAGCTCAACACCTGCTCCCAGCCCTATTTAAAATGGTCCAATACCTTGAAACAGAACGTTTTGACCATTAAACCCTAACCCTTCAAGTTCTAAATTCTTTTCTGACATAAACTCAAAACCAGGGCCTTGAGATGACCCCTCAATTCATCATGAACACTTCAGCTCACGTTATTAAAAAACAATATCACCCTCTCACTGTCTTCGACTTCAATCTGGCTAGAACCCGAATCTCCGGCTCTCTCGCCAAATGCACCTGAAAACACCAACATCTTGCCCTAACTCCAAAAACCGCCTTCAGCACGTCCCTAGTACGCAAACTTATATACTGCCTGTTTAACTAATATTACCACCATGCTTTAGACCTTCTCACATGAAATCTTCATCATCTGCTAAATGTAAACAAACTTTTACTCAATTCGGATCCAAATTCATTGCGCTGACTGTCTTTTCCGGCGTCCGAGCGCTAAATTTCTATTACCCATCCTGCTAAATAACAATCCCACTTAACCAGCCAACCTCTCAAGGCCAAGGCCACCAAACATCTCCTCGCATGAAAAATCACAGGGCTAACGCGCACCTCCATATCAATCAATACCCACTCAAGCCAGTTTAGACGTACATAAGGCTCTTATACCCTTTTTCTTTCTTTATTATAACCTCATGTTCTAAACTGCAGCTTAACTGCAAATATATCAATCTACCCCATTCTGCTTTATCTTTTCTTCAAGTATAGCTAACAATTACTAGGATAGATTATATAGCACTTTCTACTCTTTTCAGGACTTAAATTCGTCATTCAAAATTTACCTCTCTTAATATATTACCATTTAACTTATCTCTTTTGATTTATACCTTAATACACTTCTTGTACATAATAGCCGTAGTTGTATAGGATTAGGTTAATGCCCCTTTCATTTACAGTTTTTTGGGTATGGTGTTTACCTGTATTAAAACATTATTTATTCTTTTAAAGTTTTCCTCACCTACCCCGACTGCGAAATTGTCAGTGGTAGAAGCGGTCGTTAAACTTCTAAAACAGACAGAGAGGCAGTCAGTTTTATAAACTACACCTTAAGGCTCTGGGGGTTTGGTTGTGTTCCTGCCCTTGGCTCTTAGTAGGGTACTGAGGGAGTTGGAACTTGTGAAGTAGGTGTCAATATTGGCTTGCTGTTTGAGGCTGATGATGTTGGAGGCATTTCCTATGTTTGACAATCCCCTGTCCATGGGTGTTCATTCTTTATAGTGAGAATAGCTAAAGTATTCAAAAGTTATTGGATGTGTAGTATATCTCGACGGCATGTGACAAGTGAACAATCTAATGTGATTTCAGTGTTATGTAGTTATCAAATTTGTGGACATAACATATATTCCTTTCGAAAACACTTCTGCAGCATTATCACAATATAAGAATTTATTCAAAACGCATTTCTCCTCTTAACTTATGCTGTAACAGCTATAATGTTCCTTGAGATCAGGTTCGTGTGGAAATGAAGTTTTATTACAGCATTATTCACGTAAAACAACGAGCAATGCAATTAGGTGACTCCAGACATATACGCGTTATGGCTAGAAGGTAATAAGCCTTTGTTCGTTCAGACAAAGGTTTTCCCACACGTAATACCGATATAGTCGTAGTTTTAGTATAATGAGATCATTCACGCTATGAGACTTTTAATTCAATCCCGACTAATGCAAAATACGAATCGCACTAGTAAGGTTCTCATTCGGTATATGTGTTTTATGCTGACAAAAACGACGAATCATGTGGTCACTGGATAGTATTGATCAACTTTGTTGCAGTGGTGTTATAACAGCCGAAGGTCACGCTTTTGTAAATGGAAATTGACACGATTTGTCATCCACCTGTTTCATTGATCGTTGCAGAAAGGCATTATCCATCATAATAAAATATATACACCAAGTGTCACGTGTATGCCACTGATCATGATGAACATTATGATAACGCACACTCTGTTTTTGTGTGAGGCATGGTGCTCGTGTCTTATTGTCCCTGATACCAAATTTCCCAATGTACGATACAATAGCATGGATTATGCGCGACATAATGCAAGAAGTGACACTGTTGAATACCAGTGTATAGTATCTGTCCCGGCCATATAAGTCTTAATATTTAAGTAGGTTTCTCCAGCATAAACAGTGGAAAAGGATGACATCAATTGTTGCCGCTATTTATGCGCCTCTAACAAATCTGATATATATGGACAATTATATAGCATATTTAGATAGTAGAAAGACTCAAAAATTGTTGGATCAAGGTTAAAACATTCAAGGCCTCAGTAAAACTATCGAAAAGTCTTATCCTTGGCATGTGGAAGGCATTTCAAAATTTGACGCAACAGTGTCAAACATGATGCAATCAAATGTAATTCTCTGTTTTGACTTGTACCGTATGTTCTCGAGCCTATTTCAGATGAACAATTGACTTGCCTTTGCACGTGTTTGTGATGGGTGACACCAGTTGAGCAGGATTCGCTAACCTTTTCGTGAACAGCTGGTATCACCACTATCAGTGGGGTGCATGCCTGGATGCAGGGGTTGCACAACATGAGGCAGGGGTTGCATGCTATCGCACCACATGAAATCACGACCCCAAGTCGAAATATAAATTAAGACATATGTTATATTTGTTGCTGATGAAGGCAATACCTCTCTTCAGGTCAGGAATGTCTTTTGCACAAGCCCATGATGTATATGATCTCAAGACTGAATGCGCAGGTCAGGTTCACAGGTCACTTTAGCGTTCAAATATCAGATTCTACCCTGTGGATTGCTTTATTTACAAGTATTTCCATGTTATGTGATTGGAGAAAGGAATGTCCTAGAGAATAGAGGGGTATCTTTACTAAAGAGAGCTAATCTTGTTAGGATCAGTTGATATAATACGTAGTGACATTTGGACTCTTACACAGTAGAAACTATTCCTGAGGTTAATGTGTGATGCTTTCGGACCACAATGCGAAACAGTGATTTCTCTCCCCATTATGTGTTAGCATCCTGGTTCACTGATAGTCACATTGCAGTACTGTATATCTGTAATAGCCTATCTGCCAATTCATAACTCAAGTGACCCTTACGCTTTTATATTCTTCATGCAATAACTACACTCTGTGCTTCTATGGTGTATTTGACGTTTATCTCCATGCTCTTAGTGACACCATTGAGTAAAAATGTAGGCTCTTCAGTAGTTGTTGGAGAATCCAAAGGAAAAGAGTAATCATTGACGGATGTTAATGTAACACTCCATATCCAAGTATCTGCATAAAGCAGAGTCGATTGTAAGGAATGTCTTGTTACACGTGCGTTATACCTAACATAGGTAAGCATGATTACATCAAATGTTTAAATTAATCCCCAAAAAAGTGTAAGTGACATATTAAATAATGGCACTTATAAGGCCAAAAGGTTAACCTTAGAAATAAATTCTACTGTGTAAGACTCCGATTAGGTGCCTCACTCTAAGTTTGGGTTCGAAGCCTAGATGGAATCCCCAAAGTACTACAATTTGTACTTTACTCAGAAAGTGTAACAAAAAACCATTTGTTACAAGTGACCGATTTCTAAAAGGCATTATTTGTTTGTACAGTCATATACACCCATACACAGTGACACTTACTCACGGTGACACGTGTTCAGTCAACTACTGCTTTCTCTTCACATGTTTCAATTACTGAAGTAAGTGAAGTTTCGATGACTATCCCTGGCAAGCGTTATCATCAACAAGTCATGCCCCAAGCTCGTCAGCACATTTCCGTGAGGCTGTATATGTTTTCGCCACTTTCAGGAATATTCCAGTATTCCAGCGGCTGAGGGTACTAGGAAGTGGCTTCACACATTCTACCCATGCCACGTGTCGAGCTAATAACCAAAAAAAACACATTCGCTTTTTGTGACTTTATTTATGTTCATACTCTTTTTGTTACACAGATAGAGGAGTTGGTACATTGGCTTTCGCTTGTCCACAAGATTATTCTGAAAGCGAAAATAGATAGTTGTCAATACTATGTAAAGGATGTACACGCGTCATCAAGTTTACACAGATATTAATGATATAAACCAGTGTGTGTATGTGTATTGATTGACATTGTACTTATATGGGGTGAAAAAGAATTTCGGATACATACATGCAACTTTTGGAACATTTACAATCTTTGAGGAACAAAACAAAGCAAGACTCAAAAGCATTCAGCATTATTTAGGTATATTCATTTTTGGGCCCACAGGATCGGCCCAGTTTAAGAAATGAGCAAACATTTAGAAATTGTTGTGAAAGTCATCAGATTATGGAATGTTGTCCATACGTTTGATATCATTTTAAATGGACTTATCTTGAAATCAGTAACACTCCATGTTCACGTGTTTAAGACATACTGAAATGTTATATGCAAATATGTAAATGGACATCAATCCCATTTTCAAATGAGATAGTTGCAGTTAATGCCTAAATATGTGATATGTAACTGAAACCATGTTCCATCATGTTGAATGTTAACGTATGTATATTGATTCTACAACTATGATGTAGGGCTTAAAATCTCACCCATCTCGAGGTCTGCATCTTCCCGGACGTGACGCTGGTAGAGGCTGATGTCTTCCTTGTCTGATTCTGGAACAACAACGAGACGACCTTATAGCTTTGAATAACATGGAATTCAAACAGTTGCGCCTATTATGCAAATAAAATACCTAATTTAAATTACTCCTCCCTAAATTTGAGTAGTACTTGAAGTAAGAAAGATCTTGACTCTTCTACGCGAGAGTGGTTATCTCTCTTACCTGTTACGTAACCATCCTGGACAAGGTCATCCACGTCTCTGGTTGCAAGCACCATCATGATCTCGTCGTCACTGACTTGACCGTCGCCGTCCACGTCAAACTCGCTCACGTCTCGTTTACCTGGTGATGGAAATAGTTACGGTTATATTGTTTGGGTTCACAACAAGTGTGGTCCAAAGCGTGGTTAGACTTCAGCTAGCCTTACTAGGACTAGGAGATACACTTCGGTCGTAACCTACCCCTAAATATTTACGTTCATAACAAATGGCGTTCTCTCAAACAATTTCACAATATACCCCTTGTCACGAGAAATGCGCTTACCGGATTTAATTGCATCTCCAACCTTTTTGACAGTTGAGACTACCTTCGAAGCGACGCGTCTGACGGCACCTCCAACTGTACGTACAATACTCCTGAAACGAGGGAAACGAATACCCCAGGAATCTTCATCTAGGTACATATAAGATAGTTTGGAATGATCCATTTTAGAGTTGTGAGCACTTTGTCCGAGCAATTTAACAACATGTCAGTTTATTACATCACAACTACAGCCAATGTAATATATATTGGTTAAACACGTCCAACTGTAGGTACCAGTTTAGACACACACATAAATATTTTCTTGAAGTACATTTCATGTTTGCATTGGACTGAAATAGCAGAGGACGAACAGGATAAATATTTTACACGTTCATAAAAAAGACACCTACCTTTGGATAGTTCTGGATATCAGTGGACAATGTTGTGGATGGACTGGTACATGTCGGGTATATATAGCATGGATGTGTTGATGGTCACACGCACCACATCCGGATGAAATGATCTTTCTGACATTATCTCGCCAGCCATCTGACAACTCAGTTAATACCTTCATAGCGTGGGACTGGCAGTGTGATTCATGTGTGTCACAAAGATGTATCCTGATTTAATTTGCTTATGAATCACTATCCAATGGTGATGAGGCCAGATGTTCGCGAAAATGTGAGCCTATACTGCCCCGGCCGGTGTCACCCGTCACAAACACATGAAAAAGCAAGGGCCCACGTGAACAAAACCCAAGGGAACATATGGTACAAGTCATAATAGGTAATTGCATCGAACTTCATTTTTTGTCACTGATGCATTAAATCTGGAAATGTCCTCAAGATACCTTCGATAAAACAGTTTGAAAGCTTTAGTAAGGCCCTGAATACTGATAAAAATTTGAGCAATAGTTGTATGACGATCTTTGAAATCGTGGTAGAAAGACCATACTTAATTGTCCCTCAAAGTTGTGATATGTAGAAACGAAAGGTTTGAGCTGCTAGCATATTATTCGACAGGTGAGGTGAGGTGAGGTGAGGTGAGGTGAAAGGGGTTTAACATCGCGCTTTTCGCTATCAAAGGAAAGTTGACGGTTGAAAGTCCAGTAAAGTTTTTATTGCAGAAATACTGAAAGGTCACAGGCATACAGTATAAATATGTGTGGATAGTAGATGAAAGTAGTAGACGTTGACATATTGGAGACAAAATAATGACAGTTTGTGACTTCGATAAATCAGAAGTTCTTTAGTATCCAAACAAGTATTTGGATGGGCTAGGGCTCTAGATAGTATTGAAAGAAAATGCAAGGACAGTTGACTCGACCCAGCTTATGACTACACCCATGGCCCTGTCTTTGTTTAACCAGCTCTCGATTTACTGAAGTACATCCATTTTCAAATACCCTCGTTTTTGTGCTAACACTTTAACACGATTTTGCATGATATTGTTCTGGCATTTTTATGTGACTTTGTAATCCTCGAACTCATTACAACGTCATCAGCAAATAACAGCAAAGCTATTCTAAAAGTATCTACGTGTAAGTGTAAAGACATAGTTTAAATGTTTCTGCATAGATCTACATGTAATATGAAGCACGAGTCGAACGCTCTTTGAAAACTTAGTTGAAGGAGCATGCTCTTAGACTCTTCAAACAGAATGTTAATCCCAGAGAATAATCAGTCTCTAATATCTGTCAAAACGGATTTGATTGGTTGTGAATGGCAAAACGGTGATTATGACATGAATGGATCACTGAAAGTCAGTGATGACACCAGGAGTTCGCGAAAAGGCTAAGCATGACCTGCTCTACCAGTAGCACCCGCCACTCAGACAATTTGCATAAAACAGTACAGTTTGATTGCTGCCTAACGTCTGCATTTATGTTGTTTTAGCTGCATTAAATCTATCAATAAGCTTTTGTAATAATTAATCATTTGTTAATTGTTTCAATTTATATTATCAATTATATCTTGGAAGTTACCTGCTACACAAATCCATCTCCATTGTGGACTATGCCAAGTGTGGTCGACAGATGATAGCTGCAAGCTATCACAGACACCAGGGTAGTGTAAGTATAGCTGAAGGTCACGGATGTGTATTCTCTGATTTGACAGGCACCAAGTGGTGATGAATGGATTTTCACAGGACTGACAATGGTGCGTGTGAGATTCAGTGTGAATTATAATATCATATTTCAAATTTTATTTGTTCTACTCAGGACAATGACCTGCTGATATAATTAATAGTTTTCACTACATTTTCACATACGTGATTTAAACAATATTATATTCAGGAATGATAATTAGTTACAAGAAATGGATTGGTGAAGAGACAATGTATATCTGATAAAATATACAAAGACATGTCCTTTTTGAAATCACAAATGTGCCTTATGAATATGGAAAGGGTTTTGTCGCTTTTATTAACACAAAAAGACAGATAAGCTTTGGTGTGTACCCTTCGAGCGAAAAGCGTGTTTATAAATTTGCAAATTTAGCCACGTTACATAACTATTTCACAAACTTTTATATTCTTATGAAATAACAAAGAGTACTATTGGTAATTGTAAAAGGCAAACTAACAATTTCACAAGAGATGATTGTAATTGATATCATTAAGTAAAAGATAAATAATACGACTTTACATTGATCAGGTAAACAATAAAAACAATGTAACAATTGGACTGAAGTACCTTAAAGCAAATATATGAAAAGAATAATTTCACCGACATCCGTGCCCCCATATATAATATTAAACTATAGATTAAGATCTTTTAGTGACATTTAGAAGTTGGCTATCTAACCAGTGACGTAATATTGCAAAATGTAAATATATAGGTTGATCGTAAATACAAGATGTGTATTGTATGGGCATATATGCTTTATTCGTTCGCATCAAATGGAAAAGAAATCCCACGCAGACACATATCACTTTACTCTAAATATGTACCCACATCAGTCGGCATTTGAAATACAGATTTTTCTTTGAAACACCACAGCCACAGTTCACAGAATCTTGGTTTGATGATGTAGAGGATTTGAAAGTCACGTACACGGACTATATTTTGTATATAAAATAGTCCATGAATGATTAAGCCTTGCTCGGCCGCCAATCTGACATATTATATGCATGTGTATATATCCATCCCGAGGGATGGTATTAAAAACATTTTGTCTGGCATCACTATGTTTCAGAACAGTTTGTTGGACATATCATCAAAATAAAGAGATGCTATCGTTATTTGTGGTGGAGACGAAAACGCCAGAACAGGACCGAGGTCTGATTTTGTAGAAGATGACATTATAGAATATATAGAAGGGCTGTGGCAAGGCAACTCAAGCTGGGATTTTATGTGCGCAATTTTCAGTTGAAATCGTTTCATAAGTATTAAAAATGTTAAGAACTTTGGTAAATGATTGTAAGAGTTGTGCTCGTGATGCAACATTCATGTCATGAACGGAAGATCAGAAACTGACGGTGAAATTGTGGATTATACATTCATTGGGAAAAAACGGCGCAGGCGTATTAGATAATAAATTTGCATTTGCAGCACTGTTTTAGCTTGCCAATGACTTTTCTAACCACGTGTGGAGTCACCTCATCTTCCGTGTAAATAACACTGGCAACAATCAAAACTCATGCAGATCAAAACTGTACTTCAAAAAGTTTGAATTATTTAGGGAAAACATTACCGATCATATACAAGAATTACTTGATGAATCAGTTGATATGAGATTTAGTGACATTGATAGAAGTATAGAGTTTAATACAGATGCATTATGTGCCGCGGCAAATGACACGAAGAAGCCAGCTGGAAGAAGTAAATACAATAATGAATGGTTTCATACTGGACGTGAACAGTTGAATCGTTAAAGAATGTAACTACATACTATAAATATTTGAGTGTTTTTCAGTAAAAATCTAAATTGGTCTATACATGCCAGAGAAGCATCAGTCCACGTCAAAAAGATTTTATTTGGTATTTTGAAGACTATAAAAGTGCTTGGTTATAAACGTTGCATGTCATACAAGTTCTTTAAGATTTGTTATGTTGGAATTAAACCAATTTTACTTTACGGTGCTGAAATATGGGGAATAAAACAATTTAGTTATATCGAAAAATGTGTATGCATGTAAAAGATTTCTTGGTGTAAAAACCAAAACATCTCACGCAATGGTTTATGGAGAATGTGGTAGATTTCCTCTATTTATATATTCACAGCTTAAAGTCATAAAGTACTGGCTGAAACTCCTGAAAATGAATTCATTGAGATATCAAAAGAAATGTGACAAATAACATGATTAAGATACGAATGGAAAGAAAAACTGATAACAGATGTGAAAAATTGTGTTCAATAATGGTTTTGGAAATGTTTGGTATGCACAATCTGTACCAACTGAAAGTGTATTTATCAGTTCTTTTCTACAGAGACTAAATGATCGTTTTCCTTGACATTATCGACCAAACTGTATATTATAGAATGTTGAAAACTCATATACACACAGAACAGTTTGTTTGTTTGTTTGTTGATTAACGCCGCACTCAGAAATATTCCAGCTATATGACCGCGGTCTGTAGATAATCGAGTCTCGACCAGACAATCCAGTGATTGACATCATTAGCATCGATCCATGCAATTGGGATACGATGACATGCATCAAACCAAGTCAGCGAGCCTGACCACCCGATCCCGTTAGTCGCCTCTTACGACAAGCATAGTCGCCTTTTACGGCAAGCATGGGTTGCTGAAGACCTATTCTAATCTGAATCTTCACGGGTCGCAGTCAAATCAGATGTTTTAGTCACATGTGGTTATAATGATTGGAAAACCGCTGACTGACAAACGAGAACTGAGTAGATTCCAACGCTACCCTTTGCGTTCCAAATTCAATTTAGTTCGGTTAAATCGACAGTTGACCTAGCTCTACATTGCAAACATTTATTTCTTATTATTTTCTTAATTTCTTATTTCTACACGATAGATTTTATTACCCACAGTGAAAAAGGCAAAGTGATCACTGGTTGACGACTATATAAAAAAAACCCGTCAACACCAGAGAATAACCAGTCTCGATTATCCACCAAAACAAATTCCATGGGGCGATAAAGGCAAACTAGCGGTGAAAGTTATATGAATGGATCACTTAAAATCAGTGACGACACCGCTTCTTGTTTTAACATCGACATCAATGATGTTTAGTGATCCATTCGTAAATGTCCATCACTACTTTGCCCTTTATGTCTTGTGGAATCTGTGTTGACGTTTTCAGTAAGCATATATATATATATGCACACGCCCGTAGCTCACAGAGTATGACAATTTCAGGGTAAGAATGAACTTATTGCTCTTTATCTTCGATCTTTGCACTTTCCAAGCTGATTCTAGTATTTATTTTGCGACGCGGGTGGCCACATTGTCTAAGGTGCAACAATACGTTGTGCAGAGTTGCTTCCCAGGAATCACAGGATTGTCTGGTCCAGACTCAATTATCTACAGAAAGCTGTCGTATAGCTGGAATATTGCTGAGTGCAGCGTTAAACAAAGAAAACAAGCCAAGAAATCAGATTACTCAATTGTGAAGCAGTCAACTGGAAACCTCAGGCGTCCGTCTATACGCTGACAGTGAAGTGAACGCTGGAGCACTTGTTCTTGTCAGCGCGTGGCTAAGTCTGCTAAGATGCTCTGCGTACAATGTACGTCGACATTGGTAATTAACCACAAATTACAAATTCATTGTTTATAATGCCCTGACTTTATTCATGTTATCAATTCCACATTTCGAACAGGATCCGGGGTATGGGATGGTGCCAAGGAATCTTCAGAAACGCTTCACTCTGGAAAAAAGGGAGATAAGAACTGTATCCATGAATGTCATCTCCGCCTGTTTGTCGCGTATGATCATCCCGTGTTGCCCCGTGATATAGCTGGAACATTGCTGACTTCATAGTTAAATACCATTCACTTGCCTCTCAGATCATTCTCGATTCTCGATTATTTGATAAATACTCTTGGCCAATACGCCACGTTCCATATCATCATTCTGAGGACAATTAGAATGACACGATTCTAGAAATAGTCGTCCAACCCAATGACACAAATGAGAGGGCAAACTTGGTTATTGATACGATGGGGATGGTGACGTCACTTCCGACACGAATCCATGGATGGCAAATTGGTCCAATAGAGTGGAGACATACACTGGACATTCGAGAATGCCCTCAGCATACGTAGTCCATGTCGTAGGTCAACAGAGGAGTCATGTACATGTACGACCAACACGCCAAAAGCCAATGTGCCGTGTGTTTGACTGCATGATCAATGTCACCACTGTGCTGAAAAGAATGCGATTCCTTCCAATGCCTAGCAACCGTTGGGCTGAATATCTGTAACCACCGCTGATATATAAGTACCATGCCATAGCTTTCTTAGTATTCAGTTCAGGTAGTTTAGACCAGGAATGCATAGACTGCTTATCTTTCGGAAGATCCTAACGTACTTGGAGGACTCGTTCAAAACTTTGAATCATTGTATTAAAGGGAAATACGTTACCTTCCTCGTGATCCAAATCCTCTCTGCGTTGACGTTGGTGGAGACTGAAGTCATCATTGTCTGCCCCTTTGAACAAAAGGAGAAGACTACATGTGATGTCATGGTTTACACGATTTTGCGGTCAAAATGAAAATAACAATAATATTTTAAAATCATATGATCAGGCAGGTGAAGTGATGTTTTACAAGTCAAAGCGTTGACTACAACAATTTAACTATAAGGAACTTAAATACAGAAATAATATAAAATATATGGCTTTAAATTAAAAGTATTACAGTCAAACAGCTAAAGTTAATACCATTTCCCGTTTCGACAAATACAATCAAGAAATTCAATGAAGGTGGCATATGTTTTTGGAATCCAATTGAGTGAGAACCATTCACGGTATTACCATTGCTTGCCGAATTTACACCTGATGAATTGAGTGTCTGCCATGGATGGCAGGAGGAGATGATTGACCGAACTGAATATTACTCCAATTCGACAGTTTATCACAGCTTGGTCCACGCTTTGCCGTGTATGCGCCAAAACGAGACAGTACCCCCAAGAAGGTATTTGCATCCTTTACCTGAGATGAAGCCGTTCTCGATGAGGTCCTCCACGTCTCTGGTTGCCAGTGTCTGCAGTATCTCCTCGTCACTGACATCAACGTCATCATCAACGTCGCCCACAGTTATATCTCGCTTACCTAGGTATGTACAAACGTTATATAATTCAAAGATACTTGCTGAAGAAACTAGAAACTTGAGAGCCCTGAGACAATGTCTGCAACATCAGCTGTACTT
Source organism: Haliotis rufescens (assembly GCF_023055435.1). Lineage (NCBI taxonomy): Eukaryota > Metazoa > Mollusca > Gastropoda > Lepetellida > Haliotidae > Haliotis > Haliotis rufescens. The sequence continues at coordinate 5,136,240 of NW_025964223.1, read as the reverse complement.
GAGATCGTTTCTTCAAGGGATCCGGCCACCCCCACACCCACACCCACACACACACACATCCACGATCCCCTCACACAGACGTATGTTGGTGTAGGCGCTAAAATTGACTGAGAGAGCATTTTGCTTATTTGGGCCCCTTCCCTTTAAAAAGTTACCTATGCATAAATACAAAAGAGTAGATTTCTATGCATAGATTTCCTGTTCGTCTTGAAGCTTTAATATTTTGATATTCCTTATTTTGAATACGATGTTCCCTAACACTTGTTCCGGTCATTCCATCTGCACAACAAGCCGACACATTATATTTGTAGCTAATTAATTTGAAAACAGAATTTAGAAAACAACTTTCCTACACCACCATTTCTACCCGACACTACATGATTCCGCTTCAGTGTGCAACTGAATGTTGTTTAATTCCCCAGTCTGTATTATTCCAGCTTTATGAGGACTGCCTGTAAATAATCTTGTTTGAACCAGGCAAACGGTGACTGAAATTATGAGCGCAGACCACGTCATCCGGGGACGAGTAATGGGGGACTATCGTGGGCACGGTTAGCCAAGATTGTGTCGATGTAATATGGTATACAAGAAACAACCTACTCACCAACAACAAGCCTTCTGCCAACGGTACGTACAACCCTTGAAGCCGTGTTCGTGACAGTACGGGCAACCCTTGTCGCCGTTCTGGCCACATCACGAACTATTCGTCTTATTCCCCAGGATTCTGCTCCGGGCAGGGCCACCACGACAGACAAGACCAGGAGGATGAGTGCGATCTTCATCTGTGTAGAACCGAGTAGAAAATATTTCATGAATAGGACAATTATTACAAACACTGATGATTCATCGAGTAGATGATCAGGGTCTTATATGTTAAGAAATACAATGTACGTTTCCTGTGTCCTGCATCGACACACTGTACGTCGAATGTCGGCTCTGTGTTTTGGATTTGTCATAAAAAAAATATATTGTTTCCGAAAATGTTTGAAAAAATAATTATACTTTAGATTGTTGGAAAATGAAGACATTGTTGTGAGGTGTTTTTTACCTTAATAAATCAACATCCCAGTTATAAATTAAAAAATAATCTGGAATTTTAGCTGAAGGTGACAAAAAATATTTAGCCTTGATACAAATCACAGCCCGAACCTTCCGCTCTACCACTAGGCCACAGGTGCGGTCGAGGGGGAAGCCCAATCGAGTGAGTGAATGTTATTTAATGCCACAGCCAGCACTATTCCAACTATATCCCGGCTGCCTATTTGAGTCTAACTGAATCTCTTTAAGGAAACCCAGTACTACATAAAATAAGCAACGATCCACGCCATAACATTCATTGAGAAATGTCTGACCATACGAAGCAGACTAGTCGCCTCTTACGATCAATGATGAATTGCTGCGGATGTATGATGTATCAATGACACAAGTATAAAACATATTTACCTTTGCAAGTTGAATGCTAAATGACGAACTGTTGTACAAATGTAATTCCGAGTGGGGTATATATAGCGTGCCAGTAATTACATGCCACCTGACGACATGTTTACCTTCAGGTGTTTTCACGTGTTGATATTACACAGGTGAAAAATCACCGGTCTATGTGGGTTGGCGTTCCTTGGGGGTATGCATGTGTGGTATTTCACACAATGTTACCAACAATAATTTAGCCTCATATATTTCCATATGAAATAGACTAAATCCGACTGACCGAAGTCCATCCACGGTTAGATCCAGAATATATAGAGGGCGTCATGGAACAGGATAATTATAGACATCCAGGCCAACAAGCCTGACCTTATCCTGTTTGATAAATTCAACAAAATCATTTATATCATAGAATTATGTGTCCCTTTCGCCACTAATGTGATGGACATGATTCAGGAAACGTGTCCAATATGCGGACGTCGCTTATGAAATTTCACGCTTGAATCCCATGTTCCAGGTTGTTCGACTCTCCATTGTTTTCTGTGCCTTAGGATTGGTACCTCTCAATCCATTGTCTGACATTGGAGAGTACCCGGGTCTGCGACCAGGAACAAAGCCATTTGGCTATCTGGGTAATACAGAAGGCTGCAGTGTTGGGATGTCCTCACATTCTCTGAAGTCTTCTTGTAAGGTTCGACTAGGCAGCCTGACTGCGCCAGGATCACCCGAACTCTCTTTGCGGCATTTCTATATTTTAATCTGTAAATATTATCAACAATGTTCAGAATATTTTTTACGCACATGTGTTAAGTATACCACCCAAGCTGATATATGAGGCTGTAGCAGGTTTGCAATTACATTACCATCTCATATCCTACTGAGTACCCATTTTGTGCTGGGTGAACAGAGACAGGAACAGGAATCTGCTTGTAGCACAGATTTCTTAAGACTATGGAAATGATTGTTGCTTTTATTTATGTAATTATTGTGCTGGTTCATTCGACAATAACTTAATCTTAACAACGATATCTTGACTTTTAGATATTCAAAGAATATATTAATAATTTTGAATTGGTGTTGATGCTTAAGTATTGATTCTGTAATTTATTCTACGTGGGAGATGAATCATGTGGGCTCCAGATGGTGGCGATCAGCGGCTGATGCTGTAGTGTAAAAACAGCCAAAGGTCACAGATTTTGGTTTTACAAGTGATTTATGATCCACTTACTACGTGTTAACCCTTAAAGATATGCCTTTGGTGATATTATCCATTATAATAAAATGAGTACACGATTTGTCGTGTGTCGTATTGTTGTGTCATTTGTTGTCTAATGAAGGATGCACATGTTGTTCTCTACAAGCACCAAAAGCTAAATAACACTGTAATGTACCATAAACACTTTTATGATGAGGCTTCTGGCTGTGTATGACGAACGTCATGGTGGAAGTCGTGACCGGATGTCAATAAGCGTACCAGTTGCAGCCATAAAAACCTTTTTTGTAATCTAAACACGTTTCTCTAACACATGCAGTTGACTTAAATGTGCAAATGAATATCTTCATCACCAGTAATTGTCGTTGACCCGATACACAAAAGTGCCATTACCTGTGGTTATGTTCTTGAGCAGATTGCTGTAAACTCCTTGCTGTTTTGAGAATTTAATGTCTAGGGATTTAACAGCGCTGAAAGATTAATCTTGAGGTTATTTATTTGACTATTAAGTGATTCAAAATTAAGAAACTAATTCACAATTCTATTTTTGTCCAAGCAAATCCTATGTTCCTTTGACACGTTATTGTGAACTGTCTGCTCAGCTTTATTGATACCCAATTTCAAATGATCTGCTGGTTGTAAAAGGCGACAAGATAGATCCCGGATGGTCAGACTCGGTGACAAGGTGCATAACCGTGTCATAATCAACGTCGTGGAGCGTTGTTCACGATATCAACCACTCAGTTATTTACATCCTTCATATAGCTAGTATATTGCTGAGTGCGTCGTTAAACAACAAACAACAACTACTACTACTACTTCTGCTACTACTACTACTACTACTACTTCTACTTCTACTACAACTACAACTACATCTACTACTACTACTACTACTACTACTACTACTACTACTACTTCTACTACTACTACTTCTACTACTACTACTACTACTACTGGGGCGGTCGGGTAGCCTAGTGGTTAAAGCGTTCGCTCGTAACGCCGAAGACCCGGGTTCGATTCCCGACATGGGTACAATGTGTGAAGCCCATTTCTGGTGTCCCCCGCCGTGATATTGCTGGAATATTGCTAAAAGCGGCGTAAAACCACATACACTCACTCACTCTACTACTACTACTTCTACTTCTACTACTACTACTACTACTACTACTATTGTCATGCCCCTATTCCATTGGGCGAGAAAAGCAAAATAGCGGTGAAAGTTATATGAATGGATACTTAAAATCAGTGACGACAACGCTTCTTGTTTTAACAACAATATCAACGATCTTTAGTGATCCATTCGTAAATGTCCATTACTACTTTGCCCTTTATGTCCTGTGGAATCTGTGTTGACGTTTTCTGTAAGCACTCACTCACACACTCACTCACTCATAGCCACTGTTGGCCTTTTGTGTTCCTCTTACTGTAAGGCTATGTGCTAAATTTAACCTTTTTGGTCATTTTGTCCCGAACGACGTTAACAGAGATTACGTTCGGGACAAAATGACCAAAAAGATCAAGTGTAGCAAGAATATATATATGCACACACACGTAGTTCACAGAGAATGACAATACAGGATATGAATGAACTTATTGCTGTTCATCCTCGATCTTGCACTTTCTAAGCTGATTCTAGTATCTATTTTGCGACACGGGTGGCCACATTGTCTGAGGTGCAACAGTACGTTGTGTGGAATTGCTTCCCAGGAACCAGGCTCGTGCGTTTGAATCCCAGATTCACCCCTATTATTGTTTTAGGTTTGTGAGAACCGCAGCCATGCTAGTGGCTTGCACAACAGTGATCAACGTAAAAGACATGACATTAAGTAATGACATCGCAGTAATGATATGTTTTAACTTGAGGTGGTTTGACATGCTAACAGATTAACAATCAATTGTTTGATCGGTATTACATAGAAGTTGACGGATGGCAGAGTAGACACAATTTATGGATAACAACTTTTTTAATACTGTTAAGGCGACGTTTCCGTATAGATCCTTATACCGTTGTCAAGCAAGACTGAATGAAGACTGACTGACTGATATAGAAGATTTAACGTGCGCTTTCCGACTGCAGCGTATTTCGCACACGGGCCTGGCCAGACCATTTAGTGTATTCCGAGAAGGGTGAAAGTGGTGTGTGCAACCCAAGAGGGGGCTTTTAGGGGTTGCTTATATCGATTTTTTGAAATTTTAAAATTTGGAATAAATGCCGAGGTGGGGGGAGGAGGGAACTAAGGGAGCCGGGTGAGGTGGGTGTTTGTATGTTTATTGGATTTTGGATTGGTAGATTAATTAGTTTTTAGATGCGCTTAATTAGGCCTGTTTTGATTAGGAATACGCCTAGGGCCTTGAAGTTTTCTAGTTTATTTTGAGGGTTTAGTATTTCATCTAGAGTAGGAACCTTATTTAGATTGAGGTTGGTTTGTAGTGTGGTTCTGTGTGTTTGGTAGTGGGTGCAGTGGATGAGTGCGTGTTCTGTGGTTTCGGGTTGTTTGCAGTGGGGGCAGTTGCCTGTGGTGTGTCTTTTAAGTTGTTTTAGGTGGTTATTTAGGTTCGTGTGTCCTGTTTGGAGTTTTGTAATTAATCTGTCAATTTATTTAGAGGGGTGTAGGATTTTAGGTTTGGCTAGTGGTTTTCTGAGCACTTTTTGGATTTGGCTATTTGAGTTTTGGTATTGATTATGCCATTTTTTGGTTATTTTTTGTTTGTTTATACTTTTAATTTCTGATTTTGAGATGGGTAGGTTTAGGCTTATTTCTGGTATTTTGAGAGATAATTTAGCTTCTTTATCGGCGCTTTCGTTGCCGTAAATTCCTACGTGGGCGGGGATCTACAAGAAGGTTATTTGCTTTTGTTAGGTCGTTGGAGCTTTTAAGTATTTGGTTTATTAATTAAGGTCTTTTTTGGTATTTTTGTTTTGGAGGGCTTGTAGCCCACTAAGCGAGTCAGTGAGAATTAGGATTTTTTTGTTGTTTTTTTATTGTTGGTTATGCAGGGCTGAGGCCATGCCCATAAGTTCGGCCGTGAATATAGATTGGTTGTTAGGGAGTCGGTAAGATTGTGTGGATATAACTGGTTGCGTGGTATGGACTCCGAAACCTGTGTGGTTGGAGATCGGGTCTGAAGATCCGTCAGTGTATATGTGACACCAATTTGGCCAATTTTCGTGTATGTATGAAAGTGTGGTGGTTTTAGCTATGTTTGGGTCAGTTTGTTTATTTATTTGGTTAGTTAGCGTTGTGTCTATTTGGGGTATTTTGAGTTTAGGGGTGAAGATATTTGATTTTTTGCAGTTTTGTTTAAGATTTTGAGTTTGGTGTTCATTGAGGTAGTTAGTTATTCTTTGGGATATTGGGGTGAGTAAGGGGTGTTTGCGAGCTAGAGCTTGGTCTAATGTTTTGGTTAATTAGATTTTGGATGAGAGGGTTTGTTTGGGACGCGGCCCAGAAATTAAGGCTTAGACGATCCCTGCGTAGATTTAGTGGCATTTCTCCTGTAAGGGCCTGAAGTGAGGTGTAGGAGGTGCCATGTTGGGTGCGTGTAATTAGTTTAAGGGCTTGGTATTGTATTGAGTCAAGTTTTTTAGATAGAGAGTTGTTTAGGGTATTGTATATGGCGCAGCCGTAGTCTAGTTTTGATCTAATTAGTGTTGTATATAGTGAGAAGAGGGTGTCTTTGGAGGCTCCCCAGTTAGAGCCGGTGAGACATCTTAATGTGTTAAGGTCTTTGCTGCATCTAGTTTTTAGGTTTTGGACGCGAGCCTACCAGGTGAGGTGTTGATCGAAAATAAGTCCTAAGAATTTGGTTTGTTTTTGGAATTTGATTGTTTGGTTGTTTAGCTGGAGGATTGGGTAGGCAGGTTTCATGTTTTTATGTTTGAATACTACTCCTGTTGTTTTATCTGAGTTAAGGGAGAAGCCCCATTTGTCTGTCCATTGTTGTATTTTATTTAGAGATTTTCGGAGTTTTCTGCCATTTTAATGCTTTTAGTGCGGATCCATAGGGCTCCGTCATCCGCGAATTTTGAAGTGTTTAGTTTAGGGGATAAGCCCTCGAATGAGCATTTATCATTATATTGAAGAGGGTTGGGCTGAGAATGCTGCCCTGGGGTGTGCCATTTTCTAGGGGACACTGGTCCGATATCGTATGGTCTATACCCACAGTAATTTTGCGATTGTTTAGGAAATCTTGGATGAAGTTTATTATTTGGCCTTTTAGTCCTATTTTTTTAGTTTTTGTATTAGCCCGTGGTGCCATACCATATCGAAAGCTTTAGAGAAGTCGAGGAATATGCCTATGGTAAATTGCTTGTTTAGCTGTCCTGTTTTTATATCCGGGCAAGGTTATCGAGAGTTGATCGGCCAGGAGTGAAGCCGCTTTGGTCGGGGTTTAGGATGTTGTTTTGGTCTAGGTAGTGCTGTAGCCTATTTTTAGTCATAAGTTCCATTATTTTGCAGAGATTTGAGGTTAGGGATATGGGCCTGTAGGAGTTTGCCTGATCTGCTGGTTTATTTGGTTTAGGTATTGGGATTACTAGAGCTTCCTTCCATGAGGATGGGACCTGTCCGTTTAGGTAAACTAGGTTGTATAGTTTAAGTAAAGTTTGGAGTAGTTTGGTAGTGAGTTTGGTTATTTGGTAAGAGGTGAGGTCTAGGCCAGGGGCTGTTCCTTTTTTTCTATTGTTTAGTACGTGATTTAGTTCTTCTATGGTGTAAGGTTGATTTATTTCTAGGTTGTCTTGTCTGATTTCTTTGGAGAATTTTATTTCTTTATTTAGTTTATCTTGCAATTTCTTACTGAAGTTACTGTTGCTACTAACTTTAGAGAAGTGTTTGGCTAGGTTGTTGGCCTTTTGGGTGGGGTTAGTTGAGTTGTTTATATTGGTGCTTTTTTTGTGCCGTTTGATGCCTCAGATGGCGTGAATTTTGCGCCACACCTTCCTAGCGTCGGTGTGGTGGTTTAGCTCCTCACAGAATTTTTTCCAGTTTTTGGTTTTAGCAGTTTTAACTAGGTTTTGGACTTGGTGGTTAAGTTCATGAGCTGTTTTGAGATTAGAGGGGCCTCGTTTAGCTCTGTTGAAAGCTGATTTGCGTTTTAGTCTAGTTAGCTCTGTTTCCTCATTCCACCAAGGGACAGTGGGTTTTCCTGGGTTGGATGATTTGAAGGGGATTGCGGATTTGGCTGCGTTGATTATGAAGTTAGTTAGGTTTTGACAGAATGTTTCGGGGTCTGTTGTTTCTAAATCGTTTAGATTAGCTTCGTTGCATAATTCTTGGAATTGGTCCCAGTTGGCGTTTTTGTACTGAAATTTAGGTTCCTGTTTAGGGGTTTGATTTGGTATTTTTATATTTCCTAGGGTTATATTTATGGGAAAGTGGTCGCTGCCTAGAGGTACTGGGTGGACGTCCCACATCAGACTTTGTGCTAAGTCTGGCGTACATATTGTTAAGTCGATAGCCGACATGGTGTGGTGGATTTTGTCGTATCTAGTTGGTTGGTTATTGTTTTATAGTGTTAGGTCATGTTTTTCGATCCACTCTGATATTAGTTGTCCATGGTTGTCTAGTTTATCTGCAATGCCCCAGGTAGGATGATGGGCATTGAAGTCTCCTAGGAAGATGGTTGATTTATTTCCTAATTGGTAAAGGATATCTAGGTCTGTATCTTTAATTGGTTTTAGTGTTGAGTGATAGATGTTAATGATTTTTATTTTTTGGTTATTGATGGTGACTTTGATTCCATTAGCTTCTAGATTAGGAGTGTTTACTTTAACTTCCTCGTAGTTTATATCCTCTCTAACGTAGATGATTAGACCTCCTCCTGTTCTGCCTGGGATGGTTTTGGACCTGTCGGTTCTCACTGCGTTATAATTTGGTAGGTTGAATTTAGTTTTATGTGAGAATTTGGTTTCTTAAATACAAGCTACATGGGGACCTTTATCTATTTTGAATTTGGCTTTAAGTTCAGAACCATGGCCGGCGAGGCCATTGGCATTCCATTGAAAAAAGTTTAGGCCTTCCATTGGGAAACTGGGTGGATTTATGTTTGGTTTAGGCTTGGTTTAGGTATTTACTTTAGTAGGTTATTAAGGTTGCTGCTGAAACGGTCGAAAGAGGTGGTGACGAGTTTTAGTTTATGTGCTACACCAAAGAAGGCTTTGGAGCTGGCTTCTGGATTAGACTGCTTTAACATGTAAGCTAGTAGGAGGACTAAGTTGTTTAGGTTTTTGCTTGCTACGTTTTGGGTGAGTTTTTTTCTATGGCTTTTGGTTTTTGGGGCTGACAAGGTAAGATCGTTTATTTCCTCTGAGGATGTGTACTCGTCCTCTTCGGTTAAGTTATCTTTAGTTTGGTCACTCTGTTCGGTGGTTGGTTGCATGCTGGGTTTGGGTGCGAGAGTCTGAGTGGTTTCTGTAGTTTCCCTGTTGACTGGATGTTCGGAGGGTGCTTGTAGGTTTTGGGGTGTCGTTGCCCTTGTGGCTGTGATGGCTTGTGTTGGTGCTGGTTGTGTGGTGGTCGTTGTGCGTTGGGTTTTGCTTGCGGGTGTAGATGTGGTAATTGTAGGGTGAGAGGCGGGGAGGGTGAGAGTGTGAGTTTGTGGGATGTGTGGGGTGTTTGTTTCATTTGCGATGTATGCGTCTCGCTGATTTTGGTCCCATACGGAGACTGGGTATACTGTTTTGCGTGCGTGAGTGTTGTTTTTTGGGGGTGGTGTTGGTAGTAGTGGTTTGTATGCTTGCGGTGTGGGTTTTTTGGTTTGGATTTTGGCCGTGTTTATGTCTATATGTTTGTTGGCCTGTTGGGTGAGTGATAGTCTGTGGGGGCATTGGTTCGAGAGTGATGAGTGTTTTATGGATTTGCAGTGGATGCACCAGGGTGTGCATATGCCTGGGCAGTCCGTTTGGGCACAGTTTTAGCATTTAGTTTTTTTGAAAGTACATTGGTTAGCGGTGTGATATATTGTAGGCAATTTGAACATTGCTTTACTTGCTTGATGTATGGTTTGACCTCTAAGTTATGGTTGGCGCCGAAAGTGATATGTTTGGGGGCTTCAGCGTGTTTAGCTGGGTTTTTTAAAGTTTATTATTACAATAGGTGTGGGGGTGGTTTTCCCGTTTCTGTTTGATTTAATCCTGCGGAGGCTAGTTATTTGTGGTTGGGTTTGGATAGTGTTAGCTTCTTTGGCGTATATGTCGAGGTCCTCGTCGGTTTCCCTTGGGTGCACTCGAATAACTCCCCTAGTTAGGTTTAGAGCTATTTACGGTGAATTGGAATATTTGTTTAATTTTAGTTGCTGCTATGTAGGATTCCTGATTTGGGAAGATTATCTGATATCCTTTGAAGCTACGTTTGATGTTTAGGTAATTGATTTTTTGTTGCCTAAGCCACATGCCTATTTTATTTATGGTTAGTGTTGGAGCTAGTTGTACTGAGGGGGTGGCCGAAAAAAAGTAGAGGGCCCACGTGGTGATGAGGGCTGCGGGTGAGAGGGTGTGTGAGGTAGGTGATACCGATGCGTCTAGTTTGCGTTTTTTTTAGTTGCATGCTTGGGGAGGTGGGGTGCTGGGTTGAGTTTCCATGTAGGAGGCTTGAGGGTCTCGATCGCCGTAGCCTGTGGGAATGAGTGAGGATGTTGCCCTGACGGAGGTGTTGTGCGCCTCCGCAGGTGTAGGGGATGTAATGCCAGAGATTTCGCTTATCTCGATTTGTCTTTGGTCTGCCATACTGGGATTGGGTGTATAGGATGTGTGTGTGAGTTGTGGTGTTTGAGGTGAGGGGTTGTGGATGGAGTGTTTTGGAAGGGGTGAGTAGTGTTTGCGGTGTTTTGGTTGTTTTGGGTTTGTGAGTTGTTTAAAGCTTTTTAAGAGATTAATTAGAGGGCTTGTGTTTTAATTTGAAGTGTTTGAGTTTGTTTAGGTGAGCTTTGTGAGTGTAGTTTTAGGTTTGGGCTTGGGTGTGAGCGTTGATTAGGAGGTGTAGGTTGTTGTGAATGGATGGGTGAGTGGTTATAAAATTACCTTTGAAGTTCTCCCTGGGCTTGCTATCAGCGGTGCTGTGCTTGGGCTTGAGGAGGCTCTGGAGGCTTGGAGAGGTGTTGCTCGCTTGGAGTACAAACTGCAACTGGAATGAACTTACTTACTTACTTATATTGGAGATTTTACGTGCGCTTTCCGACTGCAGCGTATTTCGCACACGGGCCCGGCCAAGCCATTTAATGTGTTTCCGAAAAGGGGAAAAAGTTGTTTGGCAATCCAGTAGGGGTGTTTTAGTGGTTGCTTATATAGAATTTTGGAAATTTTGAAATTTTGAAAAAATGCCAAGAGGGTTTGGGGGACGAACTAAGGGACCTGAGTATGGAAGTTTGTAAGTTTGATTATGTGGTCTGGCTTTGGTAGTTTATTGGGGTTTTAAATGCGATTTATTAGTCCTGTTTTGATTAAGTATACGCCTAAGGCTTTGAATTTTTCTATTTTATTTTGTGGGTTTAGGATTGCTTCTAGAGTAAGAGCCTTATTTAGATTTAGGGTGGTTTGTAGTGTAGTTCGGTGTGTTAGGTAGTGGGTGCAGTGTATGAGTGCGTGTTCTGGGGTTACTGGAATGAAGACCATGGTACAGAATATATATAGTTGGTGGAGGATTAACAGTAACAACAATTGCATACATGAGTGGGATAATATGAGTAAGTAATGACAACAGAAGGATAATACTGTCACAGTAGATGGACAGAGAACACACAGGTGGAAGCCAATGGGACTAAACAGAATAAGTTTGTGTAGGTGTAGTGATTATTGCTTAATGAGTTCATAGTATACGGCCGCAGTCATGTAGCTGTAATATTGCTGAATGCGGCGTTAAACAACAAACCAACCAAATCATAGTAGGCGGATGTGATGAAATAGCCTTGATCTCTGTTGATTGATGGCTGGTGGCGGCGAATGTGGACTGCTTCTGTTAGTTTTCTTTAGTGAAATAATGGAGGTTGTTGGAGAGGATTTGGACGTTGTCCCAGTTGATGTTGTGATTAGGGCAGTTGCTGATATGGTCCGAGATGGCTGATTTACTGTCTGATTTGATAGTTGGGGTTCAAGCCTAAAGGTGTATATTAGTATTATGTATGTATATATATTAACAAAGACGTATCAATATTTCTTCATAAATGTAAGTTTGTTTCTTGAGCGGTATTTACCAATCATCTTGGAGTTGTGATTAGGGCAGTTGCTGATATGGTCCGAGATGGCTGATTGGCTCTCTGATTTGATAGTTGAGGTTTTGTGCTCTTTGATTCTGGTGTTGATGGGGCGGGATGTTTCACCTACGTAGGATTGTCCACAGTTGCAGTTAATTGATTCATTCATTGGTTATTCGTTACTTTCGTTCATTCATTCGGGTTTGGATATTACTCACGCTGGTTTGTCGTCGCTTCACTCTGCTGGTTTGTCAGGCTAGCTCCTCGCCTTACTGCTTCAACTTCATTACCATGTCTGTAAAAGTTCGAAGCATAAACAAATCCTTACCCAGTGTCTTTGTCGGGGTCATTCTACCCCTCTTGTCATACACGGTGGCCAGTTACACCCCCACGGCCGATCTATCAGGTGGATTAAGGTAGATCCTAATCTCCTTCGACACCAACAACCCCAAGAAGCCCAAAGTTCGGACCACGTCTCTACACTCAGAGCCCGTAAACCTACCCTCAGGCACAGCTACCGATCACCCATCCCCCATATCCCCCATATCCCCCATACCCCCCCCCCCCCCCCCCCCCCCCCCCCCCCCGCCACACACACACACAGACTATCACCGAAGCGCAAGCGCAAGTATGCTCAGCTAAGCACACCCACCAACCCAATTCGGACCGGTCAACACAGACTCAACAAAGTACACCTACTATCATACCTTCTCAAGCCCAATCCACTCAGACCCAAAAAACACCAACCACTCTTCCCTCTACTAAAACAAAAACCCTTGAACACCTCATGAACACCTCAGCTCACTTTATCAAAAAAACAATATCACCCTCTCACTGTCTTCGACTTCAAACTGGCTAGAACCCTCCTCTCCGGCTCTCTCGCCACATGCACCTAAAAATACCAACATATCAATCAATACCCCACCCCAGCCAGTTTAGGCTTACATTAGGCTCTTATACCCTTTTTCGTTCTTTATTATAATCTCATATTCTACATTGCAGCTTAACTGCAAATATATCAACCCCATTATGCTTTACCTTTTCTTCAAGTATAGCTTACAATTACTAGGATAGATTATATAGCACTTTCTACTCTTTTCAGGCCTTAAATTATTCATTCAAAATATACCTCTCTTAATATATTACCATTTAACTTATCTCTTTTCATTTATACCTTAATACACTTGTTGTACATTATAGCCGTAGTTGTATAGGATTAGGTTAATGCCCCTTTCATTTACTGTTTTTTGGGTATGTTGTTTACCTGTTTTAAAACATTATTTATTCTTTTATTTTCCCCACCTACCCCGACCGTGAAATTGCCAGTGGTAGAAGCGTTCGTTAAACTTCCAAAACAGACAGAGAGACAGTCAATTGTATAAACTACACCTTTAGGCCCTGGGGGTTTGGTTGTGTTCCTGCCTTTGGCTCTTAGTAGAGTACTGAGGGAGGTGGAACTTGTGAAATAGGTGTCAATATTGGCTTGCTGTTTGAGGCTGATGATGTTGGAGGCATTTCCTATGCTTAACAATCCCCTCTCCATGGGTGTTCATCTTGATGGTATGTAGTCGTACCATGCTGCGATCATGATTTGATACGAAACACTCTCTTATTCTCATTATTCAAGCAACTGGTATCTTTCAAATTCTTTATAGTGAGGATAGCTAAAGTATTCCAAAGTTATTGGATGTGTAGTATATCCCGACGGCATGTCACAAGTAAACAATCTAATGTGATTTCAGTGTTATGTAGTTAAGCATTATAGATACGTATCATTGCAGTGTAACCGTTCTTCCTCGGTCATATTCCTTCAACATATTTCCTCAACATATGGTTAATGTATTCATCTGGAACAGGTTGAATTCTTCGGCTTGTAGCACGTTGCTATGGTGTGATGTTAGGACCATTATTTATTCAAATAAATGCTTTGTAGCCACATCAAATTTGTGGACATAACATATATTCCTTTCGAAAACTCTTCTGTAGCACTATCACAATATGAGAATTTATTCAAAACGTATTTCTCCCTAACTTATGCTGTAACAGCTATAATGTTCCTTGAGATCATGTTCTTGTGGAAATGAAGTTTTATCACAGCATTAATAATAACGATCAATGCAATTAGGTGACTGCAGACATATATGCGTCATGGCAGCAAGGTAATAAGCCTTTGTTCGTTCAGACAAAGGTTGTCCAATACCATGACACACGTAATACCGATATAACATAACATGGACATAACATATATTTCTTTCGAAAACTCTTCTGTAGCACTATCACAATATGAGAATTTATTCAAAACGTGTTTCTCCTTAACTCATGCTGTAACAGCTATAATGTTCCTTGAGATCAGGTTCGTGTGGAAATGAAGTTTTATCACAGCATTATTCACGTAAAACAACGAGCAATGCAGTCAGGTGACTCCAGACATAAACGCGTCATGGGTACAAGGTAAAAAGCCTTTGTTCGTAAACCACTAGTAAGGTTCTCATCCAGTACATGTGTTTTATGCTGACAAAAACGACGAATCATGTGGTCACCGACGGTATTGATCATCTTTGTTGCAGTGGTGTTATAACAGCCGAAGGTCACGCTTTTGTAAATGGAATTTGACATGATTTGTCATCCACCTGTTTCATTGATCGTTGCAGAAAGGCATTATCCATCATTATAAAATGTATACACCAAGTGTCACGTGTATGTCACTGATCATGATGAACATTAGGATAATGGTGCTCGCGTCTTATTGTACCTAATACCAAATATCCTGATGTACGATACGATAGCATGGATTACGCGCGACATAATATAGGAAGTGACACTGACAAATACCAGTGTACAGTATCTGTCCCGGCCATAAAAGTCTTTGTATTTAAGTAGGTTTCTCCAGTATAAACAGTGGAAAGGATAACATTAACTGTTGCCGCTATTTATGCGACTCTAACAAATCTGATATATATGTACAGTTATATAGCATAACTAGATAGTATAAAAAAATTCAACCAGTCTTTTGAAGACTCAAACATTGTTTGATCAAGGTTAAAACATTCAAGGCCTCAGTAAAACTATGAAAAAGTCTTATCAATGACATATGGAGGACATTTCAAAATTTGAGGCAAGTGACAAACATGATGCAATCCAATGTCATTCCCTGTTTTGACTTGTACCGTATGTTCTCGAGTCTATTTCAGGTGAACTATTGACTTGCCTTTGCTTGTGTTTGTGACGGGTGACACCGGTTTGGCGGGGTTTGCTAACCTTTTCCCGAACACATGGTATCACCACTATCAGTGGGGTGCATGCCTGGGTGCAGGGGTTGCACGACAGGGGGCAAGGGTTGCATGTGATCGCACCACATGAAATCACGACCCCAAGTCGAAATATAGACTAAGACATATGTTATATTTGTTGCTGATGAAGGCAATACCTATCTTCAGGTGAGGATTGTCTTTTGCACAAGTATATGATGTATATGATCTCAAGACTGAATACGCAGGTCAGATTCACAGGTCACTTTAGCGTTCAAATATCAGTTTCTACCCTGTGGATTGCTTTATTAACAAGTATTTCTATTTTATGTGATTGGAGAAAGGAGTGTCCCAGAGATTAGAGGGGTATCTTTACTAAAGAGAGCTAACCTTGTTAGGATCAGTTGATATAATACGTAGTGACATGTGGACTCTTACACAGTAGAAACTATTCCTGAGGTTAATGTGTGATGCTTTCGGACCACAGTGCGAAACAGTGATTTCTCTCCCCATTATGAGTTAGCATCCTGCTACACTGATAGTCACATTGCAGTACTGTATATCTGTAATAGCCTATCTGCCAATTCATAACTCAAGTGTCCCTTACGCTTTTATATACTTCATGTAATAACTACACCCTGTGCTTCTATGGTGTATTTAACTTGTATCTCCATGCTCTTAGTGACATTATTGAGTAAAAATGTAGGCTCTTCGGTAGTTGTTGGAGAATCCAAAGGAAAAGAGTAATCATTGACGGATGTTAATGTAACATTCCATATCCAAGTATCTACTTAAAGCAGAGTCGATCGTAAGAAATGTCTAGTTACACGTGCGTTATACCTAACATAGGTAAGCATGATTACATCAATTGTTTAAATTAATCAAATAAATTAGAGTAATTGAGATATTAAATAATACCATTTATAAGGCCATTATGTTAACCTTAGAAATAGATTCTACTATGTGAGACTCCGATTAGGTGCCTCACTCTGAGTTTGGGGTCAAAGCCTAGATGGAATCCCAAAAGTACTACAATTTGTACTTTACTCAGAAAGTGTAACCAAAAAACAACATTTGTTACAAGTGACTGATTTCTAAAAGGCATTATTTGTTCGTACAGTTACCCATACACAGTGACACTCACTGACGGTGACACGTGTTCAGTCAACTACTGCTTTCTCTTCACATGTTTCAATTACTGAAGTAAGTGAAGTTTCGATGACTATAACTTGCAAGCGTTATCATCAACATGTCATTCCTCAAGCTCGTCATCACATTGCCTTGAGGATGTATGTGTTTTTGTCAGTTTTAGCAATATTCCAGTATTCCAGCGGCTTGGGGTACCAGGAAGTGGTTTCACACATTCTACCCATGCCAAATGTCGAGCTAATTACATTTTAAATATTACCAATACAAAAAAAAACCACATTCGCTTTTTGTGACTTTATGTATGTTCATTCTCTTCTCGTTACACAGATAGAGGAATTGGACATATTGAGTTTCGCTTGTCCACATGATTATTCTGAAAGCAAAAATAGATAGTTGTCAATACTATGTAAAGGATGTACACGCATCATCAAGTTTACACAGATATTAATGAGATAAACCAGTGTGTGTATGTGTATTGATTGACATTGTACTTATATGGGGTGAAAAAGAATTTCGGATACATACAGGCATCTTTTGGAACATTTACAATCTTTGAGGAACATAACAACACAAGACTTAAAAGCATTCAGCATTATTTAGGTATATTCATTTTAGGCCCACATGATCGGCCCAGTTAAAGAAAAGAGCAAACATTTAGAAATTGTTGTGAAAGTCATCAGGTTAGTGAATGTTGTCCATACGTTTGCTATCATTTTTAATGGATTTATCTTGAAATCAGTTTTTAAGACGTTTTTAAGACATACTGTTACCTTTTCACATTTTAAACGCGAATTTCGTGAACGAACAGTTCGATGAAATGTTAAATACATATATATAAATGGACATCAATCCTTTTTTCAAATCGATACTAGTAGTTGATGCCTAAATATGTGATATTTAACTGAAACCATGTTCCATCATGTTGAATGTCAACGTATGTATATTGATTCTACAACTATGATGTAGGGCTTAACGTCTCACCCATCTCGAGATCTGCATCTTCCCGGACGTGACGCTGGTAGAGGCTGATGTCTTCCTTGTCTGATTCTGGAACAACAACGAGACGACCTTATAGCTTTGAATAACATGGAATTCAAACAGTTGCGCCTATTATGCAAATAAAATACCTAATTTAAATTACTCCTCCCTAAATTTGAGTAGTACCTGAAGTAAGAAAGATCTTGACTCTTCTACGCGAGAGTGGTTGTCTCTCTTACCTGTTACGTAACCATCCTGGACAAGGTCATCCACGTCTCTGGTTGCCAGCACCATCATGATCTCGTCGTCACTGACTTGACCGTCGCCGTCCACGTCAAACTCGCTCACGTCTCGTTTACCTGGTGATGGAAATAGTTACGGTTATATTGTTTGGCTTCACAACAAGTGTGGTCCAAATCGTGGTTAGACTTCAGCTAGCCTTACTAGGACTAGGAGATACACTTCGGTCGTAACCTACCCCTTAATATTTACGTTCATAACAAATGGCGTTCTCTCAAACAATTTCACAATATACCCCTTGTCACGAGAAATGCGCTTACCGGATTTAATTGCATCTCCAACCTTTTTGACAGTTGAGACTACCTTCGAAGCGACGCGTCTGACGGCACCTCCAACTGTACGTACAATACTCCTGAAACGAGGGAAACGAATACCCCAGGAATCGGTTCCGGGCAGGGCCACCATGGCAGTCAGGAACAGGAGGACGAGGGCGATCTTCATCTAGGTACGAGTACATGTAAGATATTTTGGAATGATCCATTTTAGAGTTGTGAGCACTTTGTCCGAGCAATTTAACAACACGTCATTAAAATGACACGTCCTCAAATTACCAGTTTATGATTAGGACGAATCCAACAAAACCAGGTTATCCTGACATCTTAAAGGACAATATGTAATTTACTCAGAGACCAGTAATTACACCGTCTAGGCCTAATTGTTAATGAACACTGGACAGTGGATCACTATGATATCATTTTGACAATAAGTTAATGAAATTCCGTTGACACTGACTCTTGTAAATAACAATGATGTTGATGTCAGTTTATTACATCACAACTCTGCCAACTACAGCCAATGTAATATATATTGGTTAAACACGTCCAACTGTAGGTACCAATTTAGACACACACATAAATATTTTCTTGAAGTACATTTCATGTTTGCATTGGACTGAGATAGCAGAGGACGAACAGGATAAATATTATGCACGTTCATAAAAAAGACACCTACCTTTGCAGTTCTGGATATCAGTGGACAATGTTGTGGATGGACTGGTACATGTCGAGTATATATAGCATGGATGTGTTGATGGTCACACGCACCACATCCGGATGCAATGATCTTTCTGACATTATCTCGCCAGCCATCTGACAACTCTCACCTTCATAGCGTGGGACTGGCATTGTGATTCACATGTGTCACAAAGATGTATCCTGATTTAATTTGCTTATGAATCACTATCCAATGGTGATGAGGCCAGATGTTCGCGAAAATGTGAGCCTATCCTGCCCCAGCCGGTGTCACCCGTCACAAACACATGAAAAGCAAGGGCCCACCTGAACAAAACCCAATGGAACATATGGTACAAGTCATAATAGGTTATTGCATCGGACTTCATTTTTTGTCACCGATGCATTAAATCTGGAAATGTCCTAAAGATATCTTCGATAAAACTGTTTGAAATCTTTACTAATGCCCTAAATACTGATAAAAATTTGAGCAATAGTTGTATGCCGATGTTTGAAATCGTGGTAGAAAGACCATTCTTAATTGTTCCTCAAAGTGCGATTTGTGGAAACCAAAGGTTTGAGCTGTTAGTACAGTCAAGTCTCGTTAATCCGACACTCGTTAATCCGACAATCGAATTTATCCGACACTAATGATGGGAACCGATTAAATCAGTGCTATTTAGACCCGTTAATCCGACAGTCTCGCACTCCGACTCCGACACACCTAATTTGCAACGAAATACCGAAATCACTCATTAATCAGTCTCGTTAATCCGACACAGTGATCAGCGTACTCCGTGGTCATCTGCCCGCGAGTACACAGCCAGTGTTTTGATGCGAGGCGAGTCGGCTGGTAGCTGCATATTACAAAGCTGCAGCGATAAACTTGCTTAACAATAAACAATTAATGCTTTAAATAAAGAAAACAGGATAATTCACATGCTTAGATTACCTCAATCTTATTGAAATCAGATACAAGTTCTCGCTATCGACGAGGACATCCCATTACAGGTCACGTCAAAGCAACCTTTCGCGAACATATTCCGCCAACAATTTAACATAACAATATGAATATATACTTTATATTTTTTATAACGTGTTTGAATCCTTATCTATCGCGTAGTTGTCCGATTTTCGATCACGAACGTTGATACTACTAAATTTCGTTTATCCGACATACTCGTTAATCCGACACAATCATATGCAACCATCGATGTCGGATTAACGGGACTTAACTGTATATTAATCGACAGGTGAGGTGAGGTGAGGTGAGGTGAGGTGAGGTGAGGTGAGGTGAGGTGAGGTGAGGTGAGGTGAGGTGAGGTGAGGTGAGGTGAGGTGAGGTGAGGTGAGGTGAGGTGAAATGGGTTTAACATCGCGTTTTTCGTTATCAAAGGAAAGTTGACGGTTGGAAGTCAAGTTAAGTTTTTATTGCAGAAATACTGAAAGGTCACAGGCATACAGTACAAATATGTGTGGATAGTAGATTTACTGAAATAATGCTTAATTTTATCTGATAATCGACGTGATGATTGTGAGAATATGCGGGAAATATCCACCTGTGCATGAAGTAGACTTGTCCGACATTGTCGAGGTCGGATTCTATTGAGGGAGTCATCATTAGTAGTATAGTGTCACTAGGCAGGAGCTGGTTTTGGTTGATCCGGTTGATCCAGGCGAATGCGAAGGTGATTGGTTGATCCAAGTCACGTGATCGGATAGGATGACTCATGCATCTACAGCGCGTCGGGAAAGGGTGGGGAATGAAAGGTGTGTGTGTTTATAAGGCAGAAAAGAATTCATAAGAAAACAAAAGTAAAAGGTTATGAATAGAGCTATGCGTATAGCGTGCTGCCCTAAATAGACACGCAGCCCAGTTTGAATCGAGCGCGCTTGACAACTCACGTAGCCTCGTCGTTTAACCCGCGCTCCCTAGAGCCTGGTTTGATGAATGCAGGGTGTGTGTTGAAAGTACAAGTACCACAATAGAGACGGGTTATGTCAACACGATATACGCCGGGTAATGTAGGAAAAAAAAATGTACGTCTAGCTGGATCAAATTCATCTTGTACGGTCTACACGTTGTACACCACGAACGTTAGACAACCTGTATGGAAAAAACCATAGAGACAAAGTAGATAAGACTATACAATCAGCAAGCTAGCGGTGTCGTTTAATTACATTTAGCGCGCAAGAACGAGGTAGTCACGTCACCCTGCATTGACTATGACGCTGAAGGCAGCCGGATTTCGAAACACCCCGCGCTGCGTACTATTGTGAACCATTTGTATAGAGGGCGTTCACTTATTCAGCCCTGTCCCGACTTGCATAGCTGATGTTTCAACGCTAGCGTTTCCATTTAACGCGATCACAAATAAACCGTACGGTTTGAGTTTTAACCGTGTAACATGATGTGCACAGTTTTACTTCAGAACGTGCTATTTTGACAATAGATAGTTAGAACCATGTCTATGTTCAATATAAAAAAACTGATGAGTACACGTAGCAGTGTGACGGCACGAAGCTAGGTTTGTTGGGAAAGTGATGGAAGCCATCTATAAGACATTTCATGTTTACAATAGTCACCCTTAATTCGAAGAGAGAACAGAGTTTATCATGGAAAAATGTTTCACGAGGAAAATGTTTCATTGGAAAAATATGTCGAAGCAGGTTTATTCATATCTATAATGACATTACTTTCTCCTATAGACTCGCGTGTTTAGACATGTTTGAACACGTCTACCACGTCACGTGTGCATCACGTGACTAGACCCGCAGTATATGAAACAGATTTGAACCCAAAGTGAATCATTTACAGCGCAGAGACCTTCCATACCACACTGAATGCTTTTCACTTTGCTCGGTGTTATCGCTTATTACCTAGAAGATCACAGCACTTTCCTTGAGTCATGGCAACGAGCAGTACAAGTTCATCTACGGGATCCACAAAGCAAGCAGTGGGTTCATCAGAAGAACACAGAGAGAGTATGTTTCATATCGGCAGTAGTCGCTACATCAAGGCTACCCGTTGGAGTGGAGAGTTGAAAATAGACATTCGTCAATACGAATGGAGTGCTGAAGGCATACTCTATCCCACCAAGGCAGGTATTTGTTTATCTCTCGATCAATGGGCGCAGCTGAAGGTTATTGAAAAGACTGTGTCAGACTCGTTAAGTCAAATCCTGAACAAGGAAGATTGCTCTCTCTGTCTACCGTTAGGGTGTAACGTTTTCCTAACCATGAACGCGCCCAACAAAGTCGTGGATATACGGCAGTGGTGGCTACCCGATGGCGAACGGGAAGTAAAACCGACGCGCAAAGGCATGGCTCTTAAGCCAGAAGAATGGCGTCAGCTGCTCAAAGTCAGGGCGCTACTGGATGACTGTATGGCATACAATCAACGCAGTATGTGTACGTTATAATGAACTGTGACTGTGCAGACTATACGTTGACTGCTTCATGATATCATTTTCTAAATATAGCAGATATAAAAAGAAAAGTACACCACGCATACTGTTTCATTCAGGCATGAGACTTCCTTACGAGTCGCATCCTTCCCTGCATGCTAGCCGAGAAAGAAAACTACCATCCTATATAGAATGTCGAGTGACAGAATGACTTTCTTCACCTGGAAGTACGTGCAACGCGAACCCGATCGAATCCACGAAACCGTCGTTATACAGTCGTCTAGATGGTTTCAACATCGGGAACATTGTATACAAGATGCCGAGATGAAAGTCCCCAACGAGGATAAGAAGTTAAAACGAGTCATCACTAAGAAGATGAAAGCTATCGTCGTAGATGAAGTGGAATCGGTTGAAGTCACTGACTACATGTTGTCGTTACTGACGCTATGCTATACTGTGGAACTGTGTAAAATTATCAAACGACTCGCCGTCCAACTGTGTTTCGGTTGCATGTTTGAACAAACTGACAGTCAATACCATACTTGTCTGGACTTGTCTGACCAACACAAAATACACCAATACATAAATACAGCCTTAGACGAAGTGAATGACGATCGTGTGATTGATCAATGGATTCGATTCATTCACGAAGACCCAAGCTTAAGCAGCATGTCTTCCCACTCTGTCTGTCAGTATCGGTGTAAGGACCATCTGGACACTCACTTCAAAACGGGTGACTGGTTAAAAGACATACAGGACCGTGTATGGAAAATGTTGTATTTAGAAAGAGCATTCCGATGAACGGTATGCTGTTGTATATAATCCGAAGTAGCATCTCAATAGCTGTACACTCATGTTTGCCTTGTATGTAATAAATAATAGTATTGAACAATGCATGTGTCTGTTATCATTATTGTGTATATAAAGAGAGTGTGCGCGGATGGGGCGGTCGCAGTTGAGTTTACCTCAGGAGACAGAAACATGTCTAGTAAGTCACATGTAACACCGTCGTCGTCTCGTCAGAAAGAGTTAGAGAGCTATTACTTTAATCCCAAGTCCCCGGGTGCGTATTACGGTGTCTCCAAATTTCAACAAAGTTTAAAAAGACGTGGGAAAACGGTTGGCGTGTCCAAGGTAAAAGCCGAATTGAGCAAGCACGATGCTTACACGCTTCATAAGTCGGTGAAACGCAAATTTCAACGACTCAGAGTACTCGTCAACCGAATAGATCAGCAGTGGGATGTCGATCTGATGGACATGAGTCGCTATGTTAAAGTGAACGATGGTATACGTTACGTGCTGATAGCCATTGACATTTTGTCGCGCTATCTATGGGTAGCCCCTTTAAAAAACAAGAAACCCGAGTCCACTGTCGAGGCATTCAAAGACATTTGGTCGCACGGTCGCAAGCCACAAACCATCAGAGTGGACAAAGGTACGGAATTTAAAGGGGCATTCCAGGATTTTATAGAGCGCCAGTCGATCAAACTGTTCGTCACTCAGAACGAAGACATTAAAGCGAATTACGCCGAGAGAGTCATTCGAACGTTGAGGTCACTCATAGCGAGGTATCTGACACACAAGAACACCGAGCGCTATGTGGACGTGCTGTCCAATCTAGTGTACAATTACAATCATACCGTACACAGAAGTTTAGGCGAGTGGGCTCCTGCAGATGTGAATGAGCGAAATGAAGTCAAAGTATGGAATCATTTATACACGAAACCATCACCATACATGACACACAAGCTCCGTCCCTTTCAATATAAAATAGGGGATATCGTGAGAATCAGTTATTTGAGAAAACCTTTCGCTAAGGAACACAACTTGAGATGGACGGAAGAGTTATTTAAAGTAGCAGCCCGTTATCGACGACAGGGTATTCCTTTATACACGCTGAAAGATTTTCACGACCAGTTCTTAAAGGGACGCTTTTACGAAGAAGAATTACAGCGTGTCGATAAAGATTTAGATGCGCATGGGATATCGAAAAAGTGTTAAAGAAAAAGAAAGACAAAGGGAAATTGTACTATTTAGTCAGGTGGGCAGGCTGGCCATCGAGTTTCGATTCCTGGGTAGAAGCAAGGGAAGTGAAGGACAAGTAAAATGGATAAATACATCGTGTTTAACAGTGCAGACTCCCGGGAGTATTATCCGGACAACACGCCTTACCGTTTCCGGGTGAAACTGTCTCAACATTTAAAACTGGAGGGCATGTGGATGGTGGCTCTGTTAGAAATAAAACTAGGACGAGTCGAGTTGAAAGATATCAATAATACCACCATTGACGTGTTGTGTAATCTGTGCGACAGTTCACACGTGGGTGAGAATTATCTACCTTTATTGAGACGACTCGATCTGAGAGACGGACCCAATTATTATTTTCACCAGCCATGGTACTTACCCGTTATCGTGAGAGACACGTCAGAAATCGAAGTGTATATAAAGTGTGCAGAAGGAACATCGCATTCATTTCTGAAAGAGACCTCACTTTGCACAGCTTGTGGAATCAGGTGAGCGTGTTCCTACAGGGACAACAAGTGAGCTCCAGCAATGCCGGTTACCCTTACAAAGCTCTCATGGAAACCGCCCTCGACTACGGCGCCGATGCCAAGTCCAGTCAGCTGACCAGTCAGCTGTATTACAAAGATTCGGGTGTCACCGTGGATGATTTTAACTCCGCTGATCCCTATGCCGGTAGCAATGACGGTCTCATTAATCGAGGAAGCTTCATCGCCGGAAGCAAGTCGCTCACCCTAACGGGGCCCCTCATGGAAGACGTGTTCGGTTTCGACCGTCATCTGGTGAACGGCGTGGACGTGGGGCTCAAACTGTTTCGCTCCAACACGACCTTTGTCTTGATGTCCGACGAGACGGATAAACATTACACCGTCGAACTGCAAGACGTGTACCTGAAAGTATGCAAACTGAGGATCAACGACGATCTCATCGTGGCCCACAACAAACAGTTCGAAAAAGCCAACGCCCTGTACCCGTACGAACGATCCATGATCAAAATGGCCTCGGTCGCCTCGTCCAGTCTGAGTTTTAACTGGGACGCCATGTTTCAGGACGAAGTCCCCAGTCGACTCGTGGTCGCCTTGGTGAGGTCCGATGGGGTGAACGGATCGTACACGGTCAATCCCTTCTGTTTCCAAGGCGACATCGTTAAAAGCATGGGACTGTACTTGAACGGTACCAGTGTACCCGGACGACCGTTAGAGTCGAACGACGTCGAGGCTTACGCCGGTCTGTACGACTGGAATAACGAATGGCGCAAAGACAAAGGTTTGAACTTGGACCGCACGGAATTTTCCGTAGGTCATGCCTTGTACGTGTTTAACCTGCAAGACATACAAGGCGACAGAGGGGAATATCTGAATCTGGTCAAGTCGGGTAATCTACGACTAGAAGTCCAGTTTGCTCAAGCCCTCGCCCATACCTTCAACGTCATCGCCCTGGCCAAGTTTCCAGCCCTCATCGAAATCGACCAAAGCCGTAACGTGTTTCTAAAGTAGACAATGTATAAACGACAGTTACTGTTTCACGTGTTCTATGATATAACACGATCTTTTCTCCTGTAGAGTCAATAAAAACAGAGAAAATGTCTATTGTGTTTCAGTTCTATATATGACATGGACGTATGTATATGGTTCTATGTAAGTTGGGTTATACGGTTTTCATGATTATTTAAGATCAAAGTCTCACGAGTACGTGTCATTGTCGAGTGTGACACCGTACGATTCAGACATGGCGAGATACGTCCTGCGACATTACACGTTTTTCAGACAACTTCTTTCGTCGAACGATTACCAAGAAACCTTGCGCGATATTCGCAGCATGAACGGCGAGCAAATCAAGGGTACTAAAGCCATCGTAAAGCGATTGCTCGATGCTCGCATCCCGGTAACACGCGGTGAGAATCGTCGTTTCTTACAGCCTCATCCCCACAACCATTATTTGAGAATGTTGCGACGTATGGCTCGTCCCGACACGACAAATAGAAGCATTAAGCGAACCCTGTTAAACCATACTCCCTTGATTCAGTTTATATTCGAGTACGAACACGTCAGACAGGTCAGAGACGAAGCCCAAAGAGCTCTCCAAAGACTGGCTAGACGTCAACAACGGACACTCGTACCGAGAGCTGCATAAATAAGCCCGCACCGGTGACAGAATGTATCAGTTCAAACAAACACTCCGTGAAATATGTCCGAGAAATGTTTGCTCCCTTTCATCACACCTACCACCTTGTCCGTAATCGGGGGCACGTGTAGCGGCAAGACCTATTGGACGAAACGCCTGTTAGAGAATGCCAGTACAGTGTTTGATAAGCCACCCGACCTCATCGTGTACTGTTACGGGGTGTGGCAGGATCTGTACGCCGACGTGCAGCAATCTATTGCTAACATTCAGTTTCACGAATCTTTGCCCAGCGAAAGCCAACTACGTTTGTGGTCCGATCAGTCGAGCAAAAACATGATTCTCGTGTTAGACGATCTCATGATGGACATATGTACCAGTAAACTCATGTTAAACGTGTACACCACCTTGTCGCATCATCTGGGTATTACCGTAATCAATCTGCTACAGTCTGTCTACCCTAAAGGTCCCTGTTCACGGACGGTGAGCGTGAATACGCATATATTCGTCTTGATGAGCAATCCCCGTTCCGGTCACGAATACAAGATTTTGGCCTCGCAAATATTTCCAGGTCAAAGCAAGTATTTTTCGGAATCTTACGAGGATGCCGTGGAAGGGAGGAAATACGGTTATTTAGTCGTGGACGCCTCGCCGTACAGTGACCCGGAATACGGACGCTTACGCACCGGCATCTCACCCGGCGAACTTTGCACCCTCTATTTTCCCAAATAAAAAGCGACAAACACGCTTTAATCGAGTCAGTCTTACAGCAGCCGCGCTATGAGCAAGGTCTACTTTTGGACCATCGTGTGTAACCCGCCACCCTCTACCTTGTCCGTAAGAGCTACCCCGCACCAGACCGAAGAGATCACCTTAAAAGAGAGCCCTACGTGGTTTTCATCGAAGGAAGCGTGCATCACATCTCTTAAAGAAGCTTGGCGGATTGGAGTGGACCAACCCGATTCATACGGCGGGCCTGTAGGTTATACGTACAAAAAGGTTCGCTTCACACCATGAGCGAGTGTATTCGAGATAACGTGGATTTTCTCCACGTACTGAGTCGGTCTAAGCCTGTACAGCGTAAAACATTACTGTCTCATCTGTCCAAAAAACAGTTTAAGGCCATCATCACGTTGTTACATAACATTATCATCGGACACATTACCGTGACGGATCGCGAGAAAAAGACCTTGTACCGGTACAGAAAGATCATTCGGTTACTAGCCAGCAAACGGGAAGGATACAGAGCTAAAAGGGAGTTGCTGGTTTCTTTTCACTTTATATTACCACCTTGTGTGAGAGCGCTCGACAGGTATTTCGCACCTAAACATGACGAAACCCATGATCCTGTTATCTCGCGAGACGTACCATCGCCTGATTCAACCTCCTCCGAAGATGGAAGCCAACCTCCCTCCAGCCCTGAAACCCCCACCAGCCCCTATGCCACAACAGCAGCAGACTCCAGACAACACTACAACTGAGGAACCACCGGCTGAGCGGGACACGACCATCCACGATAACATCGCCTCACATATCCCACAAACAACAGGAGGAGAAGGGAATGCAACAGTAGCGAACCCACCCCTATACTGTCAAGATGTTTTATATCTACTGTTACAACGCGTCCACTCGAACGACCAAATGGGAAAGTTAGTGTCGCTATGGCAATATCTCAACCAACAAAAAGAGCTCGGCCGCATTAACTGGAATGCTAACCTCGAATGGTTGGATAAACACGGACACCCTATAAAGCATTCTAATGTGATTGACAGCATTCGTCAGTTTGTGTTACACAGTAACGATATAAAAGATGTTGGATTTCAAGCATTTACCCGTCAACTGAAACATCTACCCAACTCACAAACCTTTTTCTCTCAGGTGGGAAAAGGCAAGAGAAAACGAACTCAACCCATGTTCGTGCGTGGCAAAGTGAGGGACGGTGTTCCCGGTGCGAAGAAGAAATTCAAACCATTAGAAACTGTAAAATAGTATGGAATCTCTCTTGTTGTTAGTTTTAAACGTGAATTGATAGAAAGTTTGTCTCATGTTGCCACTGGAAACTGTGTATTAAAATGACTATACTGTCTTATGTATCGCCATAACGAGCTGTTAGTAATAAACACTGATTCGATATAATGGAAGTCTCGTGTTGTTTGTGTGAATGTTATGCGGTACATAGAATGACAGTACGCTGAAGTCGCTCTTAAAGGGCCTGTCCCCTTTGCGCCTACAATAAGCACCCTACCTACACCCCAATTCGCAAGTCTCGTGTTGTTTGTGTGAATGTGATGCGGTATATAGAATCGCAGTACGCTGATGTCGCTCCTAAAGGGTCTGTCCCCTTTGCGCCTACAATAAGCACCCTACCTACACCCCAATTCGCTAACGATAAACATAATAGCGCATAGCATCGCCCTCCGAGACTATAGGGTGTAGAATGGCTCCCATGAAACTAACTTTGTCTCTTTTGCTTACAGCAAAGGAAACCAGTCTTATTTTCTCACGCGTGTCGTCAACCGCAAAGGAAACCAGTCTTATTTTCTCACTTAACAGCAAAGGAAACCAGTCTTATTTTCTGATAAGTTTGCACTATGCAGTGAACTTATAGAAGGCAGTACATTCTATTCCGAGTGGGTACGGGACTCGTATGTGAATGGATGTATTATTTCATACACGACTTCTAGAAAATAGACCTACATGGCACAACAAGACAACCAACACTCTTTCCAAAATAACATAGATTTATTCATGTAAATACATTTAAGAAACCAAAATACTTTTGAAAGAAATACTTTTGTTTATCACAATATGCTTCTAATAATAATAAATAACTATAATATGTACACTACTGGAGTTGAGGGAACGCGCTTGGGACTTTTGTTTAATTTTCTGCTAGATTTTCTAAAAGTTCGGCCAAAAAGGTGTCGGTGTCATCCAACCTGTCGTCACGGGAAGGCCAAGGACAAAGCTCTAGGTCTAAGGGAGCGGTGTGAACGCCGTCAGCTAAAACTCTGCGTTTGCAGTAGAGATAGGTCATCCCCTGTCTACGCTGGTGATACGTGCACATGGTGTTGCCTTTTAACCTAAATCCGCGGTTCGAACCTTCCCCAGGAACTCTTGTGCGCAAGACCTGCCGAAACGCAATTAGAGGGTTTTTCAATGTGCGTTTGGAAATTCCTTTCGAAGAGAATTTCACCTTGCGCAGGATTTTGCCAATCAAGGGAGGATTCGAACGGCGGCTGTTGTTAGATGTATGGCAACGTTGGCGGCGGGCTCGACGGAGGAGGCGTTGCGCTGTCTGTACCGTCGAACTCGACAAGGGACGCGGAATGCGCTCGAGAGTTGATTGGGATACGGCGTAAGTCTTACTGCAGAGCCCAATCATTTCCTCTCCTTCGTACTCGAGTTTGAATAAACCCGGCGTACGTTTATCGTGAAGGGCGTGCGTGGAACAGCACGTGCGTGGAAACCAACGCATGGCGACGCCCTCTTGCGTCCCGCATAGTCCCTGTAATTGATGATCATACTCTGGCTTCATGTGGGGACGGATCACCTCTGCTAAACACAGCGCACTGAGCGCCATGTAAGCCGAATCCGTATCCATTTCGCAGTATTCAAAATCACTACGACTTACGTACACATCCATGAAATCGTAGTAAAATTGAAGCATGCGCAACTTGGCGTACTGCAAGATGAAATATCCCAGCTGCACCGGAGTATCGAGGCGGAGTAATTTCTTGGCTTTCTCCACCTCAAAGTACTCATCTCCCAGTTCCGTCAATTTGCGAAATTGGGGTATGTTCACTTGATCACTCGCCGCCGTCTGACCACTCACGTACGATACGGTTTGGTGCTTCTCTTTGTTGATCAACACCGAACCGTAAGCAGAATTACCGGTCAGTTTTGCCGTATCACCGCGAATAGATTTGCTAGGGTCGCTGTCGGCTTCTCGTCTCGCCGAGCACACATCACTGACAAACCGTTGGAAGCACGGTTTCGGAGTGTACTCTACGACCTGATACACGCGATCGACCACCAGACCGTGTTCGAGATACCATCTCAACAAAGGTGTGGCGATCATCATTTTACGCGCCTTCACACCGCCGACGAGCATGCGCCGCGGTTTTGTGCTTAGGTCGTTCTCCCGAATATAGTCTTGCATATGCTCCCCCACCACCTCGAACGGAACATCTGCGTTACAGAACAAGGGAGTCATTTCCTCGAAATACTCTCGAGGGGAGAGACGAGTACCGTGGGGGTTCTGTCCAGGGATCCACTGTTCGGGTGTATGAATGTCTGCTTCAACCATGCCAAACAGTTCCCCGGTCAGCACCCCTTGCAAGATCCGACGTTCGCTCACAGCACCTCTGTTGTTGCGATAGAAAGTCGGTCGTTTGGCGTGGATGTAACGAGCGAGATCACGATTGTTGCGCAACTGGGCGAGAAACTCACATTCACGCATTTCTACGAGTTCGTAGCCTTGACTGCGGATAAATTCTGCACGCAACAGTGTGTTCTTGCACCGCTTTTCCAAGAGATCTTTCAGTTTAGGATCTGCCCTAGCCTTTTCGGTGAGAAAACAAGGATGGCCGTGAAAATAACATCCGTTATATTCCAGGATTGTCTTGGTGTCTGGAATAAATCCATCCACCAAGTACGGATCGATCCTTTTTTCTCGACCCCAGTTTAACTTGTGCTTGATATCTAAACCTTCTGAATCCCTAAGCCAATCCATCCAATAGTACATGGACATGTACCTGTCCCTCGTCTCGGGTTTAAATTGATTATCTACCCGACGCCGTATGAATGGACCTGTGGGCATGTCTTGATCGATGGCCCACAGATACAACGCGTTTGCGTCGTAGCCTACGATGCGTCGACAGGGTTTAGCCGGATCACTGCGGATGCACGTCTGCCCTGCTTTGTGGAATCTCGTGAATATGATAGAGGGGCCACCGACCACATTTTGCTTGATAGTGTGATATAGATCTTTGTTCTGTTTATCGAACAGAGCAAAGGTGACCCCCTCTCTCTTGCTCTCCCGGAACAATTTTTGCCGGGCCACACCGGGTACCGACATGGTGGTTTTAAAGAGGTCTATACCGTCCTCGAAATAAAACCGTTGCATGGCTCGAACGGCTTCGACAAATGGGCCTACATCTAAATTGTTATACCACTCGAGGAAATCTCAAAACGTTGACATTCCTTCCCGTCTCCAGACTTCCTCGAGGTCGGCATAATTGTCCTCGACTGATTTCAAGCCGTCGTCGAGGACAGATTTCTGTTTGAGACTGGAATGCCAAGCCTCGCCCAAAGGTGGAAGCCGTGTTTCTTCCAGCTTGTCGACCTTGTCAAGATACTCGTACGGGAAAAATCCCTTTTTCTCTTGAACTCCGAATGCTTTCAGAAACTGAGCATAACTCGTTCCGTGAGAGAGATATTGCGTGACGTCAAGAAATTTAAAACTCTCGTTACTTTGACACAAGTAACCATTGTTTTTCTTGACGGTAAACCCGCAAGATTCCGCATTGTCGAGAGAGAGAAGTTTGGGTAGCTTTTCCTTGATCACATTCAAGTCGTAACGAGCTGAGTTGAAACCCAGTACGGGGACTTGACAACAGTACCCATAAAGTTTCCCGTACAAACTGGAGAGTTGCTTACGAAGCTGTGAAAGAGGGTTATCCGGAGCACCCTCTTTCTTCTCCTCATCTCCAGACTCCGGCAAATTAGCCAGTCGAGTTCTGAGGTAGCCCAGCTGAAAACTCCATTTTTCCGTGGCGAGTTCGTTGACTCTGGAGGCGATCTGAGACATGTACTCTATCATGTCGCCGATCAATACTTCTTGATCGGCATTGACGATGCAGTGAGGAGAGGTAAACCCCTCCACGTTGGAACACACACTCACAGAAATGGGCCTGTGTTCCTGCATCCACCTCAGTTTCTCTGTGCCCTGGTCGATGGGCTGGAGCAAACATTCAAAGTCGAACACGATAAACCACGGAAAAAATCTCTCTCCGGACTCGACAGATAAAGCGTACTCTTCCAACTCGTCAAAGACTATTTTGGTACGCCGGTGGAAACCACCGGGAAAGGACAAGGTCGTTTGACCCGTACACGTGCGTTGGTGTTGATTAAAATTAGCTTTGTCACGGAAGAGTTTTTCACAGGTGAAGCACTGATAACGTTTACAATATTTTTTCATATCAGTGATGAGGGACAGATGGGATTCATAGCGGTTTAGAAAGATGTCATCGTTAAACCGGCCGCGAGATTTATACAGGGGTTGAGCTATCCCCATCTCGTTGAGAGTATACACAGACAGGTTCACACCGAAGCAACTTTCGAAATGAGAAAAATGATCTGGGTCAAGACCGGTATACTCCTCGGGGAGAACATTGTCCAGAGAAGGAAAAAGTTTACCCCGAGAGTATACCACCCATTGATAGTAAAGAGCTCTAGCAGGTTTTTCTAAAGAACGCCGTGCAGAAGGGTTGCGATGTAGCGCCAAGCAACGGAAAGCACACAAGTGGTCCTCGTAAAGTTGACCACGTTCATTACGATCTAAAGAATAGATAGCCTTGTGGTTTTTAATATAGGTCGGGAGTGGGGAGGGGGGATGGCCAAGAGGAAAATTTGTTCTGTACACGTAAAACTGTACATTCGTAATCAAAACCGGTTTCCATTTGGTGTCGGGACGCTGTTTCAATACATGAGAGAGGAGATCTAGGCTTTCTACTGCTTGACGCAATCGCTCGAGTCCCTTGCGCTCGGTGACATAGATGGGAGATGAAAACACAGCATCATTAACGTAGGGATGGAAATAGCGATAGCGCCCCGTTTCCACGTGACGCAAGATGACACCGAACGCTAAATTCATTCTAAAACTATAATTTAAAGTTTGATAAATATCCCTAGCGCGTTCCATCAACTCACCTATCGAAATGACATTGGTCACGGGAACGTTGAATGTCGAAAGCACGTCCCCGTGATGGTCCGGGGCCAGGATAAACGGAGTGTTCAGGTCATAGGCCTCCTGAAGTCCGGGCTCCGCTACCTGGCCATTTTCCGCGTCCCAAGGGGCCGGATCCTCTCCCCAGGGACGATTCTGGAGCTTGTTCTCCTTCCCGTCGCCACTGCCGGACTGGGGCGGCAAGACCCGATGTCCCTCTATCATCTGATGACGGTAGAGAGACAACCGATCCTCGAAACGCCTATGACACGTCCGGCAGGTAGTACAACCATCCGATGCTGTGATGCGGGAACGAGAGGGAGCTGGTGATAGAATAAAATTTAATGTATGAATACTGGGCTCGCATATAACAGCATCGTTCACTCACTCACTCACAACGAGCTCTTATGCTTCAAATAAATCGCATGACTAACATATTGTACAATACTTCCAAAGCGAATACATATGAACACCATGACGAATTGAATTAATACATATAATTCAGGGCTAGCTAAAACCCATAGCTTATAAAATACTATTCAATATCTACCTCCACTAGCACGAGAGTTTCCCACCCTTGCAACCTGCCCCGAGGAGGTGGACGGTGTGGGCTGGTTTGTAGAGGTTGTCCCTGAAATACAAAACAGTTTACTGAAAACATCCCAGTCAATGCTATCTACAAACACACGACACACATATAGTGAAACCCTATGCGGTATGAACCTCGTTAATACTAACCATGGATGAATGAAGTGATAGATAGATACAAAATAGAACTCACCCCCACTAACCGGTACTGCTCTAGAGGTAGACGGGCTTGCGTCATCACGCGACGTCTGTGTTGCGCCTGTGGAGAAAAAGATATGTTCAATCTATAGCATCTGAGCAAATTTTATTCGAGTGAAATGATAAGCTCGAAGTCACGAATGTGATATTTTCAATACAATAACCCATGTCTTTCACACTTTTACTTCAGATGGCATTATGAACATTCAACTTACCGCTAGAATGACACCGTCGAAAATGCACGGCCAAGTCACGGGGAGAGGGGAACACCTCGGGGCATTTCTGTATGTAGAAATAAAGC
Source organism: Haliotis rufescens (assembly GCF_023055435.1). Lineage (NCBI taxonomy): Eukaryota > Metazoa > Mollusca > Gastropoda > Lepetellida > Haliotidae > Haliotis > Haliotis rufescens. Next base: position 5,102,202 of record NW_025964223.1, on the reverse strand, counting down.
AGTGTTCTTAAAGGGACTGTACGAGTTTAGTAACGATACTCGTACTAACATAGCATGATGTCTTTGTTTTCAACACAGAATGAACCACATGTGTTTAAATGAAAATTACCTTTTAATAAGCATAGGAAGATAAATAAAAGTCCCACACATATTCGCTTAAATCTAATGAAATTACCCTTACATTCACGAAAATATAATGAAAATGAAACTTACGCTACAACGGTATTCCGATAGGCGTTGTTGCGAGCAGGCAGCGCACTTGTGCTGGTGTAGTTTTTGTTTGGAAGCAAAACTTTTAGAGCATTTGTCGCAAACAAAGCGCTGCCCTTGGTGAACAGACCTCCTGTGGCGGTTCACATTCCTTTGAGAGGAATATAAGTTTCCGCACACAGGACAGGTGAATGGTCTGAAAGACAAAACATTCCTTTCAATTCTCGCTAGAGATACAACATTGTTTTCTTCATAAAGTTGGTAATGAGAGTTACTCATAATCACTTTTACTAACACATACCTTTTCACTCAGCCTGAAACATGTGTAAGCTGTATAGTATTCTCATTTAATATAAACGAAATAAGTCATTAAGAAATACACTTACGCGTTTGATGAATCCATGTTTCCTTGCTGACTGTTGAAACTGAAATGACGCTCTGATATTCGGGGTGGTGTTTATATAGGATGTTTCTATGATGAATGATTGCTATATAGTAACTGGCCATTCAACGCACCTGTATAAGCATGACTGACAGCTTGGGATACGGACCACCCATATACCCATATAGATGCACCTGTGTATCTGTCTGTACGGTCACACGGGAAAAGATGTTGAACATTGAGCAATTCAGATATTATTATTATTATGTACACACCTGCGCGTTGGCTATCTCGGTGCCTGACCTCAATTTTAGTAGTATAGTCTAGACTAGTATAGACATAGTATAGTCATCCTATCCGATTAAGGGTGACTATTGTAAACATGAAATGTCTTATAGATGGCTTCCATCACTTTCCCAACAAACCTAGCTTCGTGCCGTCACACTGCTACATGTACTCATCAGTTTTCTATTGAACATAGACATGGTTCTAACTATCTATTGTCAAAATAGCACGTTCTGAAGTAAAACTGTGCACATCATGTTACACGGTTAAAACTCAAACCGTACGGTTTATTTGTGATCGCGTTAAATGGAAACGCTAGCGTTGAAACATCAGCTATGCAAGTCGGGACAGGGCTGAATAAGTGAACGCCCTCTATACAAATGGTTCACAATAGTACGCAGCGCGGGGTGTTTCGAAATCCGGCTGCCTTCAGCGTCATAGTCAATGCAGGGTGACGTGACTACCTCGTTCTTGCGCGCTAAATGTAATTAAACGACACCGCTAGCTTGCTGATTGTATAGTCTTATCTACTTTGTCTCTATGGTTTTTTCCATACAGGTTGTCTAACGTTCGTGGTGTACAACGTGTAGACCGTACAAGATGAATTTGATCCAGCTAGACGTACATTTTTTTTTCCTACATTACCCGGCGTATATCGTGTTGACATAACCCGTCTCTATTGTGGTACTTGTACTTTCAACACACACCCTGCATTCATCAAACCAGGTCGCACGCTCTAGGGAGCGCGGGTTAAACGACGAGGCTACGTGAGTTGTCAAGCGCGCTCGATTCAAACTGGGCTGCGTGTCTATTTAGGGCAGCACGCTATACGCATAGCTCTATTCATAACCTTTTACTTTTGTTTTCTTATGAATTCTTTTCTGCCTTATAAACACACACACCTTTCATTCCCCACCCTTTCCCGACGCGCTGTAGATGCATAAGTCATCCTATCCGATCACGTGACTTGGATCAACCAATCACCTTCGCATTCGCCTGGATCAACCGGATCAACCAAAACCAGCTCCTGCCTAGTGACACTATACTACTATCATTACTAAAAAAAAGGGTACATATTTAATGTACATTTTATCATCATCCTTGAAGAGGCTGTAAATAATGTTGATATGACTTCATATTACAAACAAACAACTGGTGGTCATTATTAAGCGTACAATAAAACACTGCAGGGAGAATAAACCACTCGGGGCTGCGCAGTGTTTTATTGTACGATAAACGATAACTCGTCGTTTATTTCTTAAATAAATGTACTCTGTCGATAAAGTCTGACCAATGTAAACCCAATACTTCTGCTCCATATGAAAGAACTGGAAATTTGGAGTGAAAGATTTTAAAGAGCACGTTGAAGTGTACACTGTCGATAAATCTGAAGTTCTTTAGTATCCAAACAAGTATTTGGATGGGCTAGGGTTCTAGATAGTATTGAAAGAAACTGCAAGGACAGTTTACTCGACCCAGCTTATAACTACACCCCTGGTCCTGTCTTTGTTTAACCAGCTCTCGATTTGCTGAAGTACATCCGTTTTCAAATACCCTCGTTTTTGTGCTAACACTTTAACAAGATTTTGCATGATATTGTTCTAGCATTTTTATGTGACTTTGTAATCCTCGAACTCATTACAACGTCATCAGCAAATAACAGCAAAGCTATTCTAAAAGTATCTAGGTGTAAGTGTAAAGACATAGTTTAAATGTTTCTGCATAGATCTACATGTAATATGAAGCACGAGTCGAACGCTCTTTGAAAACTTAGTGGGAAGGAGCATGCTCTTAGACTCTTAAAACAGAATGTTAATCCCAGAGAATAATCAGTCTCTAATATCTGTCAAAACGGATTTGATTGGCTGTGAATGGCAAAACGGTGATTATGACATGAATGGATCACTGAAAGTCAGTGATGACACCAGGAGTTCGCGAAAAGGCTAAGCATGACCTGCTCTACCAGTAGCACCCGCCACTCAGACAATTTGCATAAAACAGTACAGTTTGATTGCTGCCTAACGTCTGCATTTACGTTGTTTTTAGCTGCATTAAATCTATCAATAAGCTTTTGTAATAATTAATCATTTGTTAATTGTTTCAATTTATATTATCAATTATATCTTGGAAGTTACCTGCTACACAAATCCATCTCCATTGTGGACTATGCCAAGTGTGGTCGACAGATGATAGCTGCAAGCTATCATAGACACCAGGGTAGTGTAAGTATAGCTGAAGGTCACGGATGTGTATTCTCTGATTTGACAGGCACCAAGTGGTGATGAATGGATTGTCACAGGACTGACAATGGTGCGTGTGAGATTCAGTGTGAATTATAATATCATATTTCACATTATATTTGTTCTACTCAGGACAATGACCTGCTGATATAATTAATAGTTTTTACTACATTTTCACATACGTGATTTAAACAATATTATATTCAGGAATGATTAGTTACACGAAATGGATTGGTGAAGAGACAATGTATATCTGATAAAATATACAAAGACATGTCCTTTTTGAAATCACAAATGTGCCTTATGAATATGGAAAGGGTTTTGTCGCTTTTATTAACACAAAAAGACAGACAAGCTTTGGTGTGTACCCTTCGAGCGAAAAGCGTGTTTATAAATTTGCAAATTTAGCCACGTTACATAACTATTTCACAAACTTTTATATTCTTATGAAATAACAAAGAGTACTATTGGTAACTGTAAAAGGCAAACTAACAATTTCACAAGAGATGATGGTAATTGATATCATTAAGTAAAAGATTAATAATACGACTTTACATTGATCAGGTAAACAATAAAAACAATGTAACAATTGGACTGATGTACCTTAAAGCAAATATATGAAAAGAATAATTTCACCGACATCCGTGCCCCTATATATAATATCAAACTATAGATTAAGATCTTTTAGTGACATTTAGAAGTTGGCTATCTAACCAGTGACGCAATATTGCAAAATGTAATATATAGGTTGATCGTAAATACTACATGTGTATTGTATGGGCATATATCCAACGCAGACACATATCACTTTACTCTAAATATGTACCCACATCAGTCGGCATTTGAAATACAGATTTTTCTTTGAAACACCACAGCCACAGTTCACAGAATCTTGGTTTGATGATGCAGAGGATTTGAAAGTCACTTACACGGACTATATTTTGTATATAAAATAGTCCATGAATGATTAAGCCTTGCTCGGCCGCCAATCTGACATATTATATGCAGGTGTATATATCCATCCCGAGGGATGGTATTAAAACATTTTGTCTGGCATCACTATGTTTCAAAACAGTTTGTTGGACATATCATCAAAATGAAGAGATGCTATTGTTATTTGTGGTGGAGACGAAAACGCCAGAACAGGACCGAGGTCTGATTTTGTAGAAGATGACTTTATAAAATATATAGAAGGGCTGTGGCAAGGCAACTCAAGCTGGGATTTTATGTGCGCAATTTTCAGTTGAAATCGTTTCATAAGTGATAAAAATGTTAAGAACTTTGGTAAATGATTGTTAGAGTTGTGCTCGTTATGCAACATTCATGTCATGAACGGAAGATCAGAAACTGACCTTGAAATTGGGGATTATAGGCGATGATAAAAAGATTGCATTTGCAGCACTGTTTTAGCTTGCCAATGACTTTTCTAACCACTTGTAGAGTCACCTCATCTTCCGTGTAAATAACACTGGCAACAATCAATACTCATGCAGATCTAAACTGTACTTCATTATTGTTTAGGGAAAACATTACCGATCATATGCAAGAATTACTTGATGAATCAGTTGATATGAGATTTAGTGACATTGATAGAAGTATAGAGTTTAATACAGATGCATTATGTGCCGCGGCAAATGACACGAAGAAGCCAGCTGGAAGAAGTAAATACAATAATGAACGTGAACAGTTGAATCGTTAAAGAATGTAACTACACACTATAAATATTTGAGTGTTTTTAAGTAAAAATCTAAATTGGACTATACATGCCAGAGAAGCATCAGTCCACGTCAAAAAGATTTTATTTGGTATTTTGAAGAATATAAAAGTCCTTGGTTATAAACGTTGCATGTCATACAAGTTCTTTAAGATTTGTTATGTTGAAATTAAACCAATTTTACTTTACGGTGCTGAAATATGAGGAATAAACAATTTAGTAATATCGAAAAATTTGTATGCATGTAAAAGATTTCTTGGTGTAAAAACCAATACATCTCACGCAATGGTTTATGGAGAATGTGGTAGATTTCCTCTATTTATATATTCACAGCTTAAAGTCATAAAGTACTGGCTGAAACTCCTGAAAATGAATTCATTGAGATATCAAAAGAAATGTGACAAATAACATGATTAAGATACGAAAGGAAAGAAAAACTGATAACAGATGTGAAAAATTGTGTTCAATAATGGTTTTGGAAATGTTTGGTATGCACAATCTGTACCAACTGAAAGTGTATTTATCAGTTCTTTTCTACAGAGACTAAATGATATTTATCTGCAATCGTTGTCGTTTTCCTTGACATTTTCGACCAAACTGTATATTATAGAATGTTGAAAACTCATATACACACAGTTTGTTTGTTTGTTGATTAACGCCGCACTCAGCAATATTCCAGCTATATGACGGCGGTCTGTAAATAATCGAGTCTCGACCAGACAATACAATGATTGACATCATGAGCATCCATCCATGCAATTGGGATACGATGACATGCATCAAACCAAGTCAGCGAGCCTGACCACCCGATCCCGTTAGTCGTCTCTTACGACAAGCATAGTCGCCTTTTACGGCAAGCATGGGTTGCTGAAGACCTATTCTAATCCGAATCTTCACGGGTCGCAGTCAAATCAGATGTTTTAATCACATGTGGTTATAATGATTGGAAAACCGCTGACTGACAAACGAGAACTGAGTAGATTCCAACGCTACCCTTTTCGTTCCAAATTCAGTTTAGTTCGGTTAAATCGACAGTTGACCTAGCTCTACATTGCAAACATTTATTTCTTATTATTTTCTTAATTTCTTATTTCTACACGATAGATTTTATTACCAACACCGAAAGATTCACATCAGCGAAAAAGGCAACGTCATCACTAGTTGACGAGTATATAAAAAAACCCGTCAACACCAGAGAATAACCAGTCTCGATTATCCATGGGGCGACAAAGGCAAACTAGCGGTGAAAGTTATATGAATGGATCACTTAAAATCAGTGACGACCCCGCTTCATGTTTTAACATCGACATCAACGATGTTTAGTGATCCATTCGTAAATGTCCATCACTACTTTGCCCTTTATGTCCTGTGGAAATTTTGTTGACGTTTTCAGTAAGCACTCACTCACACACTCACTCAGTCATATCCACTTTTGGCCTTTTGTGTTCCTCATACTGTAAGGCTATGTGCTAAATTTAACCTTTATGGTCAGTTTGTCCCGAACGACGTTAATACAGATTAGCGTTCGGGACAAAATTACCAAAAAGATCACGTAGTTCACAGAGTATGACAGACAATTCAGGATAGGAATGAAACTTATTGCTGTTCATCCTCGATCTTGCACTTTCTAAGCTGATTCTAGTATCTATTTTGCGACGCGGGTGGCCACATTGTCTGAGGTGCAACAGTACGTTGTGTGGAGTTCCTTCCCAGGAACCAGGCTCGTGCGTTTGAATCCCAGATTCACCCCTTTAATTGTTTTAGGTTTGTGAGAACCACAGCCATGCTAGTGGTTTGCACAATAGTGATCAACGTAAAAGACATGACATTAATTAAAGACATCGCAGTAATGATATGTTTAACAGATTGACAATCAATTGTTTGATTGGCATTACATAGAAGTTGACGGATGGCAAAGTAGACACAATTTATGGATAACAACGTTTTTAATACTATAAAGGCGACGTTTCGGTATAGATCCTTATACCGTTGTCAAGCAAGACTGAATGAAGACCATGGTACAGAATATATATAGTAGGTGGAGCATTAACAATTGCATACATGGGTGGGATAACATGAGTAAGTAATGACAACAGAAGGATAATACTGTTACAACATGATGGACAGAGAACACACAGGTGGAAGCCAATGGGACTAAACAGTTTATGTAGGTGTAGTGATTATTGCTTAATGAGTTCATAGTAGACGGCCGCCGTAATATAGCTGTAATATTGCTGAATGCGGCGTTAAGCAACAAACCGACCAAATCATAGTAGGCGAATGGGATGAAATAGCCTTGATCTCAGTTGATTGATGGCTGGTGACGGCTAATGTGGACTGCTTCTGTTAGTTTTCTTTTACTGAAATCATGGAGGTTGTTGGAGAGGATTTGGACGTTGTCCCAGTTGATGTTGTGATTAGGGCAGTTGCTGATATGGTCCGAGATGGCTGATTTACTGTCTGATTTGATAGTTGAGGTTCAAGCCTAAAGGTGTAGTTTATATTAGTATTATGTATGTATATATATTAACCAAGACGTATCAATATTTCTTGAAAAATATAAGTTTGTTTCTTGAGCGGTATTTACCAATCATCTTGGAGTTGTGATTAGGGTAGTTGCTGATATGGTCCGAGATGGCTTATTGGCTGTCTGATTTGATAGTTGAGGTTTTGTGCTCTTTGATTCTGGTGTTGATGGGGCGTGATGTTTCACCTACGTAGGATTTCCACAGTTGCAGTTAATTGATTCATTCATTGGTTATTCGTTACTTTCGTTCATTCATTCGGGTTTGGATATTACTCACGCTGGTTTGTCAGGCTAGCTCCTCGCCTTACTGCTTCAACTTCATTACCATGTCTGTAAAAGTTCGAAGCATAAACACATCCTTACCCAGTGTCTTTGTCGGGGTCATTCTACCCCTCTTGTCATACACGGTGGCCAGTTACACCCCCACGGCCGATGTATCTGGTGGATTAAGGTACATCCAAATCTCCTTCGACGCCAACAACCCCAAGAAGCCCAAAGTTCGGACCACGTCTCTACACTCAGAGCCCGTAAACCTACCCTCAGGCACAGCTACCGATCACCCATCACTACCATGAAATTGCCAGTGGTAGAAGCGATCGTTAAACTTCCAAAACAGACAGAGAGACAGTCAGTTGTATAAACTACACCTTTAGGCCCTGGGGGTTTGGTTGTGTTCCTGCCTTTGGCTCTTAGTAGAGTACTGAGGGAGGTGGAACTTGTGAAGTAGGTGTCAATCTTGGCTTGCTGTTTGTGGCTGATGATGTTGGAGGCATTTCCTATGCTGGACAATCCCCTGTCCATGGGTGTTCATTTTGATGGTATGGAGTCGTACCATGCTGCGATCATGATTTGATACGAAACACTCTCTTATTCTCATTATTCAAGCAACTGGTATCTTTCAAATTCTTTATAGTGAGGATAGCTAAAGTATTCCAAAGTTATTTAATTGTACATTAATTGTTGCCGCTATTTATGCGCCTCTAACAAATCTGATATATATATGGACAATTATATAGCATATTTAGATAGTAGAAAGACTAAAAAATTGTTTGATCAAGGTTAAAACATTCAAGGCCTCAGTAAAACTATCGAAAAGTCTTATCCTTGGCATGTGGGGGGCATTTCAAAATTTGACGCAACAGTGTCAAACATGATGCAATCAAATGTAATTCTCTGTTTTGACTTGTACCGTATGTTCTCGAGTCTATTTCAGATGAACAATTGACTTGCCTTTGCACGTGTTTGTGACGGGTGACACCAGTTGAGCAGGATTCGCTAACCTTTTCGTGAACAGCTGGTATCACCACTATCAGTGGGGTGCATGCCTGGATGCAGGGGTTGCATGTTATCGCACCACATGAAATCACGACCCGAAGTCGAAATATAAATTAAGACATATGTTATATTTGTTGCTGATGAAGGCAATACCTCTCTTCAGGTCAGGATCGTTTTTTGCACAAGCCCATGATGTATTTGATCTCAAGATTGAATGCGCAGGTCAGGTTCACAGGTCACTTTAGCATTCAAATATCAGATTCTACCCTGTGGATTGCTTTATTTACAAGTATTTCCATGTTATGTGATTGGAGAAAGGAATGTCCTAGAGAATAGAGGGGTATCTTTACTAAAGAGAGCTAACCTTGTTAGGATCAGTTGATATAATACGTAGTGACATGTGGACTCTTACACAGTAGAAACTATTCCTGAGGTTAATGTGTGATGCTTTCGGACCACAGTGCGAAACTGTGATTTCTCTCCCCATTATGTATTAGCATCCTGTTACACTGATAGTCAAATGGCAGTACTGTATATCTGTAATAGCCTATCTGCCAATTCATAACTCAAGTGTCCCTTACGCTTTTATTTACTTCATGCAATAACTACACCCTGTGCTTCTATTGTGTATTTGACGTTTATCTCCTTGCTCTTAGTGACACCATTGAGCAAAATTGTAGGCTCTTCAGTAGTTGTTGGAGAATCCAAAGGAAAAGAGTAATCATTGACGGATGTTAATGTAACATTCCATATCCAAGTATCTACATGTCGATTGTAAGGAATGTCTTGTTACATGTGCGTTATACCTAACATAGGTAAGCATGATTACATCAATTGTTTAAATTAATAAATAAAAGTTAGCGTAAATGACATATTAAGTAATGCCACTTATAAGGCCATAAGGTTAACCTTAGAAATTGATTCTACTGTGTAAGACTCCGATTAGGTGCCTCACTCTGAGTTTGGGTTCGAAGCCTAGATGGAATCCCAAAAGAACTACAATTTGTACTTTACTCAGAAAGTGTAACAAAAAACCATTTGTTACAAGTGACCGATTTCTAAAAGGCATTATTTGTTCATACAGTCATATACACCCATACACAGTGACACTTACTCATGGTGACACGTGTTCAGTCAACTACTGCTTTCTCTTCACATGTTTCAATTACTGAAGTAAGTGAAGTTTCGATGTGTATCCCTGGCAAGCGTTATCATCAACAAGTCATGCCTCAAGCTCGTCAGAACATTTCCGTGAGGATGTATGTGTTTTCGCCACTTTCAGGAACATTCCAATATTCCAGCGGCTAGGGGTACCAGGAAGTGGCTTCACACATTCTAAGTATTACATTTTAAGTATTATCAATACAAAAAAAAAACATTCGCTATTTGTGACTTTATTTATGTTCATACTCTTCTCGTTACACAGATAGAGGAGTTGAGCATATTGGGTTTCGCTTGTCCAAACGATTATTCTGAAACCGATAATAGATATTTGTCAATACTATGTAAAGGATGTACACAAATCATCAAGTTGACACAGATATTAATGAGATAAACCAGTGTGTGAATGTGTATTGATTGACATTGTATTTATGTGGGTTGAAAAAGAATTTCTGATACCTGCAGGCAACGTTTGGAACATTTACAATCTTTGAGGAACATAACAAAACAAGACTAAAAAGCATTTAGCATTATTTAGGTATATTCATTTTGGCCCACAGGATCGGCCCAGTTTAAGAAATGAGCAAACATTTAGAAATTGTTGTGAAAGTATAAGGTTATGGAATGTTGTCCATACGTTTCATATAATTTCTAATGGACTTATCTTAAAATCAGTAACACTCCATGTTCACGTGTTTAAGACATACCGTTACGTGTTTACGAACAGATCAATGAAATGTTATATGCATATATGTAAATGGACATCAATCCCATTTTCAAATCAGATACTAGTAGTTAATGCCTTAATATGTGACATTTAACTGAAACCATGTTCCATCATGTTGAATGTTAACGTATGTATATTGACTCTACAACTATGATGTAGGGCTTAACGTCTCACCCATCTCGAGGTCTGCATCTTCCCGGACGTGACGCTGGTAGAGGCTGATGTCTTCCTTGTCTGATGCTGGAACCACAACGAGACCACCTAATAGCTTTGTATGCCATGGAATTCAAACAGTTGCGCCTATTATGCAAATAAAATATCTTCCTTTCACATAGATGAAAAAAATATATTTAAATTACTCCTCCCTAAATTTGAGTAGTACTTAAAGTAAGAAGGCACGTGACTCTTCTAAGCGAGAGTGGTTATCTCCCTTACCTGTGATGTAACCATCCTGGACAAGCTCATCCACATCTCTGGTTGCCAGCATCATCATGATCTCGTCGTCACTGACTTGACCGTCGCCGTCCACGTCAAACTCACTCACGTCTCGTTTACCTGTTCACGAAAATAGTGACGTTTGTATTTTTTGGCTTCCCAACAAAGCACAGCGTGGTTAGATTTCAGCTAGCCTGACTAGGACTATGAGATAAACTCCGGTTGTCACCTATCCCTAAATATTTACCATTATAACAAATGGCGTTCTCTCAAACAATTTCTCATTATACTCCTTGCCACGAGAAATGCGCTTACCGGATTGAATTGCTGCTCCAACCTTTTTGACAGTTGAGACTACTTTCGAAGCGACGCGTCTGACGGCACCTCCAACTGCACGTACAATACTCCTGAAACGAGGCAAACGAATACCCCAGGAATCGGTTCCGGGCAGGGCCACCATGGCAGTCAGGAACAGGAGGACGAGGGCGATCTTCATCTAGGTACGAGTACATGGAATCATTTTGGAATGGTCCATTAAAAAGTTGTGAGCACTTTGTCCGAGCAATTTAACAACACGTCATTAAAATGACACGTCCCCAAATTACCAGTTTATGATTAGGACGAATCCAACAAAACCAGATTATCCTGACATCTCCAAACACAATATGTAATTTACTCAGAGACCAGTAATTATACCGTCTAGGCCTAATTGTTATTAAACACTTGACAGTGGATCACTCTGATATCATTTTGACAATAAGTTAATGAAATTCCGTTGACACCGACTCTTGTAAATAACACTGATTTGATGTCAGTTTATTACACCACAACTCTGCCAACTACAGCCATTGTAATATATATTGGTAAAACACGACCAACTGTAGGTACCAATTTGGACATACATATAATTATTTTCTTGAAGTACATTTCATGTTTGCATTGGACTGAAATAGCAGAGGACGAACAGGATAAATATTATACACGTTCATATAAAAAGACACCTACCTTTGCTGTTCTGGATATCAGTGGACAATGTTGTGGATGAACTGGTACATGTCGGGTATATATAGCGTGGATGTGTTGATGGAAACACGCACCACATCCGGATGCAATGATCTTTCTGACATTATCTGGGAAGCCATCTGACGACTCAGTTAATACCTTCATAGCGTGGGACTGGCAGTGTGATTGATATGTGTCACCGAGATGAACCCTGAATTAATTTGTTTATGAATCACTATCCAATGGTGATGAGGCCAGATGCTCGCGAAAATGTGAGCCTATCCTAACCGGCCGGTGTCACCCGTCACAAACACATGAAAACGCAGGGGCCCACCTGAACAAAACCCAAGGGAACATATGGTACAAGTCATAATAGGTAATTGCATCGGACATATTTTATGTCACTGATGCATTAAATCTGGAAATGTCCTCAAGATATCTTCGATAATACTGTTCAAAAGCTTTAGTAAGGCCCTGAATACTGATAAAAAAAATGAGCAATAGTTGTATGACGATCTTTAAAATCGTGGTAGAAAGAACATACTTAATTGTTCCTCAAAGTTGCCATGTGTAGAAACCAAAGGTTTGAGCTGCTGCTATATTACTAGTATTATAGGTGAGGTGAGGTGTTGAGGTAAGGTGAGGTGCGAAGGTGAGGTGAGGTGAGGTGAGGTGAAGTGAGGCGAGGTGTGATGAGGTGAGGTGAAAAGGGTTTAACATCGCGTTTTTCGTTATCAAAGGAAAGTTGACGGTTGGAAGTCAAGTAAAGTTTTTATTGCAGAAATACTGAAAGGTCACAGGCATACAGTATAAATATGTGTGGATAGTAGATTTACTGAAATAATGCTTAGTTTTTTATGTCAAATGTCCACTTATTTCTTAACTTCATTGCACGAAATATATAAACTGTTAAGTGCATTAACACATTGATATTTGCAGACGAATTTAATTAACGTTGACATATTGGAGACAAAATAATGACAGTTGTGTAGATAGCCTCAAGTGTGTTATGTTTGTGAGTACAGATATTAATATAAATATAATTGAACATATTAATATATTTATATATATTTATAGCATATTTCTGGACAATCTACATTTTGACTTTGGCTTTCAGATATTAATATAAATATTATTGTATATATTAATATATTTATATAGTATATTTTTGGACAATCTACAGTTTGGCTATGCCGTGCATATCCCGAATCTTACTTGTTGACCAACATTTAAACAGACGAAACGCAGGTTTGCGTTCCATTTTCTTTAAACAAAAAAAACCCATATCATAACACTGATGGATATATAACTGAACTTATACTCTTTTGTATTAGATAGCTACCCGATAAATCGCAAAGACACAATGAAGACCGAAGTGTGGTTTATTTCAAGATAAAACATTGTTCTATCATGACGTCATTTCTTCAGATTAGAACATGCGCTCGCAACTTGATGAAATCGTATATCGGACGAGGTTATTTTTGAGTGGGGAGTTCCAAGTGAGTTGTTTCCCATCGATGTGTCTAGGCAACGCAGGTAAACAGATGCCCGACGATCACATCCTAAAGCGGGAGAGATATGGCAATCGGTATTGGGAGAAAAGATACAGGTAATCGACGTGGTAATTGTGAGAGTATGCGGGAAATATCCACCTGTGCATGTAGTAGACTTGTCCGACATTGTCGAGGTCGGATTCTATTGAGGGAGTCATCATTACTAGAATGCGGGTAAATATTTAATGTACATTTTATCATCATCCTTAAAGAGGCTGTAAATAATGTTGATATGACCTCATATTAGAAACAAACAACTGGTGGTCGTTATTTAGCGTACAATAAAACACTGCAGGGAGAATAAACCACTCGATAAACGATAACTCGTCGTTTATTTCTTAAATAAATGTACTCTGTCGATAAAGTCTGACCAATGTAAACCCAATACCTCTGCTCCATATAAAAGAACTAGAAATTTTGATGAAAGATTTTGAAGAGCACGTTGAAGTGTACACTGTCGATAAATCTGAAGTTCTTTAGTATCCAAACAAGTATTTGGATTGGCTAGGGTTCTAGATAGAATTGAAAGAAAAGGACAGTTTACTCGACCCAGCTTATAACTACACCCATGGCCCTGTCTTTGTTTAACCAGCTCTCGATTTGCTGAAGTACATCCGTTTTCAAATACCCTCGTTTTTGTGCTAACACTTTAACAAGATTTTGCATGATATTGTTCTAGCAAATTTATATGACTTTGTAATCCTCGAACTCATTACAACGTCATCAGCAAATAACAGCAAAGCTATTCTAAAAGTATCTAGGTGTAAGTGTAAAGACATAGTTTAAATGTTTCTGCATAGATCTACATGCTCTTAGACTCTTAAAATAGAATGTTAATCCCAGAGAATAATCAGTCTCTAATATCTGTCAAAACGGATTTGATTGGCTGTGAATGGCAAAACGGTGATTATGACATGAATGGATTCCTGAAAGTCAGTGATGACACCAGGAGTTCGCGAAAAGGCTAAGCATGACCTGCTCTACCAGTAGCACCCGCCACTCAGACAATTTGCATAAAACAGTACAGTTTGCTTGCTGCCTAACATCTGCATTTAAGCTGTTTTTGCTGCATTAAATCTATCAATAAGCTTTTGTAATAATTAATCATTTGTTAATTGTTTCAATTTATTTTATCAATTATATCTTGGAAGTTACCTGCTACACAAATCCATCTCCATTGTGGACTATGCCAAGTGTGGTCGACAGATGATAGCTGCAAGCTATCATAGACACCAGGGTAGTGTAAGTATAGCTGAAGGTCACGGATGTGTATTCTCTGATTTGACAGGCACCAAGTGGTGATGAATGGATTGTCACAGGACTGACAATGGTGCGTGTGAGATTCAGTGTGAATTATAATATGATATTTCACATTTTATTTGTTCTACTCAGGACAATGACCTGCTGATATAATTACGTGATTTAAACAATATTATATTCAGGAAAGATTAGTTACAAGAAATGGATTGGTGAAGAGACAATATATATCTGATAAAATATACAAAACATGTCCATTTGAAATCACAAATGTGCCTTATGAATATGGAAAGGGTTTTGTTGCTTTTATTAACACAAAAAGACAGACAAGCTTTGGTGTGTACCCTTCGAGCGAAAAGCATGTTTATAAATTTGCAAATTTAGCCACGTTACATAACTATTTCACAAACTTTTATAATCTTATGAAATAACAAAGAGTACTATTGGTAATTGTAAAAGGCAAACTAACAATTTCACAAGAGATGATTGTAATTGATATCATTAAGTAAAAGATAGATAATACGACTTTACATTGATCAGGTAAACAATAAAAACATTGTAACAATTGGACTGATGTACCTTAAAGCAAATATATGAAAAGAATAATTTCACCGACATCCGTGCCCCTATATATAATATTAAACTATAGATTAAGATCTTTTAGTGACATTTAGAAGTTGGCTATCTAACCAGTGACGCAATATTGCAAAATGTAATATATAGGTTGATCGTAAATAGAAGATGTGTATTGTATGGGCATATATGCTATATTCGTTCGCATCAAATGGAAAAGAAATCCCATGCAGACACATATCACTTTACTCTAAATATGTACCCACATCAGTCGGCATTTGAAATCAAGATTTTTCTTTGAAACACCACAGTCACAGTTCACAGAATCTTCGTTTGATGATGTAGAGGATTTGAAAGTCACTTACACGAACTATATTTTGTATATAAAATAGTCCATGGATGATAAAGCCTTGCTCGGCCGCCAATTTGACATATTATATGCATGTGTATATATCCATCCCGAGGGATGGTATTAAAAACATTTAGTCTGGCATCACTATGTTTCAAAACAGTTTGTTGGACATATCATCAAAATGAAGAGATGCTATCGTTAATTGTGGCGGAGACTAAAACGCCAGAACAGGAACGAGGTCTGATTTTGTAGAAGATGACATTATAAAATATATAGAAGGGCTGTGGCAAGGCAACTCAAGTTGGGATTTTATGTGCGCAATTTTGAGTTGAAATCGTTTCATAAGTGATAAAAATGTTAAGAACTTTGGTAAATGATTGGTAGAGTTGTGCTCGTTATGCAACATTCATGTCATGAACGGAAGATCAGAAACTGACGGTGAAATTGGGGATTATACATTCATTTGGAAAAACGGCGCAGGCGTATTAGATAATAAGATTGCATTTACAGCACTGTTTTAGCTTGCCAATGACTTTTCTAACCACGTGTAGAGTCACCTCATCTTCCGTGCAAATAACACTGGCAACAATCAAAACTCATGTAGATCAAAACTGTACTTCAAAAAGTTTGAATTATTTAGGGAAAACATTACCGATCATATACAAGAATTACTTGATGAATCAGTTGATATGAGATTTAGTGACATTGATAGAAGTATTGAGTTTAATACAGATGCATTATGTGCCGCGGCAAATGACACGAAGAAGCCAGCTGGAAGAGGTAAATACAATAATGAACGGTTTCATGCTGAACGTGAACAGTTGAATCGTTTAAAGAATGTAACTACATACTATAATTATTTGAGTGTTTTTCAGTAAAAATCTAAATTGGTCTATACATGCCAGAGAAGCATCAGTCCACGTCAAAAAGATTTTATTTGGTATTTTGAAGAATATAAAAGTCCTTGGTTATAAACGTTGCATGTCATACAAGTTCTTTAAGATTTGTTATGTTGAAATTAAACCAATTTTACTTTACGGTGCTGAAATATGGGGAATAAAACAATTAAGTAATATCGAAAAATTTGTATGCATGTAAAAGATTTCTTGGTGTAAAAACCAATACATCTCACGCAATGGTTTATGGAGAATGTGGTCGATTTCCTCTATTTATATATTCACAGCTTAAAGTCATAAAGTACTGGCTGAAACCCCTGAAAATGAATTCATTGAGATATCAAAAGAAATGTGACAAATAACATGATTAAGATACGAATGGAAAGAAAAACTGATAACAGATGTGAAAAATTGTGTTCAATAATGGTTTTGGAAATGTTTGGTATGCACAATCTGTACCAACTGAAAGTGTATTTATCAGTTCTTTTCTACAGAGACTAAATGATATTTATCTGCAATCGTGGTCGTTTTCCTTGACATTTTCGACCAAACTGTATATTATAGAATGTTGAAAACTCATATACACACAGTTTGTTTGTTTGTTTGTTGATTAACGCCGCTCTCAGCAATATTCCAGCTTTATGACGGCGGTCTGTAAATAATCGAGTCTCGACCAGACAATCCAGTGATTGACATCCATCCATGCAATTGGGATACGATGACATGCATCAAACCAAGTCAGCGAGCCTGACCACCCGATCCCGTTAGTCGCCTCTTACGACAAGCATAGTCGCCTTTTACGGCAAGCATGGGTTGCTGAAGACCTATTCTAATCCGAGTCTTCACGGGTCGCAGTCAAATCAGATGTTTTAGTCACATGTGGTTATAATGATTGGAAAACCGGTGACTGACAAACGAGAACTGAGTAGAATCTAACGCTACCCTTTCCGTTCCAAATTCAATTTAGTTCGGTTAAATCGACAGTTGACCTAGCTCTACATTGCAAACATTTATTTCTTATTATTTTCTTAATTTCTTATTTCTACACGATAGATTTTATTACCCACACCGAAAGAGTAACATCAGCGAAAAAGGCAACGTCATCACTAGTTGACGACTATATAAAAAAACCCCGTCAACACCAGAGAATAACCAGTCTCGATTATCCACCAAAACAAATTCCATTGGGCGACTACTACTACTACTACTGTCATGCCCCTTTTCCATGAGGCGACAAAGGCAAACTAGCGGTGAAAGTTATATGAATGGATCACTTAAAATCAGTGACGACACTGCTTCTTGTTTTAACATCGACATCAATGATGTTTAGTGATCCATTCGTAAATGTCCATCACTACTTTGCCCTTTATGTCTTGTGGAATCTGTGTTGACGTTTTCAGTAAGCATTCACTCAATCACTCATGTCCATTTTTGGCCTTTTGTGTTCCTCATACTGTAAGGTTATGTGCTAAATTTAACCTTTTTGGTCATTTTGTCCCGAATGACGTTAATACACGTAGCACGAATATATATATTTGCACACACCCGTAGCTCACAGAGTATGACAATTTCAGGATAAGAATGAACTTATTGCTCTTTATCTTCGATCTTTGCACTTTCCAAGCTGATTCTAGTATTTATTTTGCGACGCGGGTGGCCACATTGTCTAAGGTGCAACAATACGTTGTGCAGAGTTGCTTCCCAGGAATCACAGGATTGTCTGGTCCAGACTCAATTATCTACAGAAAGCTGTCATATAGCTGGAATATTGCTGATTGCGGCGTTAAACAACAAGAATACAAGCCAAGAAATCAGATTACTCAATTGTGAAGCAGTTAACCGGAAACCTCAGAAGTCCGTCAATATGCTGACAGTGAAGTGAACGCCAGAGCACTTGTTCTTGTCAGCGCGTGGCTAAGTCTGCTAAGATGCTCTGCGTACAATGTACGTCGACATTGGTAATTAACCACAAATTACAAATTCATTGTTTATAATGCCCTGACTTTATTCATGTTATCAATTTCACATTTCGAACAGGATCCGGGGTATGGGATGGTAACAAGGAGTCTTCAGAAACGCTTCACTCTGGAAAAAAGGGAGATAAGAACTGTATCCATGAATGTCATCTCCGCCTGTTTGTCGCGTATTATCATACCCAGTTGCCCCGTGATATAGCTGGAACATTGCTGACTTCAAAGTCAAAAACCATTCACTTACCTCTCAGATCATCCTCGATTATCGATTATTTGATAAATACTCTTGGCCAATACGCCACGTTCCATATCATCATTCTGAGAACAATTAGAATGACACGATTCTAGAAATAGTCGTCCAACCCAATGACACAAATGAGAGAATAAACTTGGTTATTGACACGATGGGGTTGGTGACGTCACTTCCGACACGAATCAGTGTATGGCAAATTGGTCCAATAGAATGGAGACATACACTGGACAATCGAGAATGCCCTCAGTATACGTAGTCCATATCGTAGGTCAACAGAGGAGTCATGTACGTTCAACACGCCAAAAGCCAATGTACCGTGTGTTTGACTGCATGATCAATGCCACTACTGTACTGAAAAGAATGCGATTCCTTCCAATGCATATGCCTAGCAACCGTTGGGCTGAGTATATGTAACCACCGGTGATATATAAGTACCATGCCATGGCTTTCTTAGTATTCAGGTAGTTTAGACCAGGAATGCATCATTGCATCAAGGGAAATACGTTACCTTCCTCGTGATCCAAATCCTCTCTGCGTTGACGTTGGTGGAGACTGAAGTAATCATTGTCTGCCCCTTTAAACAAAAGGACTACATGTGATGTCATGGTTTTTTGGAACCCAATTGAGTGAGAACCATTCACGGTATTACCATTGCTTGCCGAATTTACACCTGATGAATTAAGTGTCTGCCATGGATGGCAGGAGGAGGAGATGATTGACTGAACTGAATATTACTCCAATTCGACAGTTTATCACAGCTTGGTCCACGCTTTGCCGTGTATGCGCCAAAACGAGACAGTACCCCCAAGAAGGTATTTGCATCCTTTACCTGAGATGAAGCTGTTCTCGATGAGGTCCTCCACGTCTCTAGTTGCCAGTGTCTGCAGTATCTCCTCGTCACTGACATCAACGTCATCATCAACGTCGCCCGCAGTCATATCTCGCTTACCTAGGTATGTACAAACGTTATATAATTCAAAGATACTTGAGAGCCCTGAGACAATGCCTGCAACATCAGCTGTACTTGAGATCGTTTCTTCAAGGGATCCGGCCACCCCCACACCCACACACACACACACATCCACGATCCCCTCACACAGACGTATGTTGGTGTAGGCGCTAAAATTGACTGAGAGAGCATTTTGCTTATTTGGGCCCCTTCCCTTTCAAAAAGTTACCTATGCATAAATACAAAAGAGTAGATTTCTATGCATAGATTTCCTGTTCGTCTTGAAGCTTTAATATTTTGATATTCCTTATTTTGAATACGATGTTCCCTAACACTTGTTCCGGTCATTCCATCTGCACAACAAGCTGACACATTATATTTGTAGCTAATTAATTTGAAAACAGAATTTAGAAAACAACTTTCCTACACCACCATTTCTACCCGACACTACATGATTCCGCTTCAGTGTGAAACTGAATGTTGTTTAATTCCCCAGTCTGTATTATTCCAGCTTTATGAGGACTGCCTGTAAATAATCTTGTTTGAACCAGGCAAACGGTGAGCGCAGACCACGTCATCCGGGGACGAGTAATGGGGGACTATCGTGGGCACGGTTAGCCAAGATTGTGTCGATGTAATATGGTATACAAGAAACAACCTACTCACCAACAACAAGCCTTCTGCCAACGGTACGTACAACCCTTGAAGCCGTGTTCGTGACAGTACGGGCAACCCTTGTCGCCGTTCTGGCCACATCACGAACTATTCTTCTTATTCCCCAGGAATCTGCCCCGGGCAGGGCCACCACGACAGACAAGACCAGGAGAACGAGTGCGATCTTCATCTGTGTAGAACCGAGTCGCAAATATTTCATGATTAGGACAATAATTACAAACACTGATGATTCAATGTAGTAGATGATCAGGGTCTTATATGTTAAGAAATACGATGTACGTATCCTGTGTCCTGCATCGACACACTGTACGTCGAATGTCGGCTCTGTGTTATGGATTTGACATTGACAAAAAAAATATATTGTCCCCGAAAATGTTTGAAAAAATAATTATACTTTAGATTGTTGAAAAATGAAGACATTGTTGTAAAGTGTTTTTTACCTTAATAAATCAACATCCCAGTTATAAATTAAAAAATAATCTGGAATTTTAGCTGAAGGTGACAAAAAATATTTAGCCTTGATACAAAATCACAGCCCGAACCTACCGCTGTCTGGGCGGACGCTCTACCACTAGGCCACAGGGGTGGTCGAGGGGGAAGCCCTATCGAATGAGTGAATGTTATTTAATGCCACAGTCAGCAATATTCCAGCTATATCCCGGCGGTCTATTTGAGTCTAAATGAATCTCTTTAAGGAAAACCAGTACTACAAACAAATAAGCAACGACCCACGCCATGACATTCATGGGAAATGTCTGACCATACGAAGAAGAGTAGTCGCCTCTTACGATCAATGATGAAATGCTGCGGAAGTATGATTCTAACCCTGGTCATCAATGACACATTAGTATAAAACATATTTACCTTTGCAAGTTGAATGCTAAATGACGAAGGATTGTACAAATGTAATTCCGAGTGGGGTATATATAGCGTGCCAGTAATTACATGACACCTGACGACATGTTTACCTTCAGGTGTTTTCACATGTCAATATTACAAAGGTGAAAAATCACCGGTCTGTGTGGGTTGGCGTTCCTTGGGGGTATGCATGTGTAGTATTTCACACAATATATCCAACAATAATTTAGCCAATTTAGGTATTTGAACAAATTTAAGTTGTGTTACCATCCCACCCGAACAGGAACATTAAATGCTTTTTCATGTTTTTCCAGGGGCGGTCGGGTAGCCTAATTCAAAGAAATATACAAACAAAGTCTGTCATTGGGAGAGTACCCGGGTCTGCGACCAGGAACAAAGCCCTTTGGCAATCTGGGTAATGCAGAAGGCTGCAGTGTTGGTAAGTCCTCACATTCTCTGAAGTTTTTCTTGTTAGGTTTGACTAGGCAGCCTGACTGCGCCAGGATCACCCGAACTCCCTTTGCGGCATTTCTATATTTTAATCTGTAAATATTATTTACAATGTTCAGAATACTTTTTACGCACCTGTGTTGAGTAAACAACATCGGGTCGAATCGTTCATCGGACTCTGCTTGTAGCACAGATTTCTTATGATTATGGAAATGATTTTGTCGCTTTTATTTATGCAATTATTGTGCTGGTTCATTCGACAATAAATTAAACTTAACAACGATATCTTGACTTTTAGATATTCATAAAATATATTTCTAATATTGAACGGCTGTTTATGCTTAATTATTGATTCTGTAATTCTTTCTACGTGGGAGATGAATCATGTGGGCTCCATATGGAGGCGATCAGCTACCGATGCTGTAGCCAGATTTTTGGATTTACAAGTGATTTATTATCCACTTACTAAGTGTTAACCCTTGAAGATATGCCTTCGGTGATATTATACATTATAATAAAATGAGTACACGATTTGTCGTGTGTCGTATTGTTGTGTCATTTTTTTTGTCTAATGAAGGATGCACATGTTGTTCTCTACAAGCACCAAAAGCTAAATAACACTGTAATGTACCATAAACACTTTTATGATGAGGCTTCTGGCTGTGTATGACGAACGTCATGGTGAAAGTCGTGACCGGATGTCAATAAGCGTACCAGTTGCAGCCATAAAAACCTTTTTATAACCTAAACACGTTTCTCTAACACATGCAGTCGACTTGAATGTGCAAATAAATAAGTGATTGTCGTTGACCCGATACACAACAGTCCCATTACCTGTTGTTAGTTCTGGAGCAGATTACTGTAAACTCCTTACTGTTTTGAGGATTTAATGTGTACGGATTTAACAGCGCTGAAAGATTAATCTTGAGGTTATTTGACTATTAAGTGATTCAAAATTAAGAAACTGATTCACAATTCTATTTTTGTCCAATCAAATCCTATGTTCCTTTCACACGTTATTGTGAACTCTCTGCTTAGTTTTATTGATTCCAAATTCCAAAACGATATCAACCACTCAATTACTTACAGACACCCTTCAAATGGCTAGTATATTGCTGAGTGCGTCATTAAACAACAAACAACAACAATTACTACTACTACTACTACTACTACTACTACTACTACTACTACTACTACTACCCTTACTACTACTACTACTACTACTACTACTACTACTACTACTACTACTACTGTCATGCTCCTATTCCATGAGGCGACAAAGGCAAACTAGCGGTGAAAGATATATGAATGGATCACTTAAAATCAGTGACGACACCGCATCAACATCAACGATCTTTAGTGATCCATTCGTAAATGTCCATCACTACTTTGCCCTTTATGTCTTGTGGAATCTGTGTTGAGGTTTTGGGTTAGCACTCACTCACTCACTCATGTCCACTTTTGGCCTTTTGTGTTCCTCATACTGTAAGGCTACGTGCTAAATTTAATCTTTTTGGTCATTTTGTCCCGAACGACGTTAATACAGGTTCCCAGGAACCAGCCTCGTGCGTTTGAATCCCAGAATCAACCCCTATTATTGTTTTAGGTTTGTGAGAAACGCAGCCATGCTAGTGGCTTGCACAATAGTGATCAACGTAAAAGACATGACATTAATTAATGACATCGCAGTAATGATATGTTTAACTTGAGGTGGTTTGACATACTAACAGATTGACAATCAATTGTTTGATCGGCATTACATAGAAGTTGACGGATGGCACAGTAGACACAATTTATGGATAACAACATTTTTAATACTGTAAAGGCGACGTTTCCGTATAGATCCTTTTAACTGTTGTCAAGCAAGGCTGAATGAAGACCATGGTACAGAATATATATAGTTGGTAGAGGATTAACAGTAACAACAATTGCATACGTGAGTGGGATAATATGAGTAAGTAATGACAACAGAAGGCTAATACTGTTACAACATGATGGACAGAGAACACACAGGTGGAAGCCAATGGAACTAAACAGAATAAGTTTGTGTAGGTGTAGTGATTATTGCTTAATGAGTTCATAGTATACGGCCGCCGTCATGTAGCTGTAATATTGCTGAATGCGGCGTTAAACAACAAACCAACCAAATCATAGTAGGCGGATGGGATGAAATAGCCTTGATGTCTGTTGATTGATGGCTGGTGGCGGCGAATGTGGACTGCTTCTGTTAGTTTTCTTTTAGTGAAATCATGGAGGTTGTTGGAGAGGATTTGGACGTTGTCCCAGTTGATGTTGTGATTAGGGCAGTTGCTGATATGGTCCGAGATGGCTGATTTACTGTCTGATTTGATAGTTGAGGTTCAAGCCTAAAGGTGTAGTTTATATTAGTATTATGTATGTATATATATTAACCAAGACGTATCAATATTTCTTGAAAAATATAAGTTTGTTTCTTGAGCGGTATTTACCAATCATCTTGGAGTTGTGATTAGTGCAGTTGCTGATATGGTCCGAGATTGCTTATTGGCTGTCTGATTTGATAGTTGAGGTTTTGTGCTCTTTGATCCTGGTGTTGATGGGGCGTGATGTTTCACCTACGTAGGATTTCCACAGTTGCAGTTAATTGATTCATTCATTGGTTATTCGTTACTTTCGTTCATTCATTCGTGTTTGGATATTACTCACGCTGGTTTGTCGTCGCTCCACTCTGCTGGTTTGTCACGCTAGCTCCTCGCCTTACTGCTTCAACATCATTACCATGTCTGTAAAAGTTCGACGCATAAACACTTCCTTACCCAGTGTCTTTGTCGTGGTCATCCTACCCCTCTTGTCATACACGGTGGCCAGTTACACCCCCACGGCCGATGTATCTGGTGGATTAAGGTACATCCAAATCTCCTTCGACACCAACAACCCCAAGAAGCCCAAAGTTCGGACCACGTCTCTACACTCAGAGCCCGTAAACCTACCCTCAGGCACAGCTACCGATCACCCATCGCCCCCCCCCCCCCCCCCCCCCCCCCCCACCACACACACACAGAGACCATTACCGAGGCGCAAGCGCAAGTATGCTCAGGTAAGCACACAAGCACACCCACCCACCCCATTCGGACCGGTCAACACAGACTCAACAAAGTACACCTACTATCATACCTTCTCAAGCCCAATCCACTCAGACCCAACAAACACCAGCCACTCTTCCCTCTACTAAAACAAAAACCCTTGAACACCTCATGAACACCTCAGCTCACTTTATTAAAAAACAATATCACCCTCTCACTGTCTTCGACTTCAAACTGGCTAGTACCCTCCTATCCGGCTCTCTCGCCACATGCACCTAAAATAACCAACATATGAATCAATACCCCACCCCAGCCAGTTTAGGCTTACATTAGGCTCTTATACCCTTTTTCGTTCTTTATTATAACCTCATATTCTACATTGCAGCTTAACTGCAAATATATCAACCCCATTATGCTTTACCTTTTCTTCAAGTATAGCTTACAATTACTAGGATAGATTATATAGCACTTTCTACTCTTTTCAGGCCTTAAATTATTCATTCAAAATTTACCTCTCTTAATATATTACCATTTAACTTATCTCTTTTCATTTATACCTTAATACACTTGTTGTACATTATAGCCGTAGTTGTATAGGATTAGGTTAGTGCCCTTTTCATTTACAGTTTTTTGGGTATGTTGTTTACCTGTATTAAAACATTATTTATTCTTTTATTTTCCCCACCTACCCCGATCGTGAAATTGCCAGTGGTAGAAGCGTTCGTTAAACTTCCAAAACAGACAGAGAGACAGTCAATTGTATAAACTACACCTTTAGGCCCTGGGGGTTTGGTTGTGTTCCTGCCTTTGGCTCTTAGTAGAGTACTGAGGGAGGTGGAACTTGTGAAGTAGGTGTCAATATTGGCTTGCTGTTTGTGGCTGATGATGTTGGAGGCATTTCCTATGCTTGACAATCCCCTGTCCATGGGTGTTCATTTTGATGGTATGTGGTCGTACCATGCTGCGATCATGATTTGATACGAAACACTCTCTTATTCTCATTATTCAAGCAACTGGTATCTTTCAAATTCTTTATAGTGAGGATAGCTAAAGTATTCCAAAGTTATTTAATTGTACATTAATTGTTGCCGCTATTTATGCGCCTCTAACAAATCTGATATATATATGGACAATTATATAGCATATTTAGATAGTAGAAAGACTCCAAAATTGTTTGATCAAGGTTAAAACATTCAAGGCCTCAGTAAAACTATCGAAAAGTCTTATCCTTGGCATGTGGGGGGCATTTCAAAATTTGACGCAACAGTGTCAAACATGATGCAATCAAATGTAATTCTCTGTTTTGACTTGTACCGTATGTTCTCGAGTCTATTTCAGATGAACAATTGACTTGCCTTTGCACGTGTTTGTGACGGGTGACACCAGTTGAGCAGGATTCGCTAACCTTTTCGTGAACAGCTGGTATCACCACTATCAGTGGGGTGCATGCCTGGATGCAGGGGTTACACAACAGGAGGCAGGGGTTGCATGTTATCGCACCACATGAAATCACGACCCCAAGTCGAAATATAAATAAAGACATATGTTATATTTGTTGCTGATGAAGGCAATACCTCTCTTCAGGTCAGGATTGTCTTTTGCACAAGCCCATTATGTATATGATCTCAAGATTGAATGCGCAGGTCAGGTTCACAGGTCACTTTAGCGTTCAAATATCAGATTCTACCCTGTGGATTGCATTTTTTACAAGTATTTCCATGTTATGTGATTGGAGAAAGGATGTCCTAGAGAATAGAGGGGTATCTTTACTAAAGAGATAACCTTGTTAGGATCAGTTGATATAATACATAGTGACATGTGGACTCTTACACAGTAGAAACTATTCCTGAGGTTAATGTGTGATGCTTTCGGACCACAATGCGAAACAGTGATTTCTCTCCCCATTATGTGTTAGCATCCTGGTACACTGATAGTCACATTGCAGTACTGCATATCTGTAATAGCCTATCTGCCAATTCATAACTCAAGTCTCCCCTATGCTTTTATATACTTCATGCAATAACTACACCCTGTGCTTCTATGGTGTATTTGACGTGTATCTCCATGCTCTTAGTGACACAATTGAGCCAAAATTTAGGCTCTTCGGTAGTTGTTGGAGAATCCAAAGGAAAAGAGTAATCATTGATGGATGTTAATGTAACATTCCATATCCAAATATCTACATCAAGCAGAGTCGATTGTAAGGAATGTCTAGTTACACGTGCGTTATACCTAACATAGGTAAGCATGATTACATCAATTGTTTAAATTAATAAAAAAAAGTTAGTGTAAGTGACATATTAAATAATGGCACTTATAAGGCCAAAAGGTTAACCTTAGAAATAGATTCTACTGTGTAAGACTCCGATTAGGTGCCTCAATCTGAGTTTGGGTTCGAAGCCTAGATGGAATCCCAAAAGAACTACAATTTGTACTTTACTCAGAAAGTGTAACAAAAAACCATTTGTTACAAGTGACCGATTTCTAAAGGGCATTATTTGTTCATACAGTCATATACACCCATACAGTGACACTTACTCACGGTGACACGTGTTCAGTCAACTACTGCTTTCTCTTCACATGTTTCAATTACTGAAGTAAGTGAAGTTTCGATGACTATCCCTGGCAAGCGTTATCATCAACACGTCATGCCTCAAGCTCGTCAGAACATTTCCGTGAGGATGTATGTGTTTTCGCCACTTTCAGGAACATTCCAGTATTCCAGCGGCTGGGGTACCAGAAAGTAGCTTCACAAATTCTAAGTATTACATTTTAAGTATTATCAATACAAAAAATACACATTCGCTATTTGTGACTTTATTTATGTTCATACTCTTCTTGTTACACAGATAGAGGAGTTGAGCACATTGGGTTTCGCTTGTCCACAAGATTATTCTGAAACCGATAATAGATATTTGTCAATACTATGTAAAGGATGTACACAAATCATCAAGTTTACACAGATATTAATGAGATAAACCAGTGTGTGTATGTGTATTGATTGACATTGTATTTATATAGGTTGAAAAAGAATTTCTGATACTTGCAGGCAACGTTTGGAACATTTACAATCTTTGAGGAACATAACAAAACAAGACTCAAAAGCATTTAGCATTATCTAGGTATATTCATTTTGTCCCACAGGATCGGCCCAGTTTAAGAAATGAGCAAACATTTAGAAATTGTTGTGAAAGTATAAGGTTATGGAATGTTGTCAATACGTTTGATATCATTTTTAATGGACTTATCTTAAAATCAGTAACACTCCATGTTCACGTGTTTAAGACATACCATTACGTGTTTACATTTTACGAACAGATCAATGAAATGTTATATGCATATATGTAAATGGACATCAATCCCATTTTCAAATCAGATACTAGTAGTTAATGGCTTAATATGTGACATTTAACTGAAACCATGTTCCATCATGTTGAATGTTAACGTATGTATATTGACTCTACAACTATGATGTAGGGCTTAACGTCTCACCCATCTCGAGGTCTGCATCTTCCCGGACGTGACGCTGGTAGAGGCTGATGTCTTCCTTGTCTGATGCTGGAACCACAACGAGACCACCTAATAGCTTTGTATGCCATGGAATTCAAACAGTTGCGCCTATTATGCAAATAAAATATCTTCCTTTCACATAGATGAAAAAAATATATTTAAATTACTCCTCCCTAAATTTGAGTAGTACTTGAAGTAAGAAGGCACGTGACTCTTCTACGCGAGAGTGGTTATCTCCCTTACCTGTGATGTAACCATCCTGGACAAGCTCATCCACATCTCTGGTTGCCAGCATCATCATGATCTCGTCGTCACTGACTTGACCGTCGCCGTCCACGTCAAACTCACTCACGTCTCGTTTACCTGTTCACGAAAATAGTGACGTTTGTATTTTTTGGCTTCCCAACAAAGCACACCGTGGTTAGATTTTAGCTAGCCTGACTAGGACTATGAGATAAACTCCGGTTGTCACCTATCCCCAAATATTTACCTTTATAACAAATGGCGTTCTCTCAAACAATTTCTCAATATACTCCTTGTCACGAGAAATGCGCTTACCGGATTTAATTGCTGCTCCAACCTTTTTGACAGTTGAGACTACTTTCGAAGCGACGCGTCTGACGGCACCTCCAACTGCACGTACAATACTCCTGAAACGAGGCAAACGAATACCCCAGGAATCGGTTCCGGGCAGGGCCACCATGGCAGTCAGGAACAGGAGGACGAGGGCGATCTTCATCTAGGTACGAGTACATGGAATCATTTTGGAATGGTCCATTAAAAAGTTGTGAGCTCTTTGTCCCAGCAATTTAACAACACGTCATTAAAATGACTCGTCCCCAAATTACCAGTTTATGATTAGGACGAATCCAACAAAACCAGATTATCCTGACATCTCCAAACACAATATGTAATTTACTCAGAGACCAGTAATTATACCGTCTAGGCCTAATTGTTATTAAACACTTGACAGTGGATCACTATGATATCATTTTGACAATAAGTTAATGAAATTCCGTTGACACCGACTCTTGTAAATAACACTGATTTGATGTCAGTTTATTACACCACAACTCAGCCAACTACAGCCATATACAGTAATATATATTGGTAAAACACGACCAACTGTAGGTACCAATTTGGACATACACATAATTATTTTCTTGAAGTACATTTCATGTTTGCATTGGACTGAAATAGCAGAGGACGAACAGGATAAATATTATACACGTTCATATAAAAAGACACCTACCTTTGCTGTTCTGGATATCAGTGGACAATGTTGTGGATGAACTGGTACATGTCGGGTATATATAGCATGGATGTGTTGATGGAAACACGCACCATATCCGGATGCAATGATCTTTCTGACATTATCTGGGAAGCCATCTGACGACTCAGTTAATACCTTCATAGCGTGGGACAGGCAGTGTGATTCATATGTGTCACCGAGATGAACCCTGAATTAATTTGTTTATGAATCACTATCCAATGGTGATGAGGCCAGATGCTCGCGAAAATGTGAGCCTATCCTAACCGGCCGGTGTCACCCGTCACAAACACATGAAAACGCAGGGGCCCACCTGAACAAAACCCAAGGGAACATATGGTACAAGTCATAATAGGTAATTGCATCGGACATATTTTATGTCACTGATGCATTAAATCTGGAAATGTCCTCAAGATATCTTCGATAATACTGTTCAAAAGCTTTAGTAAGGCCCTGAATACTGATAAAAAAATGAACAATAGTTGTATGACGATCTTTGAAATCGTGGTAGAAAGAACATACTTAATTGTTCCTCAAAGTTGCCATATGTAGAAACCAAAGGTTTGAGCTGCTGCTATATTACTAGTATTATAGATGAGGTGAGGTGTGGAGGTAAGGTGAGGTGCGAAGGTGAGGTGAGGTGAGGTGAGGTGAGGTGAAGTGAGGCGAGGTGAGATGAGGTGAGGTGAAAAGGGTTTAACATCGCGTTTTTCGTTATCAAAGGAAAGTTGACGGTTGGATGTCAAGTAAAGTTTTTATTGCAGAAATACTGAAAGGTCACAGGCATACAGTATAAATATGTGTGGATAGTAGATTTACTGAAATGATGCTTAGTTGTTTATGTCAAACGTCCACTTATTTCTTAACTTCATTGCACGAAATATATAAACTGTTAAGTGCATTAACACATTGATATTTGCAGACGAATTTAATTAACGTTGACATATTGGAGACAAAATAATGACATTTTGTAGATAGCCTCATGAAGTGTGTTATGTTTGTGAGTACAGATATTAATATAAATATAATTGAACATATTAATATATTTACATATTTTTATAGCATATTTCTGGACAATCTACATTTTGGCTTTGGCTTACAGATATTAATATAAATATTATTGTATATATTAATATATTTATATAGTATATTTCTGGACAATCTACATTTTGACTTTGGCCTACAGATATTAATATAAATATTATTGTATATATTAATATATTTATATAGTATATTTCTGGACAATCTACAGTTTGGCTATGCCGTGCATATCCCGAATCTTACTTGTTGACCAACATTTAAACAGACGAAACGCAGGTTTGCGTTCCATTTTCTTTAAACAAAAAAAAACCATATCATAACACTGATGGCTATATAACTGAACTTATACTCTTTTGTATTAGATAGCTACGCGATAAATCGCAAAGACACAATGAAGACCGAAGTGTGGTTTATTTCAAGATAAAACATTGTTCTATCATGACGTCATTTCTTCAGATTAGAACATGCGCTCGCAACTTGATGAAATCGTATATCGAACGAGGTTATTTTTGAGTGGGGAGTTCCAAGTGAGTTGTTTCCCATCGATGTGTCTAGGCAACGCAGGTAAACAGATGCCCGACGATCACATCCTAAAGCGGGAGAGATATGGCAATCGGTATTGGGAGAAAAGATACAGGTAATCGACGTGGTGATTGTGAGAGTATGCGGGAAATATCCACCTGTGCATGTAGTAGACTTGTCCGACATTGTCGAGGTCGGATTCTATTGAGGGAGTCATCATTATTAAAATGCGGGTACATATTTAATGTACATTTTATCATCATCCTTAAAGAGGCTGTAAATAATGTTGATATGACCTCATATTAGAAACAAACAACTGGTGGTCGTTATTTAGCGTACAATTAAACACTGCAGGGAGAATAAACCACTCGATAAACGATAACTCGTCGTTTATTTCTTAAATAAATGTACTCTGTCGATAAAGTCTGACCAATGTAAACCCAATACCTCTGCTCCATATAAAAGAACTGGAAATTTTGATGAAAGATTTTGAAGAGCACGTTGAAGTGTACACTGTCGATAAATCTGAAGTTCTTTAGTATCCAAACAAGTATTTGGATTGGCTAGGGTTCTAGATAGTATTGAAAGAAAATGCAAGGACAGTTTACTCGACCCAGCTTATAACTACACCCATGGCCCTGTCTTTGTTTAACCAGCTCTCGATTTGCTGAAGTACATCCGTTTTCAAATACCCTCGTTTTTGTGCTAACACTTTAACACGATTTTGCATGATATTGTTCTAGCAAATTTATGTGACTTTGTAATCCTCGAACTCATTACAACGTCATCAGCAAATAACAGCAAAGCTATTCTAAAAGTATCTAGGTGTAAGTGTAAAGACATAGTTTAAATGTTTCTACATAGATCTACATGCTCTTAGACTCTTAAAATAGAATGTTAATCCCAGAGAATAATCAGTCTCTAATATCTGTCAAAACGGATTTGATTGGCTGTGAATGGCAAAACGGTGATTATGACATGAATGGATCACTGAAAGTCAGTGATGACACCAGGAGTTCGCGAAAAGGCTAAGCATGACCTGCTCTACCAGTAGCACCCGCCACTCAGACAATTTGCATAACACAGTACAGTTTGATTGCTGCCTAACATCTGCATTTAAGCTGTTTTAGCTGCATTAAATCTATCAATAAGCTTTTGTAATAATTAATCATTTGTTAATTGTTTCAATTTATATTATCAATTATATCTTGGACGTTACCTGCTACACAAATCCATCTCCATTGTGGACTATGCCAAGTGTGGTCGACAGATGATAGCTGCAAGCTATCATAGACACCAAGGTAGTGTAAGTATAGCTGAAGGTCACGGATGTGTATTCTCTGATTTGACAGGCACCAAGTGGTGATGAATAGATTTTCACAGGACTGACAATGGTGCGTGTGAGATTCAGTGTGAATTATAATATGATATTTCAAATTTTATTTGTTCTACTCAGGCCAATGACCTGCTGATATAATTACGTGATTTAAACAATATTATATTCAGGAAAGATTACTTACAAGAAATGGATTGGTGAAGAGACAATGTATATCTGATAAAATATACAAAGACATGTCCTTTTTGAAATTACAAATGTGCCTTATGAATATGGAAAGGGTTTTGTTGCTTTTATTAACACAAAAAGACAGACAAGCTTTGGTGTGTACCCTTCGAGCGAAAAGCATGTTTATAAATTTGCAAATTTAGCCACGTTACATAACTATTTCACAAACTTTTATAATCTTATGAAATAACAAAGAGTACTATTGGTAATTGTAAAAGGCAAACTAACAATTTCACAAGAGATGATTGTAATTGATATCATTAAGTAAAAGATAAATAATACGACTTTACATTGATCAGGTAAACAATAAAAACATTGTAACAATTGGACTAAAGTACCTTAAAGCAAATATATGAAAAGAATAATTTCACCGACATACGTGCCCCTATATATAATATTAAACTATAGATTAAGATCTTTTAGTGACATTTAGAAGTTGGCTATCTAACCAGTGACGCAATATTGCAAAATGTAATATATAGGTTGATCGTAAATACAAGATGTGTATTGTATAGGCATATATGCTTTATTCGTTCGCATCATATGGAAAAGAAAACCCATGCAGACACATATCACTTTACTCTAAATATGTACCCACATCAGTCGGCATTTGAAATCAAGATTTTTCTTTGAAACACCACAGTCACAGTTCACAGAATCTTGGTTTGATGATGTAGAGGATGTGAAAGTCACTTACACGAACTATATTTTGTATATAAAATAGTCCATGAATATAAAGCCTTGCTCGGCCGCCAATTTGACATATTATATGCATGTGTATATATCCATCCCGAGGGATGGTATTAAAAACATTTTGTCTGGCATCACTATGTTTCAAAACAGTTTGTTGGACATATCATCAAAATGAAGAGATGCTATCGTTATTTGTGGCGGAGACTAAAACGCCAGAACCGGAACGAGGTCTGATTTTGTAGAAGATGACATTATAGAATATATAGAAGGGCTGTGGCAAGGCAACTCAAGTTGGGATTTTATGTGCGCAATTTTGAGTTGAAATCGTTTCACAAGTGATAAAAATGTTAAGAACTTTGGTAAATGATTGTTAGAGTTGTGCTCGTTATGCAACATTCATGTCATGAACGGATGGTCAGAAACTGACGGTGAAATTGGGGATTATACATTCATTTGGAAAAACGGCCCAGGGGTGTTAGATAATAAGATTGCATTTGCAGCACTGTTTTAGCTTGCCAATGACTTTTCTAACCACGTGTAGAGTCACCTCATCTTCCGTGTAAATAACACTGGCAACAATCAAAACTCATGCAGATCAAAACTGTACTTCAAAAAGTTTGAATTATTTAGGGAAAACATTACCGATCATATACAAGGATTACTTGATGAAACAGTTGATATGAGATTTAGTGACATTGATAGAAGTATAGAGTTTAATACAGATGCATTATGTGCCGCGGCAAATGACACGAAGAAGCCAGCTGGAAGAAGTAAATACAATAATGAATGGTTTCATACTGAATGTGAACAGTTGAATCGTTAAAGAATGTAACTACATACTATAAATATTTGAGTATTTTGAAGTAAAAATCTAAATTGGTCTATACATCCAAGGGAAGCATCAGTCCACGTCAACAAGATTTTATTTGGTATTTTGAAGAATATGAAAGTCCTTGGTTATAAACGTTGCATGTCATACAAGTTCTTTAAGATTTGTTATGTTAAAATTAAACCAATTTTACTTTACGGTGCTGAAATATGGGGAATAAAACAATTTAGTTATATCGAAAAATTGTATGCATGTAAAAGATTTCTTGGTGTAAAAACCAATACATCTCACGCAATGGTTTATGGAGAATGTGGTAGATTTCCTCTATTTATATATTCACAGACTTAAAGTCATAAAGTACTGGCTGAAACTCCTGAAAATGAATTCATTGAGATATCCAAAGAAATGTGACAAATAACATGATTAAGATACGAATGGAAAGAAAAACTGATAACAGATGTGAAAAATTGTGTCCAATAATGGTTTTGGAAATGTTTGGTATGCACAATCTGTACCAACTGAAAGTGTATTTATCAGTTCTTTTCTACAGAGACTAAATGATATTTATCTGCAATCGTGGTCGTTTTCCTTGACATTTTCGACCAAACTGTATATTATAGAATGTTGAAAACTCATATACACACAGAACAGTTTGTTTGTTTGTTTGTTGATTTACGCCACACTCAGCAATATTCCAGCTATATGACGGCGGTCTGTAGATAATCGAGTCTCGACCAGACAATCCAGTGATTGACATCATGAGCATCCATCCATGCAATTGGGATACGATGACATGCATCAAACCAAGTCAGCGAGCCTGACCACCCGATCC
The DNA here is from genome assembly GCF_023055435.1 of Haliotis rufescens. Lineage (NCBI taxonomy): Eukaryota > Metazoa > Mollusca > Gastropoda > Lepetellida > Haliotidae > Haliotis > Haliotis rufescens. The sequence goes on along the minus strand of NW_025964223.1, from coordinate 5,067,132 downwards.
CGTTAGTCGCCTCTTACGACAAGCATAGTCGCCTTTTACGGCAAGCATGGGTTGCTGAAGACCTATTCTAATCCGAGTCTTCACGGGTCGCAGTCAAATCAGATGTTTTAGTCACATGTGGTTATAATGATTGGAAAACCGCTGACTGACAAACGAGAACTGAGTAGATTCCAACGCTACCCTTTCCGTTCCAAATTCAATTTAGTTCGGTTAAATCGACAGTTGACCTAGCTCTACATTGCAAACATTTATTTCTTATTATTTTCTTAATTTCTTATTTCTACACGATAGATTTTATTACCCACACCGAAAGAGTAACATCAGCGAAAAAGGCAATGTCATCACTAGTTGACGACTACATTAAAAAACCCCGTCAACACCAGAGAATAACCATTCTCGATTATCCACCAAAACATATTCCATGGGGCGACAAAGGCAAACTAGCGGTGCAAATTATATGAATGGATCACTTAAAATCAGTGACGACACCGCTTCTTGTTTTAACATCGACATCAATGATGTTTAGTGATCCATTCGTAAATGTCCATCACTACTTTGCCCTTTATGTCTTGTGGAATCTTTGTTGACGTTTTCAGTAAGCATTCACTCAATCACTCATGTCCATTTTTGTCCTTTTGTGTTCCTCATACTGTAAGGTTATGTGGTACATTTAACCTTTTTGTCATTTTGTCCCGAATGACGTTAATACACGTAGCACGAATATATATATATATATATATATATATATATATATATATATATATATATATATATGCACACACCCGTAGCTCACAGAGTATGACAATTTCAGGATAAGAATGAACTTATTGCTCTTTATCTTCGATCTGTGCACTTTCCAAGCTGATTCTAGTACAGAAAGCTGTCGTATAGCTGGAATATTGCTGAGTGCGGCGTTAAACAATAAGAATAAAAGCCAAGAAATCAGATTACTCAATTGTGAAGCAGTCAACTGGAAACCTCAGGCGTCCGTCAATACGCTGACAGTGGAGTGAACGCTGGAGCACTTGTTCTTGTCAGCGCGTGGCTAAGTCTGCTTAGATGCTCTGCGTACAATGTACGTCGACATTGGTAATTAACCACAAATTACAAATTCATTGTTTATAATGCCCTGACTTTATTCATGTTATCAATTCCACATTTCGAACAGGATCCGGGGTATGGGGTGGTGCCAAGGAGTCTTCAGAAACGCTTCACTCTGGAAAAAAGGGAGATAAGAACTGTATCCATGAATGTCATCTCCGCCTGTTTGTCGCGTATTATCATCCCCAGTTGCCCCGTGATATAGCTGGAACATTGCTGACTACACAGTTAAATACCAATCCCTTACCTCTCAGATCATCCTCGAGTGTCGATTATTTGATAAATACTCTTGGCCAATACGCCACGTTCCATATCATCATCAGAACAATTAGAATGACACGATTCTAGAAATAGTCGTCCAACCCAATGACACAAATGAGAGAATAAACTTGGTTATTGACACGATGGGGTTGGTGACGTCACTTCCGACACGAATCAGTGGATGGGAAATTGGTCCAGTAGAAAGGAGACATACACTGGACAATCGAGAATGCCCTCAGCATACGTAGTCCATATCGTAGGTCAGCAGAGGAGTCATGTACGTTCAACACGCCAAAAGCCAATGTACCGTGTGTTTGACTGCATGATCAATGCCACTACTGTACTGAAAAGAATGCGATTCCTTCCAATGCATATGCCTAGCAACCGTTGGGCTGAGTAGATGTAACCACCTGTGATATTTAAGTACCATGCCATGGCTTTCTTAGTATTCAGTTCAGGTAGTTTAGACCAGGAATGCATAGACTGCTTCTCTTACGGAAGATCCTAATGTACTTGGAGGACTCGTTCAAAACTTTGAATCATTGTATCATTACCTCCCTCGTGATCCAAATCCTCTCTGCGTTGACGTTGGTGGAGACTGAAGTCATCATTGTCTGCCCCTTTAAACAAAAGGAGAAGACTACATGTGATTTCATGGTTTTCACGATTTTGCGGTCAAAATGAACAATAATAACAATAACATTTTAAAAACATATGATCAGGCAGGTGAAGTGATGTTTTACAAGCATTGACTACAACAATTTAACTTTAAGGAACTTAAATACAGAAATGATATAACATATATGGCTTTAAATTAAAAGTATTACAGTCAAACAGCTAAAGTTGATACCATTTCCTGTTTCGACAAATACAATCAAGAAATTTAATGAGGGTGACATATGTTCTTGGAACCCAATTGAGTGAGAACCATTCACGGTATTACCATTGCTTGACGAATTTACACCTGATTAATTAAGTGTCTGCCATGGATGGCAGGAGGAGATGATTGACTGAACTGAATATTACTCCAATTCGACAGTTTATCACAGCTTGGTCCACGCTTTCCCGTGTATGCGCCAAAACGAGACAGTAACCCCCAGAAGGTATTGGCATCCTTTACCTGAGATGAAGCCGTTCTCGATGAGGTCCTCCACGTCTCTGGTTGCCAATGCCTCCAGTATCTCCTTGTCACTGACATCAACGTCATCATCAATGTCGCCCACAGTCATATCTCGCTTACCTAGGTATGTACAAACTTTATATAATTCAAAGATACTTGCTGAAAAAAACTAGAAACTAGAGAGCCCTGAGACAATGCCTGCAACATCAGCTGTACCTGAGATCGTTTCTTCATTATATTTGTAGCTAATTAATTTTAAAACAGACTTTAGAAAACAACTTTCCTACACCACCATTTCTACCCGACACGACATGATTCCGCTTCAGTGTGAAACTGAATGTTGTTTAATTCCCCAGTGTGTATTATTCCAGCTTTATAAGGACTGCCTGTAAATAATCTTGTTTGAACCAGGCAAACGGTGACTGAAATTATGAGCGCAGAACGCATCATCCGGGGACGAGTAATGGGGGACTATCGTGGGCACGGTTAGCCAACATTGTGTTGATGTTATATGGTATGAAACAACCTACTCACCGACGACACGAACAACAGCCCTGCCTACAGTACGGGCAACCCTTGTCGCCGTTCTAGCCACAGCACGAACTATTCTTCTTACTCGCCAGGAATCTGCTCCGGGCAGGGCCACCACGACAGACAAGACCAGGAGGACGAGTGCGATCTTCATCTGTGTAGAACCGAGTAGAAAATATTTCATGATTAGGAAAATTATTACAAACACTGATGATTCAATGTAGTTGCTTTTTCATGTTTTTCCTCAAATATTATTCATTATCATGACATTATTAGATCGACTTTTTGATCACATATTAAGAATACAATACTAGTTTAATGCTTTCTACATGTGTGTATAATATGTTCCAAATTCATAGAAATATAGAACAATAAGTTATAAACAGCGCATATGTGTACATTATAGTATATAAGTAAATAAATGTTATATGGGTCAGTTGTGCTTAAGAACAATTCAAGATTGTTATTGTCTTTGTAATATATTTACCATTCATAATGAGAGGGCGTCGATTGATTAAAGTGGATGCTGTTCATGGCAGAATTTTATTGTTCACATTTGCATACGTGTCTTTGTCTGATTATACTCTTGTGAAGCATGTCAAGACTCGTGGTGAAAACAAGGCATTCCACAGTTTTCTTAAACGAGCCAGGGCGTTGGACATAATCTCAATGTCAATGTTGATTTTGAAACAGGAAGCTTTCTTTTTGCTGCTCAGGACCAGGCACCAGCTAAAATCCGTCAATGTGTGTTTTTGCATCTAAATATGAAATGTTGATTATGCAATGAATTTAATGAGACTGTCCAACACATTGTCAGTGGATGCCCAGCTTTGGCACAAACACGGTATCTTAAGTGACATAATGGAGTGGCGGCTCGATCCTTTTATCACCGTCTTCGCCAAGCTTGTGGTTTTGACTCCGAGGTCCATCCATGGTAAGATCCAGAATATATAGAGGGCATCATGGAACATGATAATTATAGACATCCAGACCAACAAACCTGACCTTAAATCATTTATATCATAGAATTATGTGTCCTTTTTCGTCACTAATGTGATGGACATGATTCAGGAAAACGTGTCCAATATGCGGACGTCGCTTGCGAAATTTCACGCTTGAATCCCATGTACCAGGTAGTCCGACTCTCCATTGTTCTCTGTGCCTTAGGATTGGTACCTCTCCATCCGTTGTTTGACATTGGGAGAGTACCCGGGTCTGCGACCAGGAACAAAGCCCTATGGCAATCTGGGTAATGCAAAAGGCTGCAGTGTTGGGAAGTCCTCAATTCTCTGAAGTCTTCTTGTTAGGTTTGACTAGGCAGCCTGACTGCGCCAGGATCACCCGAACTGTCTTTGCGGCATTTATAGATTTTAATCTGTAAATATTATTAACAATGTTCAGAATATTTGTAACGCACCTGTGTTAAGTATACCACCCAAGTTGATATATGAGGCTGTAGCAGGTTTGCAATTACATTACCATCTCATACCCTACTGAGTACCCATTTTGTGCTGGGTGAACAGAGACAGGAAGAGGACTCATTTCTTAAGATTATGGAAATGATTTTGTCACTTTTATTTGTGTACTTATTGTGCTGGTTCATGCGACAATAAATTAAACTTAATAACGATTTCTTGACTTTTAGATATTCAAAGAATATATTAATATTTTTTTGAATTGGTGTTGATGCTTAAGTATTGATTCTGTAATTTATTCTACGTGGGAGATGAATCATGTGGGCTCCAGATGGTGGCGATCAGCGGCTGATGCTGTAGCCAAAGGTCAAAGATTTTGGTTTTACAAGTGATTTATGATCCACTTACCACGTGTTAACCCTTGAAGATATGCCTTCGGTGATATTATCCATTATAATAAAACACGTACATGATTTGTCGCGATCGTGTGTCGTATTGTTGTGTCATTTTTTGTCTAATGAAGGATGCACATGTTGTTCTCTACAAGCACCAAAAGCTAAATAACACTGTAATGTACCATAAACACTTTTATGATGAGGCTTCTGGCTGTGTATGACGAACGTCATGGTGGAAGTCGTGACCGGATGTCAATAAGCGTACCAGTTGCAGCCATAAAAACCTTTTTTGTAATCTAAACACGTTTCTCTAACACATGCAGTTGACTTAAATGTGCAAATGAATATCTTCATCACCAGTAATTGTCGTTGACACGATACACAAAAGTGCCATTACCTGTTGTTATGTTCTTGAGCAGATTGCTGTAAACTCCTTGCTGTTTTGAGGATTTAATGTTCAGGGATTTAACAGCGCTGAAAGATTAATCTTGAGGTAATTTGACTATTAAGTGATTACAAATTAAGAAACTAATTAACAATTCTATTTTTGTCCAAGCAAATCCTATGTTCCTTTGACACGTTATTGTGAACTGTCTGCTTAGCTTTATTGATTCCCAATTTCAAATGATCTGCTGGTTGTAACAGGCGACAAGTTGATCCCGGATGGTCAGACTCGGTGACTTGGTTCATAACCGTGTCATAATCAACGTCGTGGGGCGTTGTTCACGATATCAACCACTCAGTTATTTACATCCTTCATATAGCTAGTATATTGCTGAGTGCGTCGTTAAACAACAAACAATAACAACAACAACAACAACAACAACTACTACTACTACTACTACTAAAATTATAAAAAGATCAAGTGTAGCACGAATATATATATGCACACACACGTAGTTCACAGAGTATGACAGACAATTCAGGATATGAATGAACTTAGTGCTCTTCATCTTCGATCTTTGCACTTTCTAAGCTGATTCTAGTATCTATTTTGCGACACGGGTGGCCACATTGTCGGGAGGTGCAACAGTACGTTGTGTGGAGTTGCTTCCCAGGAACCATGCTCGTGCGTTTGAATCCCAGATTCACCCCTATTATTGTTTTAGGTTTGTGAGAAACGCAGCCATGCTAGTGGCTTGCACAATAGTGATCAACGTAAAATACATGACATTAATTGATGACATCGCAGTAATGATATGTTTAACTTGATGTGGTTTGACATGCTAACAGATTGACAATCAATTGTTTGATCGGTATTACATAGAAGTTGACGGATGGCAAAGTAGACACAATTTATGGATAACAACGTTTTTAATACTGTAAAGGCGACGTTTCCGTATAGATCCTTATACCGTTGTCAAGCAAGACTGAATGAAGACCATGGTACAGAATATATATATTAGGTGGAGGATTAACAGTAACAACAATTGCATACATGAGTGGGATAACATGAGTAAGTAATGACAACAGAAGGATAATACTGTCACGGTATGATGGACAGAGAACACACAGGTGGAAGCCAATGGGACTAAACAGAATAAGTTTGTGTAGGTGTAGCGATTATTGCTTAATGAGTTCATAGTGGGCGGCCGCCGTCATATAGCTGTAATATTGCTGAGTGCGGCGTTAAACAAACAAAACGACCAAATCATAGGGATGAAATAGCCTTGATGTCTGTTGATTGATGGCTGGTGGCGGCTAATGTGGACTGCTTCTGTTAGTTTTCTTTTAGTGAAATAATGGAGGTTGTTGGAGAGGATTTGGACGTTGTCCCAGTTGATGTTGTGATTAGGGCAGTTGCTGATATGGTCCAAGATGGCTGATTTACTGTCTGATTTGATAGTTGAGGTTCAAGCCTAAAGGTGTAGTTTATATTAGTATTATGTATGTATATATATTAACCAAGACGTATCAATATTTCTTGATAAATATAAGTTTGTTTCTTGAGCGGTATTTACCAATCATCTTGGGGTTGTGATTAGGGCAGTTGCTGATATGGTCCGAGATTGCTGATTGGCTGTCTGATTTGATAGTTGAGGTTTTGTGCTCTTTGATTCTGGTGTTGATGGGGCGGGATGTTTCACCTACGTAGGATTGTCCACAGTTGCAGTTAATTGATTCATTCATTGGTTATTCGTTACGTTCGTTCATTCAATCGGATTTGGATATTACTCACGCTGCTTCAACTTCATTACCATGTCTGTAAAAGTTCGAAGCATAAACAAATCCTTACCCAGTGTCTTTGTCGAGGTCATTCTACCCCTGTTGTCATACACGGTGGCCAGTTACACCCCCACGGCCGATCTATCAGGTGGATTAAGGTACATCCAAATCTCCTTCGACACCAACAACCCCAAGAATCCCAAAGTTCGGACCACGTCTCTACACTCAGAGCCCGTCAACCTACCCTCAGGCACAGCTACCGATCACCCCCCCCCCCCCCCCCCCCACACACACACACACACACACACACCCACACACCCACACACACAGACTATCACCGAAGCGCAAGCGCAAGCATGCTCAGCTAAGCACACCCACCCACCCACCCCATTCGGACCGGTCAACACACACTCAGCAAAGTACCCCTACTATCTTACCTTCTCAAGCCCAATCCACTCAGACCCAACAAACACCAACCACTCTTCCCTCTACTAAAACAAGAACCCTTGAACACCCATGAACACCTCAGCTCACTTTATTAAAAAACAATGTCACTGTCTTCGACTTCAATCTGGCTAGAACCCTCCTCTCCGGGTCTCTCGCCACATGCACCTGAAAACCCCAACATCTTGCCCTAACTCCAAAAACCGCCTTCGGCACGTCCCTAGTACGCAATCTGGTATACTGCCTGTTTAACTTATATTAACACCATGCTTTAGACCTTCTCACATGAAATCTTCATTATCTGCTAAATGTAAACAAACGTTTACTCGGATCGGGATCCAAATTCATTGTGCTGACTGGCTTCTCCGACGTCCGCGCTAAATTTATATTACCCACACTGCTGAATAACAACCCCACTTAACCAGCCAACCTCTCAAGGCCAAGGCCACCTAACATCTCCTCGCATGCAACAATCACACGGCTTATGCGCACCCCTATATCAATCAATACCCCACCCCAGCCAGTTTAGACTTATATTAGGCTCCCATACCCTTTTTCTTTCTTCACTATAACCCAATATTCTACACTGCAGCTTAACTGCAAACATATTTACCCAATTATGCTTTAGCTTTTCGTCATATATAGCTTAGAATTACTAGGATAGATTATATAGCACTTTCTATTCTTTTCAGGCCCTAAATCCTTAATTCGAAATTTACCTCTCTTAATATATTACCATTTAACGTTACTTTTCATTTATATCTTAATACACTTGTTGTACATTATAGCCGTAGTTGTATAGGATAAGGTTAATGCCCCTTTCTTTTACAGTTTTTTGGGTATGTTGTTTACCTGTATTAAAACATTATTTATTCCACGCCGAAGACCCGGGTTCGATTCCCGACATGGGTACAATGTATGAAGCCCATTTGTGGTGTCCCCCGCCGTGATATTGCTGGAATATTGCTAAAAGCGGCGTAAAACCAAACTCACTCACTCACTCACTCATTATTTATTCTTTTATTTTCCCCACCTACCCCGTCTGCGAAATTGTCAGTGGTAGAAGCGGTCGTTAAACTTCCAAAACAGACAGAGGGACAGTCAATTGTATAAACTACACCTTTAGGCCCTTGAGGTTTTGTTGTGTTCCTGCCTTTGGCTCTTAGTAGAGTACTGAGAGGTGGAACTTGTGAAGTAGGTGTCAATATCGGCTTGCTGTTTGTGGCTGATGATGTTGGAGGCATTTCCTATGCTTGACAATCCCCTCTCCATGGGTGTTCATCTTGATGGTATGTAGCCGTACGATCATGATTGGATACAAAACACTCTCTTACTCTCATAATTCAAGCAACTGGTATATTTCAAATTCTTTATAGTGAGGATAGCTAAAGTATTCCAAAGTTATTGGATGTGTAGTATATCCCGACGGCATGTCACAAGTGAACAATCTAATGTGATTTCAGTGTTATGTAGTTAAGCATTATAGATACTTATCATTGCAGTGTAACCGTTCTTACTCCTCGGTCATATTCCTTCAACACATTTCCTCAACATATGGTTAATGTATTCATCTGGAACAGGTTGGATTCTTCCACTTGTAGCACGCTGCTATGGTGTGATGTTAGGACCATTATTTATTCAAATAAATGCTTTGTAGCCACATCAAATTTGTGAACATAACATATATTTCCTTTTGAAAACTCTTCTGTAGCACTATCACAATATGAGAATTTATTCAAAACGTATTTCTCCTTAACTTGTGCTGTAACAGCTAGAATGTTCCTTGTGGTCAGGTTCGTGTGGAAATGAAGTTTTATCACAGCATTATTCACATAAAACAACGAGCAATGCAATTAGATGACTCCAGACATATAAGCGTCATGGCTACAAGGTAATAAGCCTTTGTTCGTTAAGGCAAAGGTTGTCCTATACCATGACACACGTAATACCGATATAGTCGTAGTTTTAGTATAATGAGATCATTCACACAATGAGACTTTTAATTTAACCCCGACTGATGCAAAATACGAAACCCACCAGTAAGGTTCTCATTCGGTACATGTGTTTTATGCTGACAAAAACGACGAATCATGTGGTCAGCGGACAGTACTGATCTTTGTTGCAGTGGTGTTATAACAGCCGAAGGTCACGCTTTTGTAAATGGAAATTGACACGATTTGTCATCCACCTGTTTCATTGATCATTGCAGAAAGGCATTATCTATCACAATAAAATATATACACCAAGTGTCACGTATATGCCACTGATCATGATGAACATTATGATAATGCACACTGTGTTTTTGTGTGAGGCATGGTGCTCGCGTCTTATTGTACCTGATACCAAATATCCCAATGTACGATACGATAGTGTGGATTATGCACGACATAATGCAAGAAGTGACACTGACGAATACCAGTGTATTGTATATGGACAATTATATAGCATATTTAGATAGTAGAAAGAATAAAAATTTGTCGGATCAAGTTTAAAACATTCAAGGCCTCAGTAAAACTATTGAAAAGTCTTATCCTTGGCAATTTCTGTTTTGACTTGTACCGTATGTTCTCGAGTCTATTTCAGATGAACAATTGACTTGCTTTTGCACGTGTTTGTGATGGGTGACACCGGTTGGGCAGGAATTGCTAACCTTTTCGTGAACAGCTGGTATCACCACTATCAGTGGGGTGCATGCCTGGATGCAGGGGTTGCACGACAGGAGGCAGGGGTTGCATGTTATCGCACCACATGAAATCACGGAATTTGCTTTATCAGTAGCAAATAGAAAATACCAAATCGCATTATAAATTAAGACATATGTTATATTTGTTGCTGATGAAGGCAATACCTCTCTACAGTTGAGGATTGTCTTTTACACAAGCCCATTATGTATATGATCTCAAGACGGAATGCGCAGGTCAGGTTCACAGGTCACTTTAGCGTTCAAATATCAGTTTCTACCCTGTGGATTGCTTTATTTACAAGTATTTCCATTTTATGTGATCGGAGAAAGGAGTGTCCCAGAGAATAGAGGGGTATCTTTACTAAAGAGAGCTAATCTTGTTAGGATCAGTTGATATAATACATAGTGACATGTGGACTCTTACACAGTAGAAACTATTCCTGAGGTTAATGTGTGATGCTTTCGGACCACAATGCGAAACGGTGATTTCTCTCCCCATTATGTGTTAGCATCCTGGTACACTGATAGTCACATTGCAGTACTGCATATCTGTAATAGCCTATCTGCCAATTCATAACTCAAGTGTCCCCTATGCTTTTATATACTTCTTGCAATAACTACACCCTGTGCTTCTATGGTGTATTTGACGTGTATCTCCATGCTCTTAGTGACACAATTGAGCCAAAATTTAGGCTCTTCGGTAGTTGGTGGAGAATCCAAAGGAAAAGAGTAATCATTGATGGATGTTAATGTAACATTCCATATCCAAGTATCTACATAAAGCAGAGTCGATTGTAAGGAATGTCTAGTTACACGTGCGTTATACCTAACATAGGTAAGCATGATTACATCAATTGTTTAAATTAATAAAAAAAAGTTAGTGTAAGTGACATATTAAATAATGCCATTATGTTAACCTTAGAAATAGATTCTACTGTGTAAGACTCCGATTAGGTGCCTCACTCTGAGTTTGGGTTCGAAGCCTAGATGGAATCCCAACTACAATTTGTACTTTACTCAGAAAGTGTAACAAAAAACCATTTGTTACAAGTGACTGATTTCTAAAAGGCATTATTTGTTCATACAGTCATATACACCCATACACAGTGACACTCACTCACTCTGACACGTGTTCAGTCAACTACTGCTTTCTCTTCACATGTTTCAATTACTGAAGTAAGTGAAGTTTCGATGACTATCCCTGGCAAGCGTTATCATCAACACGTCATGCCTCAAGCTCGTCAGAACATTTCCGTGAGGATGTATGTGTTTTCGCCACTTTCAGGAACATTCCAGTATTCCAGCGGCTGGGGGTACCAGGAAGTGGCTTCACACATTCTAAGTATTACATTTTAAGTATTATCAATACAAAAAAATAACATTCGCTATTTGTGACTTTATTTATGTTCATACTCTTCTCGTTACACAGATAGAGGAGTTGAGCATATTGGGTTCCGCTTGTCCACACGATTATTCTGAAACCGATAATAGATATTTGTCAATACTATGTAAAGGATGTACACACATCATCAAGTTTACACAGATATTAATGAGATAAACCAGTGTGCGAATGTGTATTGATTGACACTGTATTTATATGGGTTGAAAAAGAATTTCTGATACCTGCAGGCAACGTTTGGAACATTTACAATCTTTGAGGAACATAACAAAACAAGACTAAAAAGCATTTAGCATTATTTAGGTATATTCATTTTGTCCACAGGATCGGCCCAGTTTAAGAAATGAGCAAACATTTAGAAATTGTTGTGAAAATATAAGGTTATGGAATGTTGTCCATACGTTTGATATAATTTTAATGGACTTATCTTAAAATCAGTAACACTCCATGTTCACGTGTTTAAGACATACTGTCACGTGTTTACATTTTACGAAAAGATCAATGAAATGTTATATGCATATATGTAAATGGACATCAATCCCATTTTCAAATCAGATACTAGTAGTTAATGCCTAAATATGTGATATTTAACTGAAACCATGTTCCATCCTGTTGAATGTTAACGTATGTATATTGACTCTACAACTATCATGTAGGGCTAAACGTCTCACCCATCTCGAGGTCTGCATCTTCACGGACGTGACGCTGGTAGAGGCTGATGTCTTCCTTGTCTGATTCTGGAACCACAACGAGACGACTTTATAGCTTTGTATGCCATGGAATTCAAACAGTTGCGCCTATTATGCAAATAAAATATCTTCCTTTCACATAGATGAAAAAAATATATTTAAATTACTCCTCCCTAAATTTGAGTAGTACTTAAAGTAAGAAGGCTCGTGACTCTTCTACGCGAGAGTGGTTATCTCCCTTACCTGTTACGTAACCATCCTGGACAAGGTCATCCACATCTCTGGTTGCCAGCACCATCATGATCTCGTCGTCACTGACTTGACCGTCGCCGTCCACGTCAAACTCACTCACGTCTCGTTTACCTGTTCATGAAAATAGTTACGTTTTTATTTTTTGGCTTCCCAACAAAGCACAGCGTGGTTAGATTTTAGCTAGCCTGACTAGGACTATGAGATGAACTTCGGTTGTCACCTATCCCAAAATATTTACCTTTATAACAAATGGCGTTCTCTCAAACAATTTCACAATATACCCCTTGTCACGAGAAATGCGCTTACCGGATTTAATTGCATCTCCAACCTTTTTGACAGTGGAGACTACCTTCGAAGCGACGCGTCTGACGGCACCTCCAACTGTACGTACAATACTCCTGAAACGAGGCAAACGAATACCCCAGGAATCGGTTCCGGGCAGGGCCACCATGGCAGTCAGGAACAGGAGGACGAGGGCGATCTTCATCTAGGTACATATAAGATAGTTTGGAATGATCCATTTAAGAGTTGTTGTGAGCACTTTGTCCCAGCAATTTAACAACACGTCATTAGAATGAATAATACTCGCCTTTAAAATAACTTTTTTATGATTAGGACCAATCCTTCAAACCCAGATTATCCTGTCAAGTTAAACACAATATGATAAATGCATAGATAAATTACAGCGTTTGGGTCTAAATTGTGAATGGCCATTGAACAGAGGATCACTATGATTTCAGGAACAGGAGGACGAGGGCGATCTTCATCTAGGTACGAGTACATGGAATCATTTTGGAATGATCCATTTAAGAGTTGTGAGCACTTTGTCCGAGCAATTTAACAACACGTCATTAAAATGACACGTCCCCAAATTACCAGTTTATGATTAGGACGAATCCAACAAAACCAGATTATCCTGACATCTCAAAACACAATATGTAATTTACTCAGAGACCAGTAATTACACCGTCTAGGCCTAATTGTTAATGAACACTTGACAGTGGATCACTATGATATCATTTTGACAATAACTTAATGAAATTCCGTTGACACCGACTCTTGTAAATAACACTGATTTGATTCAGTTTATTACATCACAACTCTGCCAACTACAGCCATTGTAATATATATTGGTAAATCACGACCGACTGTAGGTACCAATTTGGACATACACATAATTATTTTCTTGAAGTACATTTCATGTTTGCATTGGACTGAAATAGCAGAGGACGAACAGGATAAATATTATACACGTTCATAAAAAAAGACACCTACCTTTGGATAGTTCTGGATATCAGTGGACAATGTTGGGGATTGACTGGTACATGTTGGGTATATATAGCATGGATGTGCTGATGGTCACACGCACCAAATCTGGATGCTATGATCTTTCTGACATTATCTCGCCAGCCATCTGACAACTCAGTTAATAGTCTTCATAGCGTGGGACTGGCAGTGTGATTCATATGTGTCACCGAGATGAACCCTGAATTAATTTGTTTATGAATCACTATCTAATGGTGATGAGGCCAGATGCTCGCGAAAATGTGAGCCTATCCTACCCCGGCCGGTGTCACCCGTCACAAACGCATGAAAAGGCAAGGGCCCACCTGAACAAAACCCACAGGAACATATGGTACAAGTCATAAAAGGTAATTGCATCGGACATATTTTATGTCACTGATGCATTAAATCTGGAAATGTCCTCAAGATATCTTCGATAAAACTGTTTAAAAGCTTTAGTAAGGCCCTGAATACTGATAAAAAATTGAGCAATAGTTGTATGCCGATCTGTAAAATCGTGGTAGAAAGACCATACGTAATTGTTCCTCAAAGTTGTGATATGTAGAAACCAAAGGTTTGAGCTGCTAGCATATTACTCGACAGGTGAGGTGAGGTGAGGTGGGGTGAGGTGGGGTGAGGTGGGGTGAGGTGAGGTGAGGTGTGGAGGTGAGGTGTGGAGGTAAGATGAGGCGTGAAGGTGAGGTGAGGTGAGGTGAAATGGGTTTAACATCACGTTTTTCGTTATCAAAGGAAAGTTGACGGTTGGAGGTCAAGTAAAGTTTTTATTGCAGAAATACTGAAAGGTCACAGGCATACAGTATGAATATGTGTGGATTTACTGAAATAATGCTTTATTGTTTACGTCAAATGTCCATTTATTTCTTAACTTCATTGCATGAAATATATAAACTGTTAAGGGCATTAACACATTGATATTTGCAGACGAATTTAACTAACGTTGACATATTGGAGACAAAATAATGACAGTTTGTAGATAGCCCTCATGAAGTGTGTCATGTTTGTGAGTACAGATATTAATATAAATATTATTGTATATATTAATATATTTATATGTTTTTATAGCATATTTCTGGACAATCTACATTTTGGCTTTAGCTTACAGATATTAATATAAATGTTATTGTATATATTGATATATTTATATATTTATATATTTATATAGCATATTTCTGGACAATCTATATTTTTGCTTTGGCCTACAGATATTAATATAAATATTATTGTATATATTAATATATTTATATATTCATATGTCATATTTCTGGACAATCTACATTTTGGCTTAGGCTTACAGATATTAATATAAATATTATTGAATATATTAATATATTTATATATCTATATGGTATATGTCTTGTCAATCTACATTTTGGCTATGCCGTGCATATCCTGAATCTTACTTGTTGACCAACATTTAATCAGACGAAACGCAGTTTTTCTTTCCATTTTCTTTAAACAAAAAAACCCCATATCATAACACTGATGGATATATAACTGAACTTATACTCTTTTATATAAGATAGCTACGCGATACATCGCAAAGACACAATGATGTATTTATTTCAAGATAAAACATTGACGTCATTTCTTGAGATTAGAACATGCGCTCGAAACTTGATGAAGTCGTATATCGGACGATGTTATTTTTGAGTATGGAGTTCCAAGTGAGTTGTTTCCCATCGATGTGTCTAGGCAACGCAGATAAACAGATGGCCGAACGATCACATCCTAAAGCGGGAGAGATATGGCAATCGCTATTGGGAAAAAAGGTACAGGTACTGTAGTCGACGTGATGATTGTGAGAGTATGCGGGAAATATCAACCTGGGCATACAATAGACTTATTCGGACAATTGGTCGTATTCTATTGAGGGAGTCATCATTACTAAAATTGTGGTAAATATTTTTACAGCTTGTACATTTTATCATCATCCTTAAAGAGGCTGTAAATAAATGTTGATATGATCTCATATTAGAAACAAACGAATGTAGGTCGTTGTTTAGCGTACAGTAAAACACTGCAGGGAGAATAAACCACTCGGGGCTGCGCAGTGTTTTATTGTTTGATAAACAACTCCCGCGTGTCGTATATTTCTTAGATAAATGTACTCTGTTGATAATGTCTGACCCATGTAAATACCTCTGCTCCATATACAAGAAATGGAAATAATTTTGTGTGAAAGATTTTAAAGCGCACGTTGAAGTGTACTCTGTCGGTAAATCTGAAGTTCTTTAGTATCTCAACAAGCATGTGTTTGGGCTTGTGTTTTAGCTTGTATTGGAAGAAAATGCAAGGATAGTTTACTCGACCCAGCTTATAACTACACCCATGGCCTTGTCTTTGTTTAACCAGCTCTCGATTCGCAGAAATACATCCGTTTTCAAATACCCTCGTTTTTGTGCTAACACTTTAACAAGATTTTGCATGATATTGTTCTAGCATTTTTATGTGACTTTGTAATCCTCGAACTCATCACAACGTCCTAAGCAAACAACAGCAAAGCTATTCTTAAAGCATCTACGTGTAAGTGTAAAGTCATATAGTTTAAATGTTTCTGCATAGATCTACATGTAATATGAAGCAAGAGTCGTACGGTCTTTGAAAACTTAGTTGAAGGAGCATGCTGTTAAACTCTTAAAATAGAATGTTAATGCCAGAGACTAATCAGTCTCTAATATTTGTCGAAACGGATTCCATTGGTCGTGAAAGGCAAAACGGTGAATATGACATGAATGGATCACTGAAAGTCAGTGATGACACCAGGAGTTCGCGAAAAGGCTAAGCTTGTCCTGCTCTACAGGTAGCACCCACCACTCAAAGAGAGATTCTTTATGTTTCAACATCAAGCAGATCAATAAAAGTTGAAAACAGTTCATTTCTTTCCCGCAGTAGAGCTTCACAATGTAATATGATGTGATTATCATAATCAAAGGCATGCTTGTTACACAATAAACAGTCCCTGGAAGTTTTGTATCGTGATGAAACTCTAACACAAAATTTTAAACTAGACCTCTGACCTGGGTACAGATATGCTAGTTGCCATAATATATGGTGAGTAAGCTTTGTGTGGATTAGCATGAAGCGTGAAAGACCTGTATTGACGGAAACTTTTCTGCGCCACATATTTTCTTCATATTCATAAATGTTTTTATTTACCAGTTGCTTCCAGTTTCTCTTTGTAGGAAATACACCACGGCTTACATATGTACAAAGGTTGTTTCGTAGGTTATACTTGTTAAGAACTGATAATAAATCTCCACATACAGATTTAGGATTATTTGGATTTGCAATGTGTGCACAAAAAAGATGTTTAGCAAAATTGTTACAGGTTAAGTTACATAAGCGGCCAAGCACCTGAAGTTTACACTTGTCGATATCGCCGATCATTGTCCAAAGCCCAAGATTAGCAATAGTGGATTCTGATGGAGATCTTTTATCAAGTCCTTGTACAGTTCGTGCGAAATAGCGTTGAGTATTTTCAATGACATTAATGTTTTGACCCTTAATATCAAAGGGCAGTTCGCAGCCGTAAAAACTTGTCTTTAATATAATTCTTAACCGGATTTGTCCACTGGTAGCTGGATATAGCTCAGAACTGTTGAGTCCCACAGATTTAAGCGAATTAATACTTTGTCTTGCTTTTTGACATCATTTTTCAATACTTGATTTACATGACAGGTTATGTGTTAGTAGTATGCCACCATACATGACAGAGTCAGAGGTTGTTATATTTATATCACCAAGTTTGCAGTTTATATCTAACCAGTTGCTAAATTGTTTCAATTTATTGCATCGATTATATCTTTGAAGTTACCAGCTACATAAATCCATCTCCATTGTGGACTATGCCAAGTGTGGTCGACAGATGATAGCTGCAAGCTATCATAAACACCAGGGTAGTGTAAGTATAGCTGAAGGTCACGGACGTGTATTCTCTGATTTGACAGGCACCAAGTGGTGATGAATGGATTTTCATAGGGACTGACAATGGTGCGTGTGAGATTCAGTGTGAATTATGACATGATATTTCACATTTTATTCGTTCTACTCAGGAAAATGACCTGCTGATATAATTAATAGTTTTCACTACATTTTCACATACGTGATTTAAACAATATTATATTCAGGAAAGATTAGTTACAAGAAATGGATTGGCGAAGAGACAATATATATCTGATAAAATATACAAAGACATGTCCTTTTGGAAATAACAAATGTGTCTTATGAATATGGAAAGGGTTTTGTCGCTTTTACTAACACAAAAAGACAGACAAGCATTGGTGTGTATCCCATGCAGACACATATCACTTTACTCTAAATATGTACCCACATCAGTCGGCATTTGAAATAAAGATTTTTCTTTGAAACACCACAGCCACAGTTCACAGAATTTTGGTTGGATGATGTAGAGGATGTGAAAGTCACTTACACGGACTATATTTTGTATATAAAAAAGTCTATGAACATAAAGCCTTGCTGACATATTATATGCATGTGTATATATCCATCCTGAGGAATGGTATTAAAAACATTTTATCTGGCATCACTATGTTTCAAAAAAGTTTGTTGGACATATCATCAAAATGAAGAGATGCTATTGTTATTTGTGGTGGAGACTAAAACGCCAGAACAGGAACGAGGTCTGATTTTGTAGAAGATGACATTATAAAATATATAGAAGGGCTGTGGCAAGGCAACTCAAGCTGGGATTTTATGTGCGCAATTTTGAGTTGAAATCGTTTCATAAGTGATAAAAATGTTAAGAACTTTGGTAAATGATTGTTAGTGTTGTGCTCGTGATGCAACATTCATGTCATGAACGGAAGATCAGAAACTGACGGTGAAATTGGGAGTATACATTCATTGTGAAAAACGGTGCAGGCGTATTAGATAATAATATTGCATTTGCAGCACTATTTTAGCTTGCCAATGGCTTTTCGAACCACGCGCAGAGTGACCTCATCTTCCGCTCACCCTGAAGCCAAGAACGTGTGAAGCCTGTGAAATTGTAAATAACACTGGCAACAATCAGAACTCATGCAGATCTAAACTGGACTTCAAAAGGTTTGAATGTTTTAGAGAAAACATTTTATCCGATCATATACAAGAATTACTTGATAAATCAGTTGATATGAGATTTAGTGACATTGATGGAAGTATAGAGTTTAATACAGATGCATTATGTGCCGCGGCAAATGACACGAAGAAGCCAGCTGGAAGAAGTAAATACAATAATGAATGGTTTCATACTGAATGTGAACAGTTAAATCGTTAAAGAATGTAACTACATACTATAAATATTTGAGTATTTTGAAGTAAAAATCTAAATTGGTCTATACATCCAAGGGAAGCATCAGTCCACGTCAACAAGATTTTATTTGGTATTTTGAAGAATATAAAAGTCCTTGGTTATAAACGTTGCATGTCATACAAGTTCTTTAAGATTTGTTATGTTAAAATTAAACCAATTTTACTTAACGGTGCTGAAATTTGGGGAATAAAACAATTTAATAATATCGAAAAATTTGTATGCATGTAAAACATTTCTTGGTGTAAAAACCAATACATCTCACGCAATGGTTTATGGAGAGAATGTGGTAGATTTCCTCTATTTATATATGAATGGTTTTGGAAATGTTTGGTATGCACAATCTGTAAGAACTGAAAGTGTATATATCAGTTCTTTTCTACAGAGACTAAATGATATTTATCTGCAATCGTGGTCGTTTTCCTTGACATTATCGACCAAACTGTATATTATAGAATGTTGAAAACTCATATACACACTGAACAGTTTGTTTGTTTGTTGATTAACGCCGCACTCAGCACTATTCCAGCTATATGACGGCGGTCTGTAAATAGTCGAGTCTGGACCAGACAATCCAGTGATTGACATCATGAGCATCGATCCACGCAATTGGGATCGATGACGTGCATCAATCAAGTCAGCGAGCCTGACAAGAATAGTCGCCTTTTACGACAAGCATGGGTTGTTGAAGACCTATTCTATTTTATCCCGGATCTTCACTGAACAGTATCTGTTTTATGTAAATATAAAGAAATATCGTAATTCATTGATAAGATTTCGATGTTCATCTCATAAGTTATGCATCGAGAGTGGGCCATGTACAAAAAACCCAAGGTCAGAACGAGTATGTTAAATGTGTAATACCCAAGACATAGAGAATTAATACCACTGTTTACCTGTATGTCCATTTACTACACTGAGAGAAAAACTATATTCCTGTATACTACTTTAATGATCCGAATATTGCGGAATTCCGGCAACTGTTAAACAGGCTAAATACATTAACAATGCAAAACTTGGCTGTGTATATATTCCAAGCACTGTTATATAGAACCAAATTTGTAAATAATAGCTAAATTGTGTGCAACCCCACTGTCATATGTACTACAGGTCTACGGACGCTTGAATAAATACTGATTGACTTAATTATGCAGCTTTTGCTTTGTGTAGCGCATAGTTGTTCGTGTACTTCTTATCTCTATAAAAACAATGAAAACGATGAACCACGACACGGACATATATCGTACTGGGAAATTGCACATTAGATATTATTAATGGTCCGTTTATATGTTATAGTCAATGCATATCGTATTCTGTAGAGAACGTCCGCTTATAAAACGTCTGGAAGTAAAACGCTCTTTGTTGCGACATGTTACAGATATTCAATGAACCAATCCCAATCATCCGGCAGATGTCTGAATCATCCGTTGCTGATATTTCCACTTAGAGTGGTGTGGTAACATAGTATATAAAGCGTTTTCTCGGCAACCCGAATAATTAGGGTTCGATTTTCACTTTGATACATTATGTGGTACCTATTCTAGGTGTCAGCTATCGTGACTAGGGTATTGCTGGTTTCAGACACCGCTTACTCACTCTCATGTATCTTCTTTTTTTATAAGTGACGGTGAGGTAGCATTATGGTTGAAGCGTCAGCTTCTCAGTGAAGCCCATTTCTAGGGTGTCCCCGTCGTGATGTTGCTGGAATGTTTGTGAAACAGGCCGATAATTCTTTACACTCAATGGCTAACTGTTAAGGCGACCGGTTATCGCTCCCAAGACCTGGGTTATATTTCACAGCTAGGTACTGTGTCAATATAATATATCATACACTTGTTTATAGTAACATATTTTGCTTGGAATGCCATCATGACTCACCTTTTAACCTGCACTATTTGCACATTACTAATGATAGGCCATGCTGATATTTTGGCAACTGATAACTTCGACAAGGCGCTGAGGTGGAATTCAAATCCTCAACAGCTGTTTGGTCTCGGTCTCGGTCTCGGTCTCTCTCTCTCTCTCTCTCTCATACACACACACACGCACGGACGCACGCACACGCACGCACGCACGCACACAAACAAACAAACAAACAAACAAACAAACAAACGCACACACACACACACACACACACACACACACACACACACACACACACACACACACACACACACACACTATAACACGTATTACACTGATACCAGTTCAGCGTTACTGTCCAGGGCACTGTGCAGGTAACATGAGAAGCCAGAGAAGCTGACTGACTCCTTTAGAGACTTATTAGACATAGGAAGGAAGTTGAGAAAAGCACTATTACAAACTCAATAAAAGATGGTGAGGTGAGCGAGTTTGGTTTAACTTCGATTTTAACAGTATTTCGGTTACATCAGGGTGTGAGTGGAAGGGAATTTTAAGTTTTCAGGTTTCAGCGTTCATCACTTCAGACTCACCTTCAGGGTTCTTTTTTTAACTCGTTAGCAAAACAACAAATTTGAGTGAGGTTGCATGTTTTTACGCCGTTTTTGTAGGATTCTACCAGACATTGGCTACACACACTGTACCCATGCCATGTGTGGAATCGAAACCGGACCATTCGCGAGGAATGAACTCTTATGCCACTGTGCTACACCAGCGGTCCTAACTACATTTGAAGTACTTCCAGTATTACAAACACACATTTGTTATTTACGACTTTATTTATGTCCATACTCTACTTGTTACATGGATAACAGATGAGTTGGGCATCTTGAGTTCCGCTTGTCAGCACGGTTATTCTGAAAGCGAAAATAAATATAAAATTAAAGAACGATCATATGAGAATGTACACAAATCGTCTATTACACAGTGTGCGCGCGCATGCGTGCGTGCGTGCATACGTGCTTGCGTGCGTGCGTGCGTGCGTGCGTGTGTGTGTGTGTGTGTGTGTGTGTGTGTTTAATTGTGTATCGGTGTGTGTTGGTGTGTAGAAGAGTTTACAATTTAATTGAGAATTTAGGGTGACTACACAACAGCTATTGAGGATTTCAATTCCACCTCAGCGCCTGACCCAAATTATCAGTTGCTAAATCATTGGTATGGCCTATCATCAGGAATGTACAAATAGTGTAGATTAAAAGGAGATGTGAGGTGAGGTGTGTGTGAGTTGAGTCATATGCACTTTGCATGTGCATATGTATTCTGCAACTTTAATGTTGGGGTTTAACGTCTCACCCAGATCGAGGTCTTCAGCTTCCCGGACTTGGCGCTGGTAGAGGCTGATGTCTTCCTTGTCTGCTTCTTGAAACACAAGAAGGTCTTATTGCTATGTATGCCAGGAATAGATGGGCCCATTGTGGAAATTAAGTATGTCGACGTTGATGACGTTGATGATGACATTTCTATATATTTCTACTCAAAGTGGTACTTGAAGTCTCTTCTACACTAGAGTGGTTATCTCCCTTACCTGTGATGTAACCATCCTGGACAAGGTCATCCACGTCTCTGGTTGCCAGCACCATCATGATCTCGTCGTCACTGACTTGACCGTCGCCGTCCACATCAAACTCGCTCACGTCTCGTTTACCTGGTGATGGAAATAAGTACAAGTCTATTTTATAACCTCCCGACAAGTGTGGTCTACAGTTGGGATGAGATGTCAGGTAGCTAGACCATGCAACACACTTTGGAAGTTCTTACTTATCCTATCTTTCGAAGCATAAGTTGCGACCTATCCCAAATTATGTACGTTTCTAACGACGGTGTTGAAAGCTCTTCTAATTGATAATATTTAGTTCTCAAATAATTGCTCTTATCATCCAAGGTATTCATGTAGATAGATAGCTACCCACACAAGACTCATTCACCTGGACGCGCTCGACATTTTTGTGGATATTCATCCGTTTCAATCTAACCATACATTGTCACTTATCGGAAAATATATAGATTATATATTATTATCACCTGGATGCCGCTAGACATCTCTTTTGGTAAAACAACGTGAGTTTATAATGAACTGCTTGCACGGAATGGAGCTTGTGAAGACGTTCATACAATGTTTGATCCTCACTCTATGAATGTTTATACTCCAATGAACTCACTCAAAGTGAAAGGCAGTTATGATTTTTTATATCACTATTTTTCAAGACGAAGGATGTCGAGCTATATACGATTTTTATGTAGTACGTGTGACTTCATGTTTACACTGACATCCATACAACTACAAGTTTTACGGAATGAAGCAGTTCTTCGACAGGAGACGTGGCACGAGCTCATGTATCCTTACATTGTTCTACAGTGACATCGTTTGTGGTTGTTTACAACAAACATCTTCAAATATCTTTGAGTCATCATTAGATGAGATAGGTTTGTACGTAAGTCACAATGACAGCGCGTTGTAATACATATACATTCAGTACGTGGACGACACGATAAACGTGACGGAAAAGATGTCCGCATTTGTTGATGAACCTGTGGCAATTACAAGTGTTAGTCATCATTGATCAATTGGTCCGATCTTTGAAAGTTGATTGTAAATGGATACTAAGGGAAAGTCATAGATTGCACCTGACTGTATCTGCCTGTCTTGACACGGATCGAGGCGATACTGTGACGGTTGAGAAGTGCATTTTTTCGTTTAGTTTTACTTTGATTGGTCGCTGCGAGGGTATTTGTGAACGATTATGCAGTCAAACTCTCTGCCCAATGTATGCCGAAATGCAGATTTCAAGATTGAAAGGTCAAAATGATCAGAAACAATGCTTCTGTGTTTATTTGCGCTTTAGATTCCCAATGAGTTTCCGTCAGTGTTTACGTCATTCAAGATACAATCTCGTTAAACACGTATGGACGTCCAATTGTCTCGTTCATAGACTTATGAACATCAGTTACGCGGCCATGTGACCGGCCTCACATCCAAAGGAAATGCCGTATATCTTGTAAACTTCACATTAAAATATACTTATGGAATACATTAGAAAATGGGGATACTCCTTATTCTATCACTAGCCAGACAAACATATTTACGTTCATAACAAATGTCCTGCTCTTAAGAACCTTCACAAAAGTACCACTTGTTGTCAAGAGAAATGCGCTCACCAGATTTAATTGCTTCTCCAACCTTTTTGACAGTTGAGACAACTTTCTTCCCGGCATTGACTACTGTCGAAGCGACGCGCCTGACGGCACCTCCAACCGCACGTACAATACTCCTGAAACGTGGCAAACGAATACCCCAGGAATCGGTTCCGGGCAGGGCCACCATGGCAGTCAGGAACAGGAGGACGAGGGCAATCTTCATCTAGGTACATATAAGATAGTTTGAGTGATCCATTTAAAAGTTGTTGTGAGCACTTTGTCCCAGCAATTTAACAACACGTCATGAGAACGACTAATACTCGCTTTTAAAATAACTTTTTTTTATGATTAGGACCAATCCTTCAAAATCAGATTATCCTGTCAAGTTAAACACAATATGTAATATGCACAGATACATTACAGCATTTGGATCTAAATTGTAAATGGCCACTAAATAGAGGAGACCGCCTCCGTGGTCTTGTGGTAGAGCGTCCGCCCGGAGAGCGGAAGGTCCAGGGTTCGGCCCGGGCCGCGTCATACAAAAAGACGTTAAAAGATTGTACTTGTTGTTACCCTGTCTGGCGCTCGTCATTAAGGGGATAAAACAAGGACTGGTCGGCTCGGAGTCAGTATACTGTGTCTGAGTGGGGTATTCATGTTAAACTGCGGCATGGTATCTCAGTGAGCTAGCACTATAAATCGGCATCAGTCCGGACTAGTACAAGCAGCAAAACACACACATACACGTGCATGCACGTCGCTATATAAGTGCAATAATCTTGGACGCGACGTTAAACCCAATTTCACCTCACCTCACCTCACTAAATAGAGGATCACTATGATCGCAGTTTGTCAGTAATTTAATTTATACCGCCGCTGTTAAATACAGCAACATTATAACCATAACAGAAAATACAATATTTATTGGTTTAACACGACTACCTGATTGGACATACAAATATTAATTTTCGCATCACACCGAAACAGCAGAGGACTATTAGGATAGATATTATACACGTTCATAAAAAAGACACCTACCTTTGCAGTTCTGGATATCAGTGGACAATGTTGTGGATGGACTGGTACATGTCGGGTATATATAGCATGGATGTGTCGATGGTTACACGCACCAAATCCGGATGCAATGATCTTTCTGACATTATCTCGCCAGCCACTTGACAACTCAATTAGTTATTTTTGAAACATTCACAAGTGGAACTGATAGTTTGTTGTACATGTGTCATTGAGATATATTCCGAATTTATTTGACAGAATCGTAAATCTCGTAAAACCGTTTCCATCCGTCACAAACACATGTGAGGTCAAATCACGGCCTTTGTACCTCAAAAGCTGTGAAATGTAGACACCAAAGGCTGGAGCAGCTGGAATATTACTCGACATAAGTGTGACGTGAGGTGAAATGGGGCTTAATTTCACATTAAAATTACATAGTTGACTATTGTAAAGTTAAAGTCACCCCTCATGTGATACAGTTCGCATCTTTATGTATAGATATAATATTAACCAAGAGCCGTATGGCGCTTTTCGTAGAAAGTGCAGGTTCTTAAACTCACAGATATAAAAAGTCAACGGCAGAGAATAACAAGCCTTGGGTATCAGTCAAAACAGATTCAATTAGTATAAACAAACTAGTAACGACTATTACATGAATGGATCGCTGAATGGATCAGAAATGACACCAGGAGTTCACAAGAGGATGAGCACATCCTGCTCTACCGGTGGGACAGCTACTAAGACAATGTGCATAAAAGTAACTGTTTGTTGCATAACGCCGTGTCCATTTCAATAAATATTCAACGACTATTTGTGATTATTGAGCAGATGTTAATTGATTCAATTTTTTTCTATCAATTATATTGATGGACATTATCAGAGTTACAAATCCTTCCACATTGGGTGCGATGATTCATTTCGTTGACAGAAGATACCTTCAAGCTATCGTAGACACCAGGGTAGTGTAAGTATAGCCGAAGGTCACGGATGCCTGTTCTGTGACTTGACAGGCACCAACTGTTGATTAACAATAACATGTGCATTAAATCTATCAGTAAGCTTTTGTAATAATTAATCATTTGTTAATCGTTTCAATTTATTTTATCAATTATATCTTGGAAGTTACCTGCTACACAAATCCATCTCCATTGTGGACTATGCCAAGTGTGGTCGACAGATGATAGCTGCAAGCTATCATAGACACCAGGGTAGTGTAAGTATAGCTGAAGGTCACGGATGTGTATTCTCTGATTTGACAGGCACCAAGTGGTGATGAATGGTTTTTCACAGGACACAACAATGGTGCGTGTGAAATTCGGTGTGAATAATGATATGACATTTCACATTTCGTATTTGTTCTACTCAGGACATGCCCTGGTGATATAATGAATACATATAGTTTGACTACTTTCACATCCGTGATTTAGACAAATTTATATTCAGGAAAGATTAGATCTAATAAAACATATTTGCACCTCTCCCAATATATAAAGAGACGTTTTAACACACAAACGTGTTTAACAAACAATGCTGATGTGTAACCTTCGAGTTGTGTTTTAATTTCCAAATCTAGCCACGGTAATTATATCTATGATCGTCTTGTTTAATCACAAATCTCTTAGAGTTCCATATAAATGTTAAAAGTGAACTAAGAAAGTCGCAAGAAATGATTAATTTGTAATTTATAAGGGCATCATCAATGAAAAAACGCCTGATCAAAGTAATTATTAGAAAATTTGAAATAATGTACTTTATGTACTTTGAATATAATATTAGTATCTTTAAATTGGTGTCCAAATAGAAAAGGCAGATCCGGGTGAATGTTCGTTTGATCGTCCATCATCGTTCTGATCTGAACAAAACTAATCTTAATCTGGCGTGTAAAGATCCATTACTTTGATAGAAATAGGGAGGTTCCTTGGGACGTGTCCGTTGCTTTGTTGTACTGTCAAAGTTCTTTAACATTTCCTACAAAGTGAGATATATATTACTCGGTCCAGCAAATGCACAACTCTCAAAGATGAACCATATTTCTTTATCAAATAAAGGAAGGCCTTTCACCGCACTTGTATACAGCAGACGTAATTCAAAATTAACATATCGTTTCTAGTTTCAGCACAATCAGTAAATGCGCTGTGGTGTCACTGGATTGTCAGGTCAAGAATCGATTGTGTAAAGCCTGCCGTCGTATGGTAGGAGTGCTGCTGCTCGGTGTCAGCCAAATTGAATGAGTGGTGCTACCTACAGGGCAGAACTAGATTGTCCTTTTCGCGAGCACCTGATGTCATCGCTGACTTTCAGTGGTCAATGTATTTATTTTTCACAGTTGTTTTAGCTCTTATGCCCAATGGAATTTCATTATTCGAGGTTAATAACCGTGACTGATTATTCTCTGGTGATGTTTTATATTTCTTCATATTCACAGAAGGTATATGAAAAAAGTGAAATTTTTACCATCGGGATTTGCTTGATTTTTTGCAATCTCAGAAAGAACCAGGTTCAATAATGTTTCCTGAGTAAACATTATATTGAATTCCTCATAGAGAACATCTAGGACATGTCGGCAAGAGGTAGGCATCCCCATTGGGCCTAACTTTGCTCTCCGCCTTACTGATCTGTGTCATCATGCACATGAAAGGACATTTCAGCTCAAACTGGCATAATCAAAACGCATATCGGTTATCAGAAACCTTTTAATAATATTCTGACCGAGAATTCACTTCCACTGTTCTATCACCTGCGCTACAAATAAAGGAGACCAGTGAGACCGCCTCATCTGCTTCATATCTAGGTCTGTCCATAAAGGTTCACCAAAAAGTCACAAAAACGACTACACAATAGCGGGTTTGGGACGCACTTACCCGGTAAAATAATAAAACATTATATAGTGTAAACATAACCTGATTGCTGTCCCTATTGTGCCTTACATGTCAAACTGCACCACAAATGGTTCTCAGACAAACGTTGTAGATTTGTGTGATATTTTGGCAGATTATAACTTGAGCATGTGTTTATGAATCACTATCAAATTCTCGAAAAAGTGGCAGCGTCACAAATACTTGCAAGGGCAAGTCAACTGTTTACCTATATACCTAAAAAACACACGGCAACACATATGTTACAAGTTCAAATAGGGAATTGCCTTGGATATCATTTTGGTCACTGATGCGTCTAATTTGGAAATGTCGTCCCCATGTCTACCACAAAGCTTTTTGAATGTTTTATTAAGGATATTACTCTGTAACAGTCAATGGTTGATCCGGAAATGTTTCTATGTTAATGATTTTACTGAACATGGTAGCCTCCTGATTGATGGGATTTCTCTGTACGCATAATACAATGGACATTCGTCTAGGGAGGGTTGAAAGCACCCAATAACCTGTTTGCGGGTTGGAGCACAGATGTAATTGCCCTGAAAGCGAATTTGTGAATTCTTCTCAAGCGATATCATATCAACTATTTGTTCAAATCACCCCGCCGCCTACTTTGTTATAAAGACATAGGCCTGCCAGAAGTCTATGATAATGGGTTCGAATCCCGGGTTCGACCCGAATATGTTTCTATGGTCTGTCATCACAAAAACAATGCTCTCGGGTTTTCACCAAAGTGGTAAATGTCAAACGTACTTGTACAATACTTCGGGTTTTCCTCCAACATCAAACTGACAAGAATGAATGCGCCTTATAAAAAAGAACTTTTATAATAAATAATACATTTTATACCCTTGGGGATTCCGGGTAACCTGGTATTAAATGTTCAGGATGACCAGGGTAGCTGACTTGGTTGATTGCATGTCATAACCCAGTTGTGTGATGTCAATCACTGTATTGTCTTTTCTAGATTATTTAGGGGCGTTCGGGTAGCCTTGTGGTTAAAGCGTTCGCTCGTCACGCCGAAGACCCGGGTTCGAATACCGACATGGGTACAATGCGTGAAGCCCATTTCTGGTATCCCCCGCCGTGATGTTGCTGGAATATTGCTAAAAGCGGCGTAAAACCAAACTCACTCACTCACTCTAGATTATTTACAGAACGCCATCGTATAGTCGGAATAGCGCTAAACAACAAACAAACTACGTGTTTATTGCATTGTCAGATGCTTTATTTGTTCGATTTAAATAGAAGAGAAATGGAATGTTGATTTTTCTTGAATCAACACAGCTTCAATTTGACTCAGTCAGACCATATACAGCACACACTGATGTTGGTCTGGTACTATACAGGTATATCCAGTCAACTATACAAGTGTATCATGTTGACTATACAGGTGTATCATGTTAACTATACAGGTGTATTCGGTCAATTATACAAGTGTATCATGTTAACTATACAGGTGTATCATGTTAACTATACAGGTGTATCATGTTAACTATACAGGTGTATCCGGTCAACTATACAGGTCTATTATGCTTACTATACAGGTGTATCCGGATTACTATACAGATGTATCCGGTTTACTAAAGAGGTGTATACGGTTTACTATACAGGTGTATTCGTTAACTATACAGGTGTATCGGATTAACTACACAGGTGTTTCCGGTTAACAATACAGATGGATCCGGTTAACTATACAGGTGTATCCGGTTAAAACTAAGGTTGTATCCCATTAACTATACAGGTGTAACCGGTTAACTTTACAGGCGTATCCGGTTAACTATACAGGCGTATCCGGTTAACTATACAGGTCTACCATGTTAACTATATAGATGTATCCGTTTAACTATACAGGCGTATCCGGTTAACTATACAGGTCTACCATGTTTACTATACAGGTGTATTATGTTAACTATAGAGGTGTATCAGGTTAAATATACAGGTGTTTCCGGTTAACTATAAAGATGTATCCGGTTAACTTTACAGGTGTATCAGGTTAACTGTACAGGTGTTTCTGGTTAACGATAAATGGGGGTTTCCGGTTAACTTTACAGATACATCACCATTCAGGTGTTTTCTGTTATCTGTTCAGGTGTACCACGTTAACTATACAGGTGTAACTTTATTGGCACTTATCGGCACATTTATACCCCGCAATACAGCAACAGAATGACAGGGGCCACTACACTCTCCACTGCTGTACTGACGTGACGAAACCAGAGTGAAATGCCAACACATAATCCCAAATAGCATGTGTTCGTGACGTCAGGACCACCCCATTCTATTAAAATGAAAATGGCTGCAACACACCATGCTACTATCCAGTATATCTCATTCCACAGGCTTAACTGTTCTTCCAAAGGCATATTTTGCAGCAAGAGAGGCGTCTTTGTGCTGTGGTATAGAATCACATCCCGCCTAAAAGACGGACACGCAATGGAGCCTCAGCCTGAACCTCAGGCCAGAGAATCCAAGATTCCAAAATAATCAATGAATTCTTCAGTCAAGTCTAAAATAAAAAAAGAAGTACATTTTAGCGAAATACACTTAACATATATTTACCTAAGAAGATTAAATTGCCAATGAGTATTTTTGCTGTTATCTTTAACATCCTCTTATGATTATGATTATTATTATGTACATATTACAATAAAAATGGTGCAAAGCTGGGTTTGGATGATCCTGGCACAGTCAGTCTGGTTAGGCTCATCATCAGCTCGGGGCCCGTGCTCCCTCTACACGCAGCCTAGACAGCGAATGGGACTTCTCCCAGGAAAACCTGCCCAGTCGAACCCACCCAGGACTTTTCGGAGAATGTGAAGACTCCCAAACACTGCAGCCTTCTGCATTACCCAGATTGTTAAAGGGGCTGTATTCCTGGCAGCAAACCCGGGTACTCTCCCTATGTCAGTCAACAGATTGGGAATTAACAAACCTGAGGCACCGAGAACAATGATGAGTCGGACAACTTGATACTTGGGATGCAACTGAGACAGTTCGAAAGCGAAGTCAGCACATTTGCCACGTTTTCCCTGAATCTTGTCGATCACGTTAGTGTCAAAAGGGACAGACAATTCAATGACATCGAAGATTTCATTGGATTTATCAAAAAGGACAGGATCAGGTTTGTTGGCCTGGATATGTCTGAGGCTGTATACGGGCCTATTCTAAAGAAATTTATAGTTCTATATATTCTGACTCGTACCATGGATCGACCTCTGTTTCAAAATCCCAAGCATAGCGAAGACGGTAATAAAAGGATCGAGTCATGCAATCATGTCGCATAAGACAATGTGTTTGTGCCAAAGCAGGGCATCCACTGACAATGTGTTGGACAGTCTCGTTAAATTCATTGCATAATGTGTATTCATTTTCATATTTTGATGCAAAATCACACATTTAGAGTTTCGAATGGGAAGTGACTGGTCCTGAGCAGCAAACAGAAAGCCTTCTGTTTTACATCTAAGCGAAGGACTGCAGGGTGCTGAACTTCTGAACACACTGCACATTAACTCAATGCAGTGGTCGTACAGAGAGCCTTCCCATGAAAAACCAAGCCTGCTGCAATTAAATATGGCACTTCGCTTGGATGACACACATTTCTGTACCGTACAGCAATACAGACCCATCAAAAAACTCAAAATAAATATTGAGATCATGTCCTACAACACTGACTCGTTTAAGAAAACTGTGGAAAGCCTTGTTTTCATCATTTCGTCTTGACATGCTTCGCAAGAACACCAACAGACAAATAGATGTGTGCCAAAGCGCACAATAAATTCTGTCACCAAGAGCATCCACATCAATCAACATTTTATTTTACATTATTAATGTTATCATCATTTTTGTTATTATTATGAACATGAGATATTTACGATGGCAATGAGGATCATTTGTAGATAAAGCAAGAAATCGTACATGTTTTGGCATACGACTACCAGGAAAGAACCTATACTGTCCTTCCAGCATAGGCCAGGGCCATTTCCCACAACTCAAGTCTCCCATGGATTACATCACAGCCATATTTTTTGTCGTGGGTGGTCTAACAAAGCGTTATTATGTGCACCAAAGTCAGCAATATTCTCAGTAAACTACCGGGCAAAAGAAAGTACCCACCCATGTTTGATGTTAGCTTAAAAGAAAAAAAGAAATGTTTATTATATTGGGAAGATCGAAATGGGTATCATATATTTGTGTTTTGAAGCTTACATTTTCAGTTTTTCAGCGAATGTTTTTAGCCTCGTAACATTTTCATAACCTTTGTAATTGCTTGGTCAAATACAATTTTCTTTTGCCCGGCGGCCTGTCATTAATATAATGTGGGTCAGTCAAACCAGTGGCAGCATGCGTCGATGCGACAAAGGGAACAAAGTAACCGAACCGTACCAACCGATCTTCATTGGTCAGCTGATAAACATAGGATAATGCGGACCGGTCGTCCTCCCTAGTATCCGCGATCAATCGTGGATAGTTTAACATTAATACGGTGTCATTGAGTTTGGCTTAACGACTTCGTGAACAGCTTTACAGTTATATCATCTCACTATTTGGCTAAAGGAATGCGGATCGAGCTCTCTGACACTATTGCAAGACCCACAAGGTTGATAGACCAATGATCAGTAATGACTGACTCTGGCATGCGCATCTTAGCAACGACTAAGGCATGCAACTCTGCACAGCAAGAGTTGGCTTCTGAGAACTCAATGCCATTTATACCAACGAATTTAACTGTATTTCGTAATTTTTGTTGTTGTGCTTTTTCAATATGTGCATCGGAGGTGCATAATGTAATAAAGTTTATGTGCACAAAGGGGCCGATAGCATACCTGTATCTCTGAAGACGAAGGCCTCAGGTCTCCGTTTGGGTAAAACTCATACCGCCAACGGAGTATTAATGGGTGGCCTCCTGTTGATGAGACAAATACATCAATACTGTTGATATATGTTGTAACTTAGGTGGTCAAAAACTTATATGGAGGGACGTCTGTCGCGGTTGTAGTTTACACATATGCTCTGATATAGGTTACGCTATTTATCATGCTGTGATACGTACGTGTTTTTCTGTACCAGATGACCACTCCTACGACGACGATGCCGATACCAATCACGCAACCAACAGCGACCAGCACCCACTTCATCACAGGCACTAAAATATTGATAAATTGACATTTTTGAAACATTTCTGAAGATGTAACCCTCCGTTAAGTTCACGGAACCAAGAAAAAAACACTTTCCAACAAAAAAAAGTGAATAATGATGTGTCACTAAAATAGTTGTTTTCAATATTGACATTAACAAGAGCTACACGGTGGATATTTTTGAATATCCCAAGTACCAAAATAACTATATGTGTCACATCACCGCAATAGCTATCAATAAATATCTAATTTGTACCAATCACTTTACTAACTATGATTGTGACTATGAAAACTATTCACATCACTCTAGGGATTGTTGATATGCCTACAGTGGCTACATCCTACCTGTAGCTGAGGCATGAACTTGAGGCGTGACTGATTGGCTGTTTGCTGTTGGTGTAGGTGACGTCGTCCTCGGTGACGTTGATGACGTGAAACGTATGGTCGCCAATGTCACAGGAGAAGTGGTGGCGGTTGATATAAGTGTTACATTAGTTGATGGACTTGTTCCTGTACTTGTCGATTCAGAAGTAGAATAGAACGTTGAAGACGTCGGGGACACACCTGGTGTCGCAAAAGAGCTTATTGATGTTGAGGGTGATGTCAATTTTGGAGTTGTTGATGAAGGCGGTGTCACATCCATAGTCGATATTGTAAAATATGATGTCTTATCTGTTGTTGCTGACATAGAAGGCGAAATAATATCCGTAGTCGATGAGTTTGAAGGCGATGTCACATCCGCAGTTGATGTGGAAGGTGATGTCACATATGTAGATGATGGTGAAGGTGACGTCACAGCTGTATTTGGTGATATAGAATATGGCATCATTTCTTCAGTTGATGATGTTGGAGACGACGTTACATCTTCCGGGGACGTAGAAGGGCATTTCACATATTTTGTTGGCAATGTGGTTGGCGATGCAATACGTGAACGTGATATAGAAGACGATGTCACATCTGAAATTGATGATGAAGAAGGTGACGTCACGTATATTGTTGATGGCGTAGAAGCCGCTGTCACAACTGAAGTGGATATAGAAGACACTTTCCCATCTGGTGTTGATGATGTAGAAGCTCTGGCCACATCCATATTTGATGATGAATAGAGTAATGTCACTTTTATGGATGAGGATGTGGAAGGTGTAGAATCTGTATTGGATACAGAGGGTGTTAATGATGTAAAAGCTGATGCCAAAGCAGTAGCTGATGTAGAAGAATGAGAAATTACATATCTAACTGATGATGTAGAAGGCGCTGTCACATCAAAAGTTGGTGAATCAGAAGATGATGTTGATATTTCAACTGCCGATACAACGCTTTTATCAGTTTTGGAGGTCGTCATTACTTGTGATAGTAAAATGTCCACCGGTACTTGTGAGGTTGTGATGTCCACCGGTACTTGTGATGTTGAGATGTTCGCTAACACTTGTGATGTTGAGATGTTCACTAGTACTTGTAAAGTTGACATCTCCGTCGGTATTCGTGATGTTGAGATATCCGCTAATACTTTTGATGTTGAGATGTCCATCGGTACTTGTGATGTTGAGATGTCCACTGGTACTTGTGATGTTGACATTTCCCCTAACACTTGTGATGTTGAGATGCCCCCTAAGACTTGTGATGTTGAGATGTCCGCTAACACTTGTGATGTTGAGATGTCCGTCGGTACTTGTGATGTTGAGATGTCCAGTAATACTTGTGATGTTGAGACGTCCGCGAGTACTTGTGATGTTGAAATGTCCACGAATACTTGTGATGTTGTGATGTCCCCCGGTACTTGAGATGTTGAGATGCCCCCTAAGACTTGTGATGTTGAGATGTCCGCTAACACTTGTGATGTTGAGATGTCCACTGGTACTTGTGATGTTGAGATGTCCACTGGTACTTGTGATGTTGAGATGTCCCCTAACACTTGTGATGTTGAGATGTCCACTGGTGTTTGTGATGTTGAGATGCCCACTGGTATTTGTGATGTTGACATGTCCCCTAACACTTGTGATGTTGAGATGTCCCCTAACACTTGTGATGTTGACATGTCCCCTAACACTTGTGATGTTGACATGTCCCCTAACACTTGTGATGTTGAGATGTCCCCTAACACTTGTGATGTTGAGATGCCCACTGGTACTTGTGATGTTGACATGTCCCCTAACACTTGTGATGTTGACATGTCCCCTAACACTTGTGATGTTGAGATGTCTCCTATCACTTGTGATGTTGACATGTCCCCTAACACTTGTGATGTTGAGATGTCTCCTATCACTTGTGATGTTGAGATGTCTCCTATCACTTGTGATGTTGAGATGTCCCCTAACACTTGTGATGTTGAGATGTCCCCTAACACTTGTGATGTTGACATGTCCCCTAACACTTGTGATGTTGACATGTCCCCTAATACTTGTGATGTTGAGATGTCCCCTAACACTTGTGATGTTGAGATGTCCCCTAACACTTGTGATGTTGAGATGTCCCCTAACACTTGTGATGTTGACATGTCCCCTAATACTTGTGATGTTGAGATGTCCCCTAACACTTGTGATGTTGACATGTCCCCTAATACTTGTGATGTTGAGATGTCTCCTATCACTTGTGATTTTGAGATGTCTCCTATCACTTGTGATGTTGAGATGTCCCCTACCACTTGTGATGTTGAGATGTCCCCTGGAACTTGTAATGTTGAGATGTCTCCTATCACTTGTGATGTTGAGATGTCTCCTACCACTTTTGATGTTGAGATGTCTCCTATCACTTGTGATGTTGAGATGTCTCCTACCACTTGTGATGTTGAGATGTCTCCTACCACTTGTGATGTTGAGATGTCTCCTATCACTTGTGATGTTGAGATGTCCCCTACCACTTGTGATGTTGAGATGTCCCCTGGAACTTGTAATGTTGAGATGTCTCCTACCACTTGTGATGTTGAGATGTCCCCTACCATTTGTGATGTTGAGATGTCCCCTGGAACTTGTAATGTTGAGATGTCTCCTATCACTTGTGATGTTGAGATGTCCCCTACCACTTGTGATGTTGAGATGTCCCCTGGAACTTGTAATGTTGAGATGTCTCCTATCACTTGTGATGTTGAGATGTCCCCTACCACTTGTGATGTTGAGATGTCCCCTGGAACTTGTAATGTTGAGATGTCGACTTGTTCTTGAGATGATGAAGTGCCCGTCGGTGTCTGTAATGATGAGATCTCCATAGGTACTAGAGACGTTCCCGATGACGCAGCTATTGACCCCAGTGATGTTACTGTGATGATTGTATCTGTTGAGGTTTCTGCTGTTGTTTCTAAAGTCATCGCTGATGCACGTGTAGATAACGTTGCTGT
This sequence comes from Haliotis rufescens, assembly GCF_023055435.1. Taxonomy (NCBI): domain Eukaryota; kingdom Metazoa; phylum Mollusca; class Gastropoda; order Lepetellida; family Haliotidae; genus Haliotis; species Haliotis rufescens. The sequence goes on along the minus strand of NW_025964223.1, from coordinate 5,030,652 downwards.
AAATGGTACAACTGTACTTGGCGAAACCCTCTGTGATGATGTTGGTGTGCGTACATCCGTTTTTACCGCCGTCGCTGTGAATGTTGTTCCGGTAGATGTAATTTGTGATGTGTCGTCCACGCCACCGGAGCTCCATTGTGTTGTTGGTGATGTCTGCACCGTGGTTTGTGTTGTTCTGGAAGCTAACGACGTGGAACCTGAAGTTGGCAACGGCATTGTTGTCCCTTCCGATGATCTTCGCGTAGACGTTTGTGTTTGTAACGATAATAACGATGCTGATGCTGATGTTGTTGATGAACTTAAGGTAATAGTTGATGATCGCTCCACTGACGTAGATGTTGTACTGTGAGACATCGATGCCGTGGGTGACGTTGATGACACAGGATATGGATCTGTTGAATGAAAACAAAAAAAATTCTATAAGTACACAAAACATAATTGGGTGAAAGAAAAAGCGGGGAGTGAGTGAGTTATCGACTCAGCAAGTAAGGGATGAGGTGAATGAATGAGTGAGAGAAAGAGTGGGTGATTGAGTAAGTGAAAGAATAGATGATGGGGCAGATAGTGAGTGAGTGAGTGAGTGTGTGAGTTTGGTTTAACGCCGCTTTTAACAGTATTACAGTTATATCGCGGCGTGTCAGCTTAATGTGGGAGGAAAGCCCGAAGTGATGCAGACGTTTACCACTTCGGTGAAACCCACGAGCACGGGTATGGTGCTGACAAACCTAGAAACATAATCAGGGCGAACCGGGATTCGAACCCACAATCATAGGTTTCTGGCGTGCCCAAGGGACGCAACTCTGCACAGCGAATCGCGGCGCCTTAGACGACTGGGCCACCCGTGCCCCCTGGGGCAGATAGAGTGATGGGGTGAATGTTTGAGTGTGTGGCAGTAGGAGTGAGAGTTAAGGAGTTATCGGTGAAGCAAATATGAATACAATTTCAATGACACGTCATAGCAGGATCACATATTTATGAGGGTTGCGTCGGTTTAGCAATAATAACGCAATATTGCTCGAGTAATCGAACCATTGAATCCGAACCCTTTATGGTGCTTGCAAACGTTTGACTTCTAGGCTTTATTCACACAACAGCTCACGGTATTACCTTTTATGGAGCAATGAGACATCGCCTTTGATCTCTCTGATACAACAAAATCTTAATCGATATACGGGTGGAATGCTACCTATGCTAGGTTTTCTTTGTTTGTTGTTTAACGCCGCAATCAGCTATATGTAAATAATCGTGTCTGGACCAGAAAATCCAGTGATTGACATCATGAGCATTGGTGGGGCGAGTGACGGGATCACTTGCGGTATTGGTATGAACAGGTCATGTGTGCATGTACTGGCGATGGGTTCTCAAGGGATGTACTGATAGGTGTACTGGTGGGGCGACTCACGGGATCACTTGCGGTATTGGTATGAACAGGTTATGTGTGCATGTACTGGCGGTGGGTTCTAAAGGGATGTACTGATGGGTGTACGGAAGGGGTGTATTATGTCCGTGTGTACTGAATGAACTGATCTATTGGGGTGTACGTTCTGGATGTTTGTAAAACCTACCTGTAGCAGACACATAAATGACGTCGTCAGTCCGCACGGAAACGTTATCTCCTCTCCAATACGACAACGAGCAGTTGTATAAGCCCTCGAAAGATTGGTCGAAGTTTTTAATCTTCAGGTAAGCCGCGCCATTCTGGTACATCAGTGAAACAAAGTCCTTCAACTCGAAGTCTGTCACGATAGAATTGAAAGATGGAGAAAATGCTCCGATTTGTAGAAAGAATTCCCACTTTGATGTTTTCCTGGTGAAGAGAATTCCCTCAAGTCGTTCACCAGGTTGGAGACTAATGACACACTGGAGGGTGGTGTATGTGCTGTTGGCGACGGTAGGCGCCTGGACCCGGATGTCAACTGAGGCCAAGTCGGACATCTGAAATACTGAAAGCAGCAACATATACCCATGTATATCTTCTTTCTTACAACTAAGAGCGACGTTTCGGTGTAGGTTCTAACCGTTATCAAGCAAGCGATGTAGTATCTTATCCTTACCTAGTACTGATACGTCAGTGTCAACGGTCGTTGGTTTTAGAGAGTCAATAAATGCTCTTTGGTCTTGTCTAGTTTGCATTATCATCACCTTGATAACCTACAGATATAGCGGAAGCTGTTATTGTAGAGGGTCACACAAGGTATGAGCAGTACGAGGCCGGATGACGTCACAAAGACCGTTGCGTTATGCATTAATGCATCACAGTGATCATGATAATTGACAACATATGCATCGATTCGATGCTAAAATGGTGCGAGTTTAGGGTGCGTTAGGATCAGATTACTGCACTCGTGTCTGTCAGATATCATTTAATATTACAACTCGTTGTTTCAACACGTAACTAACTCGCGTTCGCTCGTTAGATACTTTTTGAAATAGCTCGTTGTCAGTTACATGACATCTGGAAAGCACTCGTGTAGAAATATCTATATAACCCATATATACTAACAATAGATACCTCTGCGCATGTACATGTGTATAATTCTACAACTACTACTTCTTTATATCAAATAATAATATTATATCTCAGCATCACACAAATATGTATATCAAAACCGCATACCGCTGTATATCAACACGGACCTCTGGAGGGAATAGATGGACATGGAAATGTATGCATGTGTAATTATACACGGACATTGCGTGCATGGAACAGGCGTAATTGATGGACGGAAATATGGATGAATGAATGGAAGGGTTGTTGAAGGGAAGACGGACGGGAAACTTGATGAATGAATCAACGGCTATTGTGATACATGATTGAATTGATGGATCGATTGACGATGAATGGATGGAAGATGGACTGACAAACGGAAGGAAGAAAGGACGAAGATAGATGGATAATCAATAGAAGGACGCGTGATGTACAGGTAATTGTAGATAAATTCATAGACGGTTGGGAACACCGCATGACGACTTACCAGACAATGTACTGACCACCAACAGGATGTTCACGTCGTGTTCCATGATGTAGATGACGACATTCACCGGGCCGCCGTCACGCCTTGACCTAGTTATATGAGTCTTGGTGACATTCTCCAGATGTAGATTTTAAAAAATATGAACTTGAAACCTAGTATGTAACGGTAGTCCTCACCCCTGAAAAATCTTTCACTTGAATTATTGAACGTGTACTCTAAACGCCCATAGAGCAGTGTATTGTCCTTGTTCGTGTCTTAGCGTCTTCAAATGAAATACCCGTGCAGGGAGGGTTGCGTGGGTGGCCATGAATTTCACAGTCTTGTTGTAAGACTTGGAGTAGATACAGTATGACCAGTCAACACTAAGAGGTTAAAACTGAGAAACGCACATAGTTACATGGCCACTGCTAAATATCTCTTGATCAAATGTTATTACAAAATCCGTTATTAGGGCTTGTGAAAATAGAATTATTACCTGTTCGCTTGCGTGTTGAAATTCTGTAAACACTCGATTAGGGCCTGGAAAATAATACCAATCACCCGGAACAGGTATATAAATAAAGGTCGCCGCGTTCAAATTTCCTTTATTGAAGTTAACGACTTATTGCTTGCCATCAACCAGCGCGACTTGATTGATGTAGACCTGATCACCCACAAAGACGTACACGTGCTGAGGTGGTGCTTGAAGTCGCTACTGTCACGACGCCGACGATGGTATACATGTTCAGGGCACTGACAATTTCATATTATGCCACGACCAAGCGTAGTAACAATGCATAATTGTCCCTCCCGAGATTATGAACTGTTATTCCCCATGCAAGGCCCTCCTAAGTTGCCGGTGGCTGCCTAATTGATGGATCGCTCTTTACGTTACCGGAAATATGGTGACGGTTAGTAGTTCCCACTGGAGGGCAGAGTATTGGCGGGTAGAAACCCATCAGCATCAAAAGGCCGGCTTCTCATCAGGGGCAGATTGGAAATATAATACACGTTTAATCCTATCATTCAACTACAATGAAGCCCATCTTCTTCGTTAAAAATCCATATGTTCCAAGATCAATGATATGTCGTAAAAACCAGAGATTGATGAACGTTTCTTTTACTAAAAGAAATCAGCTTTCAAATATAATCATGAGATATTACTGAGTATGATTATACGACCTCAACAATCGATGAGATGGCAGTGTTGATAGTTTGAAGATGAATTGGGCTTGAATAATATACAGGTAAGAGGGCATGTGTACTATACTGTTGAGCTGACACGTGACCAATAGACACAGGCTGAGAAGTCCATTCAACAGTTGTGTGCACAGGTAGAAAAGCCCTGTCAACATTTCTTAGGAAGGTGGACACTGTACAGTATTAACTTAAAATATTTTCTTTACACCAGATTCGACTCTACTCCACTTCAACCTGTAAACATACACTCTGTTATCAAAACTGCTACCCATATCGTCATGAAACTTACATTGAGTTCTATGTTTGTCAAATTCAGCATTAAATCGCCTTTGCGCAGAAAGCTAACCCTTCAGCGTGCTCTATCATTTGAATAAAACGCCACCAAAGGCCTCCTTGATTTTGGATTCGGGGCAACAAAATTCAAGCAATATTCTGCTCAAAGTAAATATTTATGTAACCAATCAATGTCTTGTTTCAAAATAAGCCTCGGTATACTTATGATGTTTGGCGTACGGCCGAAAATTCGAATACAACACGAAGATAAACTCGTACTGGCCAACTACGCATAGTTTGTTAATGCATTGTGGTTTAATATATCAACTCATAATTATATCTTAACAATATATGTAAGAACTGACTTTTACTTTGTGTGAGTTCATTGAAGTATGAACCCTCGATCATAGACTGAGGGCCAAACTGTATGAACGTCGGAGCTAATTTCTATATCACTATTTTTACCTCAAGGGACGTAGACCTTGATCTATAGACAATATTATATTTAGTACGTGTGACTTCATGTTTACACTGACAGCTGTATAGCGGAATAAAATAGTTTCTTCAAAACGAGAAGTGACATGAGCGTATGTATATGCTCAACAGGGACAACTTTTGTAGTTTCTGTAAACTAATGTACTCAAATAATATCCCTATTAGATGAGAAAGGTCTGTTAAGAGCTTCCTCAGTAAGTTAGTCACAATGACAGCGCGTCGTAATACATTTACATCAAGTACAAGACAAGGCCTACGCCATAAACGTGACGGCAGAGATTTCGGAAGTTGTAAATGAGCCTGTGGCAGTTACATGTTTTAGTCATCATTGATCAACTGGTCGATCATTGGAAGGTGATTAAAGATGTGTCAAGTAGAGACTAAGGTAAAATCTTAGATTGCTGTAGACCGTCAATGTCAGCCTTGACTCGATTCTACGATAGTTTGGAAGTGCATTTCTTCGTTTTATTCATTAGGATTGGTCGTAGCGAGGATATTCGTGAACAATAAACAGTCATGTTCTCTGACATTTCTCAATGTATACCGAAACGCTGAGTTCAAGATTAAAGGGTCTAAATGATCAGAAAGAACGCTTATGTGTGTATTTGTGCTAGGGAATTCCCAGGGGTTTCCCCGGGAATGTGGAAGTAGTCCGTCAGTGTTTACGTCATTTCAAGAACACGGTCTCGTAAAAAACGTATGAACGTCAAATTGTGTCGTTCACACATTTGTGAACGACAATTTCGCGGTCATGTGACCGACCTCTCGTCCAATGGAATAGCCTTATGTCGTGTAAACTTCGAAATAAAAAAATATATAATTTTAACTATGTATGACATGTTTTAACTATACATAATGATGCATAGTTGTTGCAGTAACCATCAGCGATATAGCGATGAATAAAGATGCATTGGCTTCGTTCCGCTCATAGTTCTGTTTTTGTTACTTCTAGACAATTGAAAAGGACGAATCACGACATGGAAATAGTATCGCAATGACAAACTACGCGTGAGATATTGTTACGGTTTAAATAATATGTCATTGTCCATGTATTTCATATTCTGTGAGAACATCCACATACGGGTTCCAAAACGTCAGAACGTTCAGAATGGTGTCAATATAAAGCAATTTTTCGCCACATATTACACATTTTCAATGAACCAATCAAGATGATTAGGGCAAGCAGAGCATAAATCCTGCTTTAAGCTGCTGCAGAAGAATAAAGAGTGTTCTAATTTAGCTGCAAAAATTGAAAATAGGAACATGTGTTGTTTGTTGTACTTTTAACTACCAGCTATTTCATTGAGAGGCATTTAGAAGTAGATGTTGTTCATCCATATATCTTATCCTTACTTACAAGCTGTTTACTTTTTATCTTCTTTAGTAGCAAGCTTAAATATTTGCGAGTATTTAGGATAGTACTCAGGTTAAAACAGTTGTCATTTCTCAAGTCTTTGAAAGGCATTATGAAGTGATACACACGAGGAAGAGAATTTATGGATGTCACGTTCTTTATTATGAGGAACACAACGTTTCAGACTATATACTTACTCCTTGATCAGGTAAACAAGTTGACATCAAATTCTCTCCCTTATGCCATTTCTTTCTTGTAAAACGGAACAATTGATTTATTCTAGATTGCTTATTTTAATGAAACATAAATTGGTTGCATACTAATTTTATGGAAATATCATGATGAACTGTTAGTAATTCTGCTAGCAGAAACATATTATATTCTACAACCACAAACACAGTCATATTGACGATAATCCTACAGTGTCTTCAATTTAGACGTTTCGATCGTGGATGCGATTCGTTTCCATGATAGAAATGGTTACAGGATTCAGATCGTAGGTCGAATCTCATTTGATTACAGTTGGTTCTATTCTGCCATGACAGTGACACAGATAACACGGAATCAGCGACCATGTGATTGGTCGAGAGTAATATTTTCGAAAGGTTAAGAGATCTGTATTATTTTTGAGGTAGGATCAATGATCGGTTTGATCCCTGTTTGTATATTTCTAGCAATACTGTATAGAATATTAATTCAATCAAACACAGAGACTACGTCAGCATTCTTCAAACGGACATCCTACGGCAATGAATCGAGCCATGCAACGTTAGTTCTTAAGTCACACAGCTATATGACGTCACAGAGTAGTACCAAATGCCATGTTGTGTTGACGCTGCTGAATTTCACAAATTGTATTTATAGTTGTTCATCTGGTTGGTTGTTTAAAATATATTTCCACGTTTATTTAAATTATTGAGGAACAGCTACACGCTGTATAGCATCGCTTTACATGAAATCGGGATTTGGAATTGCCAACCGTTTGTTGAGATTCCACGCCCAAGTAAAGTATGAAACCCAACTTCCTCAATGGTTCACTGTTACAGTGTCCGGTTGTAACTTCTGCGTTTTATTCCACACATTGGTACTGCGTGAGTATAATTCAATAATATGTTATATATCCACACTGTGCAGAAGAGTGCCGCCACTGTAGACCAGTACTACATTTAGTTGTACATTGTTAAAGATGAACCATAATAGACCTTTCAATACTATTTTTGCAACTGAGGAATTTTGTTAGGTGTTTCGTTTGAAATGCTGTTGTTGCTGTGTCGTTATGGTCATGTTCTCAATTGCAAGTTTTGACGTACACACAGAGGCACTCAACAAACCAATCCATATGTCACCCCCCCCCCCCCCCCCCCCCCCCCCCACACACACACACACATGTACACGCGCAGGCACACACGCGCGCTTACAGGCACACTCACACACATGACACACAAAGCAGAATTAACTCTATTGGTCTGAACTGACGTCAAGCGCTGACAGGCTGTTGCTGTATGCAGTATGGCACTGTATTGTACAGACACCACGATCACATTAATCAGCGCAAGCATTTGAAGAAATCAATCATTCTAGCTTTTGACAACATCAGCTGTCGTGTTGAAAGAGGGCTGCTCCGCCTTACAGTGACAACATTCAGTATCAGCCGTTCATTTCCCAGGTATTGTGCTGGTAACAGAATACGACAGAGCAATAGAATGACCGCACTTATAGTTTATATTTAATGTGAAGGAAGATGAGAAAACCAATATCACAAAGTCAACAATAGATATCAGCAATCAATCAATCAATCTTCTTTTTTTTATCTCAATACAGGCCACAGGCCACAGGCCAACAGTACATTTCTAACACTGTATAAGCAGAGAGACTGTACACACGAATTACTTTCTCATTGACATGAAATGATATATACACTCTTCAAAAAAGGAAACGCACACGTAGATTTGTAGTAAATTTATTGAACCTAATAAAGTCGATATATTTAATTTAATATCATAGATACAAATATGCATTTTTGGAGCTCGATAGTCACATATTGTCGCTCTACAAAGGCATTGAAAACTGTTCATTGTCATGTCACATAAGGTAACAAGGTTGCGCTGAACTCAGTATCTCGTGTGACCACCCCGGGCAGCAATCACGGCTCTGCATCTCCTCGGCACTGACTGGATAAGTGTACGAATTCTGTCCTGCGGAATTCTGCGCCATTCTGCTTGTAACGCGTTGGCCAGTTGTGGGAGTGTCTGTGGCGTGTTTTGACGCTTACGTACACGTCGATCGAGTTCATCCCAGAGATGTTCGATTTGGTTGAGATCTGGAGATCTCGACGGACAGGGAAAATTGTTGATTTTGGCATTATGACGGTAGTCTACCGTGACACGAGCTGTGTGCGGTGGAGCGTTGTCCTGTTGAAACAGCTGTCCTCTGACGGTCAATGATTGGAAGAAGGCGAGGTTGAAGAATTTGATTCATGTAGCGATTTGCTGTCACATTTCCCTGAACAACAACCACAACAGATCTCGTGGTGTAGGATATGCCCCTCCACACCATGTACACCATGTACACTACCGCCACCGAAATTGTCGAATTCACGTACACAATGTGGGGCAAAACGCTCATTTTGACAACGATAAACACGTTGTGTTCCATCTCGCCGGTGAAGAAGAGATCATGATTCATCGCAAAACCACACTCTTCTCCAGTTTCTCAAATTCCAAGGCTGTAAGGTATGGCACCAACACAAGCGTCGTTGTCGATGGATCTGTTGCAAAACAGGGACGATAACTGGTCTTCTGGGTCGGATTCCAGCCCCGCAAAGATGGTTCCTGACAGTCTGGTCCGATATCCTACTCAAACCAGGGATGCGTCCTGCAGTCTCCGCAGCTGTAGTATTGCGATGACGTAGGTGGAACAGTTGAATGTACCGATCCTGTGCAGGGGTGGCAACTCTTGGTCGGTCGGATCTCGGACGGTCTGCAATGGACTAGAACTGTGTGTATCGGTCCCAAAGGCGGCAAATGGTGCTGTGGTGGACGTTGAAATGGCGTGCAACAAAAGAACCCCCACTTTGGATAGTCCCATGGCGATGTTCCGATCGGCAGCGCGGAATTTCGGCATTTTCGAACTTGAAAAATGTTGACAATTGAATGACAAATTATTGGCTTATGCTTGCCTTTATATAGCCACTACCACGAGTTCCAAATGCCATAACTTGCATGTGCATTTTGCTTAACTGTTTTCTTCCATGACATTTTTGAACAAGTGTGAAAACAATGCCGTTTAAAACATTGCAAATTGACAATGGCTGTGTTTTGACGTACCGTTTGTCGAATATCAGGTCATCAACATTTTCCAATTACATATATCCAATTTATATACCGGATGTTTTGTGTAGTCAGGTTCAATGAAATACATACTACCTGTGCGTTTCGTTTTTTTGAAGAGTGTATATACATTGATAAGTTTCGAACAATATTTGTATGACCTGATTTCATAGAAACGATTTCTGGTTACATTTGGACCGTTATTTACATAAAGTACAAATTAGAACTGTTTTAGGTATAGTTGTCTCAGGTAACCAATAAAAAATGTTACCTCCATGTCAGAATGATGAGATCTAATTGGTTCACATGATCTCGATAAAATAGCACAAGTTAACCCAAGCTCAATCAAACAGCTGTTTTCTATCAATTTTGAATTTGTTTTAATTCATTTACAATTTCATATTAAACCATGTCGGTTAGATGAATTCGTGCTTTAAAACCTAACGCTGGACGCATACAACCGCATGTACCCCAAGTGATACTGCTACAGCTTATAACATACATACTCCACTGAATCGGAGTTACATTGTGAACACAATCTCCTACTTCTTGGTTTATTCAGGAATATATGTGAACTACATCTAAATTGTGACAGTGATGTTCTAAACTTTCTCAGATTCACATCCATGAAATAGCTATCAGTATATAATAATGATTTGTATAACTTACAGTACCAACATTTACTTGATGTATCAACAATAAAAGTCCGCTGTTTGATCTATATATCAACAACAGTTTGTCTTATGACATTAAACAAAATCAATATCCTTCCACTGTGTATCGTCAAAGGAAGTCCTCACATTATGATTATTCATTTTAAATTAATAAATACGCATACAGGCTGTTATCGCTGAGACACTCTTGATAATACGTAGTGTTAATTTAATAAATCCTCTTTAAAGTTTAAACGTAGTCTTGATTTTGTTGATATTACTTAAGTTTACTCGATGATTCGCACCAAACTTAAAAAGTGAAATCATAATATATAACACAAATTCAAAAAGAATACATTTGGTACGAATTTTGATAACCGCTACCGATTAATGGCATGAACGATGGGGTACGTAAACCATAGTATATATATTCCTGTGGCCAATGATATAAAAAAAACCTCTGTGATCAGACGATAGTGCATTTTGGATGTGTTGAGTGCCGTAGTTCAGGAGAGATGGTACACAGAGATGGTAGACAGCAGGAAACTATTGATTCATTACTGACTCCATATTGTCGCTGTCCAGAAAGTCGTATCGGATGGTAAGGTTCGCTGATTTGGTTGATGCATGTCATCGTATCCCAATTGTGCGCATGTTGTCAATTACTGGATTGTCTGATCCGGACTCGATTATTTACAGACTGTCGTCATATTGCGGGAATATTGCTGAGTTCGGCGTTACACAACAAACATAACCACCTTTAATGGTGGCTAAAAATGAAACAAATGGCTGTTTGTTTTCGATGAGTTTGACAGGGGTACTTAGGGGTTAATAGTGTATTTTTCATCTTAAGTTTGCAGTATGTCGGGGACATTTTGATAACGTTTTTTATTTTTTTGATAAATTCAATTTAGATGTTTGCCCATCAGTTCATATTTTCAGTACAAAAAGGAATTTTCACAGAGTTTTGGTGCATAAATGTAAACAATTCTTTCCAATAATGTTAGGATATAAAACAATCTGTTACAGGTGTGTGATATTTATGAAATAAACTGCCAGACCGATTCTATTGATGTCTCTACAATAAGTAATTGAGTTATCAGATGGCTGGCCAGATAATGTCAGAAAGATCATTGCATCCGTATGTGGTGCGTGTAACCATCAACATATCCATGCTATATATACCCGACATGTACCAGACCATCCACAACATTGTCCACTGATATCCAGAACTGCAAAGGTAGGTGTCTTTGTATGAGTTTATATTATATCTTTCCTATCCTTCCTTTACTGTTTGAGTCCAATGCGTACATATACATTTGAGGCAATTATTGTTTTGTATGTCAATATATATACATTCAGTTTGTCGTGATATATGTTGTATGTTTTGAAGTGGACATTTAAGAATTGACCTTCACTTTGCGTGAGTTCATTGGAGTATGAACCTTCATAGAGTGAGGGCCAAACTCTATGAAGGTTCATACTCCAATGAACTCACACAAAGAGAAAGTCAATTCTTATAATTTTTTATCACAATCTTTACCTCAAAGGGTGTAGGCCAAGATCTAAATACAATTGTATTTAGTACGTGTGACTTCATGTTTACACTGACAGCCAAACAACAACTAGCTATATCGCGGAATAAAATAGTTCCCCAAAAAGAGAGGGGTGACATGAGCGTATGGATGCAGAACTTGCTCTTCAGAAACATCTTACGCAACACATGTGTTCATATAACATCCCCATTAGATGAGAAAGGTCTGTAAGGAACTACCTCAGTAAGTCAGCCACAATGACAGCGCGTCGTAATACATTTACATCAAGTACAAGACGTCAAAATGACCGACACGATAATCGTGACGGGAGGATTTCCGAAGTTGTTAATGAACCTGTGGCGGTTACATGTGTTAGTCATCATTGATCAACTGACCGATTATTGAAAGGTGATTAAAGATGCGTCAAACAGACACTAAGGTAAATTCATAGATTGCTGGAGACGGTCAATGTCAGCCTAGGCACGAATTGAGTCGATACTGACGATAGTTTAGATGTGCATTTCTTCGTTTGTTCATTAGGATAGGCCGTAGCGAGGATATTCGTGAACAATCATGCAGTCAGGCTCTCTTACGTTTCTCAATGTATACTGAAATGCTGAGACCAAGATTAAAGGTTCTAAATGATCAGAAATAAGCTTATGTATGTTTTCGTGCTAGGGAATTCCCAGGGGTTTCCCCAGGAATGTGGCAGTAGTCCGTCAGTGTTTACGTCATTTCAAGAACACGGTCTCGTGAAAAACGTATGAACGTCAAATTGTGTCGTTCATACACTTATGAATGTCAATTTCGCGGTCATGTGACCGACCTCTCGTCCAATGGAAAAGCCGTATATCGTGTAAACGTCAAATTAAAAAAATATATGGTATTGTATAACACTGACATCAAATCCGCGTTAAACATTGTCAATGGAGGTAAGGTGAAAAGGGGCTTAACGTCGCCTTCAAGATTCTGGCACTTATATAGCGACGTGCATGCACGTGTGTGTGTGTGTGTGTGTGTGTGGCTGCTTGTACTAGTCCGGACTAATGCCGACTTTATAGTGCTAGCCAACGAAAATGCCATGCCCAAGTTGATCATGAATACCCTACTCTTTCACAGTATACTGACTCCGAGCAGGCCATTCCGTTTTTTATCCCAAAAAAGCCGAGCGCCAGCCAGGGTCATAACAGTATAATCTTTAAGCGTCTTTTGTTTGGACGCGTCTGGGATCGAACCCCCGACCTTCCGCTCCCAGGACAGACGCTCTACCACTAGCTAGACCACGGAGGCGGTCCAGCGCCAATGGAACTTCATTAGTATTAACAATAGTGACACACTGTCTTGTGCCCATTACCAGTTAAAGCCTTGTGGTTAAGCGTTCGATTATCAAATAAAAGACCCGGGATCCATTCCCTACATTGGTATAATGTATGAAGACCATTTCCGCCGTGATATTGCTTATACTCACTCATATACTTCCATTTTTAGCCTAGATTCTATGCAATTGCTAACCTTCATGCACATGACACATTTAACGTTCTCAGAACACATCAGTGGATTAACCCATGTTTCTACCTAGATGAAGATCGCCCTCGTCCTCCTGTTCCTGACTGCCATGGTGGCCCTGCCCGGAACCGATTCTTGGGGTATTCGTTTGCCACGGTTCAGGAGTGTAGTACGTGCAGTTGGAGGTGCCGTCAGACGCGTCGCTACAAAAGTTGTCGATGCCGGGAGGATAGTTGTCTCAACTATCAAAGCAGCACTTGAATCTGGTAGGTGCTTGTCTCCTTACACAAGGGGTATTTATTGAAGTCAAGAAAATATCGAACAAGGATAACCTCTTTCTTCTTATCAATCTGATAATTCACCAACACTACAACGACAACATGTATGGGGTCACCCACGTGAATAATCACGAGTCTGGTAGTATCATTATTTGATAGTGATTCAAAAACACATGCTCGTGATATTATCGGAATCTTAAAATTGACTCGCTTTTCTTTCGATTTTACTTTATGTGGATAGCTAGCTTCCTGATACTGTGAGAATACTGGGCAACACTGTAAGAGGTACATATCGGTACATATCGGCGTGATTGAGTGAGTGAGTTGGGTTTAACGCCGCTTTTAACAGTTTTCCAGTTATATCGCGGCGTGTCAGCTTAATGTTGGAGGAAAGCCTGTAGTGATGCGGGTATCACACGTTTACCACTTCGGTGAAACCCACGTTCACGGGGATGGTGCTGACAAACCTAGTAACATTATCAGGGCGAAACGGGATTCGAACCAACAATCATAGGTTTCTGGCGAGGCCAAGGGAGACAATCGAAAAGTACATTTGTATGGGCTGAGCAGACTATCCAGAGACACACTACAAGTTACATATATTGTTGAAACGATGTGTCTTTTTTAATTACATCTGTTGCGTACAAATACAGAGGAACACGTTTAAGAAGAAATGCATTGTTGCGTGATGGATGGGTTGGATACTATGGGAAATTGTCAATATATACAATAACGCCAAGGATGTGGGCATGAATCATCCGCGAGGTGTGTCCAGGATGTATCTATTCACTGCTGAAAGGTTTGAGCGCCAACACAGCTGCATAGAGCTGATGTCTGATAACAACAGGTTGTATGGGGCAATCTAGGATTGGGTGATGACCCCTTGGCTGGTAATGACCCACAATCATAGGTTTCTGGCGTGCCCAAGGGACGCAGCTATGCACAGCAAATCGCGGCGCCTTGGACGACTGGGCCACCCATGCCCCCTACGGGATGATCTTCCAACGCCATCAAAGTATGGTTCGAAATGTACGTCGAAAACATAACCTAAAACGTTTATGTCTCAATCTGAATGGTTTGGCGTGACATAGTACTGGGCAGTGGATTGTTGTTCTCACTTGTCAGTAGGGCGTGATCGGTCCAAATCTGAAATATACCCAAGAAAAAAATTGTAACTATTTGCATCACCAGGTAAACGCGACGTGAGCGAGTTTGACGTGGACGGCGACGGTCAAGTCAGTGACGACGAGATCATGATGGTGCTTGCAACCAGAGACGTGGATGACCTTGTCCAGGAGGGTTACATCACAGGTAAGGGAGATAACCACTCTCGCGTAGAAGAGTCACGAGCCTTCTTACTTCAAGTGCCACTTTGAAATGGTATAGAAATGTCATCATCAATAATGTGGAGGTGAACTCATCCAACATACATAATTTGCACAATGGGCCCAACTATTCCTGGCATACATAGCAATAAGACCTTCTTGTGTTTCCAGAAGCAGACAAGGAAGACATCAGCCTCTACCAGCGTCACATCCGGGAAGCTGTAGACTTCGATCTAGGTGAGACGTTAAACCCCCAACATCAAAGTTGCAGCATCCATATGCATACGTTTACAGTCATCATAAAGACACATGGTTTTACTTAAATCACATATTTTCGCTTTAACTGTCTGATTTAAAACTATGAATTCTTCAGGAGTTTATATACCCATTTGACATTTCACCGAACTGGTCATTCATTAAATTCACGCTGAAAGAGTAAAAGCGAAATGAAGTGTGTTCTTATGATTATGGAAAGAATTTTGTCGCCGATTTTTAAACATGATTTCAAGAGAGTGCCCACTGGAATGTCAGATATTGAGGGTATGGAGGTATGATGCCAACTTGACGACCATCATAATTTTCAAAGGCTTAACTCATTTCTTTAAGTATGCGACCGCCTCCGTGGTCTTGTGGTAGAGCGTCCGCCCGGAGAGCGGAAGGTCCAGGGTTCGATCCCGGGCCGCGTCATACAAAAAGACGTTAAAAGATTGTACTTGTTGTTACCCTGTCTGGCGCTCGGCATTTAGGGGCTAAAACAAGGACTGGTCGGCTCGGAGTCAGTATACTGTGTCTGAGTGGGGTATTCATGTTAAACTGCGGCATGATATCTCAGTGAGCTAGCACTATAAATCGGCATCAGTGCGGACTAGTACAAGCAGCCACACACACACATACACGTGCATGCACGTCGCTATATAAGTGCAATAATCCCAATTTCACCTCACCTCACTTTAAGTATGCCGACCCTGTTGGCCATAAAGGACCCTTATAAGACCTTGACCAGTAAACAAACTATCATACCTGAATAGATGCACAATACTTAGTGGGTCTTTTTCTAAGATGCAAGGTGTTTCTCAAAGATTGTTAATTGTGAACATTTGCCTGTAAGTGACCTTAATTCGTTCGTTTCCTATTTGAGTACAATCAACATGTATTATTTTGAATGACAATGTTTGCTGGGATGAATTAATAGAATAGGCACACACATACACACACTCACACACACAGACGCACACCGAGAGACACGTGCACATACACACACGCACGATGTCTATCTCATGATTATCGATGTAAACTATTAACGAATCATATAAATCCTTTACTTCCTGTATTCAAATTTGGTTTACTTTCTCTTTCAGAATAATTGTGTTGACAAGCGAAACCCAAGATGTCCAACTCATATTTCCTATATGTAACAAAATGAGTATGAACATTAATAAATAAAGTCACATCACAAATGTGTGTTTGTATTATTGTAAATACTTCAGATATAAGTCGAGGCGCTGGGGAAGTCAAGCTACATAACCGTTCGCTCGTCGCACCGAAGTTTTGTTTATTTGTTGTTTAACGCCGCACTCAGCAGTATTCCAGCTATATGACGGCGGTCTGTAAATAATCGAATCTGGACCAGACAATCCAGTGATTGATATTATGAACATCCACGAAATTGGGATACAATGACATGCATCAATCAAGTCAGAGAGCATGACCACCGGATAACGTTAGTCGCCTTCTACGACAAGCATAGTCGCCTTTTACAGCAAGTATGGTTCTGAAGACCTATTCTACCCCGGATCTTCACGGGTCCGCACCGAAGTGTTTCGATTCCACACAAGTCAGGGGTACAATTATGTGGGAAGCCTATTTCTGGCGTCTCCCGCCGCCACATTGCTGGAATATAGTGAAGGTGACAACAAAACGTAACTTTATGGATACCAGCTTCTGGTTAATTGCATACAGCCCTCTAGCCCTCTGAGATACCATGTCGCAGTGTAACATGAATACCCCACACAGTATACAGACTCCGAGCCGACAAGTCTTTGTTTTATCCCCTTAATGCCGAGCGCCAGGCAAGGTAACAACAAGTACCATATTTTACGGGTTTTTTGGCATGACGCGACTTGGGATCGAACCCTCGACCTTCCGTTCTCCGGATAGACGCTCTACCACTAGACCACGGAGGCGGTCCACACAACACGAAATGCGCTGGGGACACGTATGGACCAGTTACCTAAGGCGCCGGAATGTTATTTGTTGCAAGGATACTCATGGGTTTGAGCAAAGTGGCAGACATTTACGACAAGAGTCGCACTGCAATATGGTTGCCACGCCAGAAATACTTTATAAATCGACCTTAAACCTCACTGACTCATAATATATGATATTCAATAATAAAGTAAGTTATTACATATGTATTATACCAATTATCGGTAAATGTCGGTCGATGACATGGGCATGGGTGAGTGAGTGAGTATGGTTTTACGCCGCTTTTAGCAATATCCCAGCAATATCACGGTAGGGGACACCAGAAAAAAGGCTTTACACACTGTACCCATGTGGGGAATCGAACCCGGGCCTTCGGCATGACGAGCGAACGCTTTAACCTCTAGCCTACCCTGCCGCCCCTACATGTGAACGAACACTGCATAGTTATGAACATATGTTTACAGATTTAAGTCTGAGCAGCCAGTCCCACATTCAGCGTACAATGATACACACCCACCACTCACAACCTGAGTGTTGTAGCACAAGGTGGTCCACTCATAAACTACCCATAGCCGGCAGGCTGTCGGGCGATCCAGTACCGCCGATGTACAGGAAGGAGACTGTATTGTGAGCTAAAACGGTTCGTCTGTATTATATATAATCAGTTCATTAATTCTGAACAACAATATTCGTTACACTGAATGGTTTCATCATGTATGAATCGACTGACAGTGTGATAGTTCATCTGTGGTCCTGTATGCTTTATTGATCAACTGAGAGTGGGGCAAGTGAGTGCGTAAGTGATTAACTGAGAGTGAGTGATAAAAATGAATGTGAGTCAAGTGAGTGAATGATCAAGGTTAGAAATTGAAATGTACCTAAACTCGAAACTTGCATATGATATTCATATTACCATTCTGGATAAGTTATTTTGCTACAACAAAAACAGCTATCTTTACAACCATATAATTCTTCTTGTAAAAAAATACATTCATCAGTCAAGGATTAAGAAAACTCCATTATGCTTTCCTTTTTTTTCATAAAAATATTGAAAGATGTATTTAAAATAGAAAAAGAATTATCGCAATGAAAAATAGAAGTTTGAATAAATTCAACAGAAAATGGGAGGAATTATCAGCCTATTATAATTTCTCAGTCAATCAATATATGTACATACCCATATCTGATCATGTTTTTGCTACACTTATATATCTCATGCACCAATGTTGCATTTATGTGTACTGAATTGAAATAAAAATCTTATTTTAAAAAAGAAAAAAAATTGTGTACATGGGACGATGATCTACAAAACAGAAGTAGACTTACTAGCATATTCATCAAAACGCAAAATAAATAAATAAAAAAATAATAACACTAATTTTGAAATAAATCGCTATTTTGCTTTCACGACAAATGAGCTTTGTTTCGTGAGATATTCAAAACTGATTATTCTCTGACGTTGATGTTTGAATTGACATTATGGTCCCGACAGATTATCTTCTGTCTTCTAGTCACGGCTTATGTCGAACACCTTTAAACTGGATATATATTTTGACGGTACCCAGCTGGACATGTTTGTAAACTATTTTAAAACTATATTTGGTATTAAAAAGGACACGTAATGAAACTTTGTCGTTGAGTTTTATTGTGCATCCATCTTCACATTGTCACAATATGTATGCCCAACGCTCACAGAATCGTTACCTGAAATATGAACAAAACATGTTGATAATTATTGGGTACACGTGAAGCTGTAAGATATGACTATGAGGCCAAGCTCAGCATAGAAGAGAGTAGCAGACTAGGGCAGGACATATCTACTGGGCTAGTCAGTCCCAGTTAGTAATCTTCCACTGCAACTTGTCATTTTCCCGTGTTAAATGTTTCAAACAATCTGCTAAACAAAGTCCCGATATTACATGCCAAATCTACACCACATGTCACGAAACTACCAAATGCACGAATGCTGTGTTCAATGACAATGAAGTAGGCTGTGGCGATGTCACTATCTACATGGGGCGGTATTCATAAAATAACTTAAGTCTGAAAAAACCTAAGTTTGGAAAAATAACGAAGTTTTTTACCTTTTTTGACTTAGCATCTTTATGAATATCAACTTAAGTCTCAGACTTTGCTTAGTCAGATTTCTAAAACTTAGGTTTAGACTTAAAAAATCTTAGTTTTTTTTATGAATACCGCCCCAGGAGATATTCAACTCATGTGATGTCCATATTTAGGCAGTGATGCATCTGATGAGCCGCGAAGTGACCATGTCATTCATCAAATCAATTTCCTACCCCTTCTAACCTTTGTTGCGTTCTCGACACGTCTTAACTGGATATAGTGAGTGAGTGAGTGAGTTTGGTTTAACGCCGCTTTTAACAGTATTCCAGTTATATCGCGGCGTGTCAGCTTAATGTGGGAGGAAAGCCCGAAGTGATGCAGGTCTCAGACGTTTACCACTTCGGTGAAACCCACGAGCACGGGTATGGTGCTGACAAACCTAGAAACATAATCGGGGCGAACCGGGATTCGAACCCACAATCATAGGTTTCTGGCGTGCCCAAGGGACGCAACTCTGCACAGTGAATCGCGGCGCCTTAGACGACTGGGCCACCCGTGCCCCCTCACTGGATATAGCTGGACATTGGTTATTGAGTGAAACTTTCTGTTACATAAATATAGTGGAATCCTACTTCTGGGAATAGGAGGTCAGACATAACTACTGTCAGTTCCTGGTAAGAAACTGCTGTTTTCACCGACTTGACTTGTGAAATAGGCGTTTCCAGACATGTTCAAGTCGGTGAAAACAGCAGTTTCTTATCAGGAACTGACAGTAGTTATGCCTGACCTCCTATTCCGAGAAGGAGGATTCCACTATATTTATGTAACAGAAAGTTACAGTATTTCACACCCGAGTACGATTGCTGCTGCTCCTCAGATAATGTGAAAAATTGCTTGATTTCGCCCTTCAGCGCTACGTGAACGCACGCTACTTTCTTGGCTTCCTCAGTGCTGTATCTGACGACGCATAAACTTTCCATTTGACTCAAATGACTCTCAATATCACCACCTTCACACTCGGCCCACTGTGATACACCGGCACTAGCCATTAACAAGTGAAAAATATGGTATCCCACCGCTGCCACCAATGATAGACAACAGAACTCGCTGCTTCAAGTAAATAGAGGTTACCACGCGAGTGTGTTAGGGGATGGTAAATATCTTGTATCAGGAATAAACGTTGTATTTAGAGAGCTTTGGCGAGCTAAATACATAGTGCTTATTCCTAATGCAGGATATTTGCCCTCCCAAAACACACAAGAGTGATAACCTCTTTACCATATAATGTCATTCTGCAATTCTTTACACGAAAAATCTCTCCCCATCTCTCACAAACTTCACCCACACATTGCAAGTTTTCCTAAAATGAGCGCATTATTATATATTACGTCAGAAGGTAAGTGATGTGTCAGTGGGACAGTGATAGTAGCCAATATAGTTCCAACTGAAACCTGTTTCTTATACATATGTACTAGATATATGAAAAACAACAAATGCGTACACAAAATGTTTCTCCTTGCCTTTCGCGGCAATCGTCTGTCTGCTGGAGTAACTGCCCTTTATCAAAGGGAAGCTACTCTGACCCTAGTCTACAAGACGTCACGGCCAGTCAGACGTTGTTGACAGTCGGCCAAAAATGCTTTAGCTACGTAACAGTCTGACATTGATTGTCAATATATTAGACTTTTCCTTTGATAATGATAGCAATTATCCCAGTAGTTTCTCCAGATTCCCGATGGTTACTTCAGACTCGATCGCCGAATGAACAGGGCGACGCCATGTTTGTTTATAAACACTGAGAGTAGTCCCTGCTTGACCTTTGATATTTGCATCTCTATCCGCATATGACCCCAACGGATATCGTTTTTATCCGTTGGCTTTATCTTGCGGAGAAACCTACCGATTATGTGATCAACGTTGGTATTCGTTAGAATGTCATTATACAACTGACAAGCGATCATCTCAACACACACAATCATTCCTAAAACACTATGATAACACACCACACAATCAAAGGAACATTCTTATACTTACAACTGTCAACTTCACCGATACGATTCTCGTACGATCATAACAACGTAAGCAATTCCCTTGCCTCATACGTATCAGTTCGTGATTCCAGACAGTTGTTACACTGAGAACGATACTGTACTGATTAAAGAGGTCAGCAGCCCGTAAAACAATTATGATTTACCCACACCTCACTTCGACTCAGCAGATGTCTCGGGTATGTCGAGGTGAGGACCCACGGCTGCTTCGTCAACGTCTCCCACATCTCGGCCGTGCCAGTGGCATTTGTTACCCAATATCTTGCACGCTGTTTGTACAACAAATGCAAGAAATAATATCGTTGAAATAGCTTCTTGTTCTGACGTCGTCATCTTAACTTTATACAGCGACACTACATTACAATATCGTTAAACCCGTGGCACCAATGGCGAAATCGAGACAAGCAGACGATATTTACAGCGTCGAAAAGGAAATGCACGTGATCACAGTACAAAGATATGACACGAAAATCCAACGTTACGGGGCTGCTCATTGTTAGATTTTCTATAGAAATTCGAAACATCTTTTCTCTTATGAACCCCTCAAGTTATTGTTTCATGATAGAAAATACAAGTGATAGTTTAACATTTTTTGCAATTGGCATGAACTGGTCCGATAACTGTAACAACATTGTTTGCAAGTTGTGCGGACATTTACCTTTAAGAATTGGCATTTCTTGTTGGCCGAGTTTGATCGTTATCATATATCGCCCTTCAGAACAAAGTATAATTCAGGGAACTATAACAAAATAACCATCTTGCAAGAAGCTTGGGAAAGATAAAGAGTAACTTCATCTTCAGAATAATACATATACAAATATCCATTACCGTTAATGCTGTTTTGGAGATACGCATGTACTGGTATTTGGATATGTTGTTCGGCGGCACGAGGGAACGCTTCAAACCTCTTGGCTGACCCAATCGCCCTTCAATGTAAATACAGACACAAATGTGGACAAACATATACAAACATATACAAACATACGTCTTCCCGAACGAAATAACCTCCGGAACCAGGAACGACGTCTCCTGGCGTCACCAGTGTGTAGCAACAACACTGCGACGACCAACACTATCAGCAATACCTTAGTCTTCATCTGAAACATACGGAAGATGTTCCCGAAGTGTTGGTATTAAGCAAATACATATATAAATCATACAATATTTCAACATATAACGCTATTTTATGATGATATTAATTGTTACCCTTGGTCCAATAGACGTCATAGAGAATAAGTAAACATTGAAAAGCGTACACCGTCTGCGATAAATACATTTATTGATATCACAAATTTGATGTTTAGTTATTAATTATGCTGGTGCATTTTAATAGATCAATAAATCGAATAAGTGATTTTAATCTTCAATTATAGACATCCCAAATAAGACTTTAAATAATGACTAAATAGTTTTGAGATATCACTTAATGCAAATATATTTATTGAAATATGGAAATCCAGAATGTGATATCAATAATGATGATTTACTTCTTGGTTCAAACAAATCTAGAAATCTCCCTGAAAGTCACACACAATAATTACTATTCGCGAATATTGCCTGTCAAACCTACCACACATTATAAGTTGAGTGAGTGAGTGAGTGAGTATGGTTTTACGCCGCTTTTAGCAATATTCCAGCAATATCACGGCGGGGGACACCAGAAATGGGCTTCACTCGTTGTACCCATGTCGGAAATCGAACCCGGGTCTTCGGCGTGACGAGCGAACGCTTTAACCACTAGGCTACCCGACCGCCCCATATTATAAGTTGAAGCAGGATCACGAGGAGTACCTGGGTTTTATGCGTCCCGCGTTAAGTCTTATTTTATACCACGAGCCGCATGTACCCCAACTGATCCTGCTACTACAAATTTATCTTACCGACATGTTTTAATGTGACATCGTAAAAGAATTTACACAAATTCAAAATTAATAGAAAACAGCTGAAAAGGGGAATTAATTATATCAATAATCGATTAAGTGCTATCTTACATACCCTATTGTTAAAAATCATCACAAAATTAATGACCGCCTCCGTGGTCTAATGGAAGAGCGTCCGCCCGGAGAGCGGAAAGTCCGGGGTTCGATCCCCAGCCGCGTCATACCAAAAGACGTTAAAAGATGGTACTTGTTGTTACCCTGTCCGTTCGGCATAAAGGGGCTAAAACAAGGACTGGTCGGCTCAGAGTCAGTATACTGTGTCTGAGTGGGGTATTCATGTTAAACTGCGGCATGGTATCTCAGTGTGCTAGCACTATAAATCGGCATCAGTCCGGACTAGTACAAGCAGCCACACACACACACATACACGTGCATGCACGTCGCTATATAAGTGCAATAATCTTGGATGCGACGTTAAACCCCATTTCACCTCACCTCACCTCACACAATTAATAAATGCAATCACACATCCGGTATCATTAAAAAAGATTTATTGATATCACCATATCAAATGTCAAATATTAATTCAAGTTTTTAGATATCACAACTTCAATCTTGATCTCATAAAATTATTTCAAGATAACACAAAATACATTGCTAAGCTTTTTATATGTCATAGCACATAAATGATATCTAAAATAGAATTTCTGATGTAAAAACAATACGGTTTGATATAAAAAAAAATCGATTGCTATGTTGATAGGTTGTTTTGTAATATTAATAAACGAATAATTGATGTGAAATATGGAAAAAGGCAGAACGGCGTCGCATACATAATAGGTAATAAAATATTATTGTCATAACCTACCTTGTTATGGTACAGGCGGATTCCAAATAAGCTTTAAGCTTAGTTAGAAGCTACATTGCAACTACGAGCGGCAGATCATAATCAGTGTCAATACCAATTCACACATCGTGCGTGTTGATACAAATAACGGATGCGACAGCCTGACTAATGATTGCAGTTTGGGGAGATAACTTCCCACGTGTCACGTCAAAGGTTTCACACCAACTGTTTTGCGGGATGGTATTTGTGCACGATCGTGTACGTATACTGACACGGCATATTCAACCAAACCAAGTACGTTATACCGAATGTACAGAAGAGTGAATGAGTGAGTGAACTTGGGTCCAATCACGGAATGCCAATTTCAAATGTGACGCAAGCCTAAAGTGACACGGGTCTTATTGAGATTATATTGCTAGGTCCATCCAATATGCCGCCAAGTCTGTATCTGAAAGCTTAACCATGAATATTAATTAAATCAAAGTTGGACATTCTTCATATTCACAGGAAGTATATGGATAACAACTTCTTTATTTACAGTCAACGGTATAAGAATTTATCATTTAACTTAAGCATTTATCCATGACATAAGCTTATGACATAAAAACATGTATGTCATACCCCAATGACATAAGTATGCAAATTAGATATGCAAATTAGATAACCGGAAGAGCGAGCGGTTTGATTTGAAACTATATATTATAAGTGAAGTTACACCAGAGATATAATCAGATTACACAGAATCGTTGTTGTTACCGTTATTAAAGTTTCAATTATTCTGCAAAAGTCTGTTCAAGTATTTTGTTTAAAATAATCCGAGGAACTTTTTTTCACAGCGAATTGTTTATTTTGGTTTACATGGCTATGGAAAACATGTATCACTACGCACGATCTATACGTAAGATTTCGACAAGTTGCTGATGTTAATGTTTAATGCAATTATTCCTTAATTTGGAAGCAAAAATGTGAAAATGATAAATAGAATTCATCGCTCGTGTTTTTTAATATGGGAAATATCAACCTCGTCCCGTTAATCGGTATTTGCCTCGCGAAAGGCTCGGCAAATACCGATTAACTAAGACTCGGTTGATATTTCCCATATTAAAAAAACACTCGTGATGAATCCTCTATATATACCGAAACGTCGCCTTTACAGTAAATGAAGAAGTTGTTATCCATAAATTGTGTCATCCGTCAATTTCTAAGTAACGCCTATCAATCAATTGCTCTGTAACACATGTGTTTTTGATATATTTACAGGTATTATTGTATATTCGATTCTACATTTTGTAATGTTGGATCAGCGACTACTACATACAGCCTAAGATATTATATATTTCATTAATTGTCTGTAGTACTCACCTTTTCATGGATCAATGACGTCACCTTTGCATACTGTGACGTAACCGAAACATCGATGGCGATATAATAGAACGCAGAACAAAACTTGACTCAACTCATATTTTGTTCGTGTTCAAATGAGAAATACACATATTGTTCACAATGTGGGGAGGGACAAATATTTTATCAGAATGTCACCCGCTGTACATAATAAAAATACCTAGAAGGCGAATAAACAGCGGTCGGCTAACACTGGCTTACCAGACACCAATATCTCATAAAACAACTTCACATAGATTATAAAATAAACATATAAACCATGAGGCTTGCACTATTGTTCACCAATGAAATATAATACACATCATACCCATTAAAGCCCCAATCCCACCCATAAATTGTGGGGGGCACGGGTGGCCCAGTCGTCTAAGGCGCCGAGATTCGCTGTGCAGAGTTGCTTCCCTTGGGCACGCCAGAAACCTATGATTGTGGGTTCGAATCCCGGTTCGCCCCAATTATGTTTCTAGGTTTGTCAGCACCATACCCCTGCTCGTGGGTTTCACCGAAGTGGTAAACGTCTGAGACCTGCATCACTTCGGGCTTTCCTCCCACATTAAGCAGACACGCCGTGATATAACTGGAATAATGTTAAAAGCGGCGTTAAACCCAACTCACTCACTCACTCTGGAGATTGTCTGAGTGGCGAGTGCCACCGGTAGGCCAGGAGATGCTTCATCCTGTTCGTGAACACCTGGTGTCATCACTGATTATTAATGATTAATTCATACAATTTTCGCCGCTAGGTTGCCTCTACGCCTAATGGAATCTGTTTCGGCAGATAATCGTGACTGGTTATTCTCTGGCGTTGACGTTTTACATTATGACATATTTCAATCTTGCCGTTGTTAATGCAACTCATACCAGAGTGTGTCGTGTTGTGTCATGGGTGTTAGTAACAGTACCACGACTAAGACTGGAAGTGGACATCAGGGTGTCGAACATAGTCCCCTTTAGGTATTGTATTACAATGAGTGAAAACGTATCTAGATAGATAATTATGAAACAAACCATTTGGTGATAGCACGAAAACAAAATACAGAAATGTAGGGGTACTGTGTAATGAATTATGCGCTTTAATAGAACATTATTATTTCGCATATTTCAACACCACACAGGGGAATGCTCCATATTGTACTTGCGCCTGTGGCCTTTATGCTGAAATAAACTTCAAAATGTTCAAAACGCTATTATGACCCCGGTTACTAGATCAGTGTGCATTCAAGAATCATTGTCTGCTCCCTGGGGAGTATACAGACCAAGCTGCCTGTTAGGCGCTAGAAGGTTAACAACCATCTCATCCTGCCGGGTACCCATTCTTGGTGAACAGAGGCACTTTTCGAATGAAGTCGCTTGCCTGAGGAGACACCACCTTCGTTACTTGTTCCTCTCTGTTGGACAGGACCGAAGCCTAAGAAACTCTCAGGAATGCAAGCTGCCGAAACGCGAGGTGACCCGTTTGTTAATATAACCACGGTAAACTGATTCCAAGCTGACCAGATGTTGTTTTATTCCCATAATGCCGAGCGCCAGTAACCAGTACCATCTTTTACCGTCTTTTCGTATGACGCGGCAGGGCATCAAACCACCGACCTTACGCTCTCCGGGTTGACGCTTTACCACCAGACGATGGAGGCGCTCAGCCCCGTGGAACACCAAATGGTGGGCCAAATAGTCAGGAACACTATTAAGAAACAAATGGTATGTATCGAATCTGTTTCTTGAGATATTGTATAAATGTAACAGGTAGACAGGTTTTTTTGTTCACAATTACCATAACCTCTGTCCAAAAGTCATTCAAGGACAGCATGTCCCCGGTACCTCACGCTCATAAAGAGGCAATAAAGAGGATCTGGTGGCTACAATGGGTGACCTGGAGGATGGCGAATCATCGTACCCCAACCCTTGGACAGTTACTTAAGGAACGTTGGGTGCGACTGGCCCAGGTTCCATTATATATGAAGCACCGGCGTTACTGGGCCTGGCGCTCGGCGTTTCGGGGATAATGAGTGTGTAAGTGAGTATGGTTTTACGCCGCTTTTAGCAATATTCAAGCAATATCACGGCGGGGGACACCAGAAATGGGCTTCACACATTGTATCCATGTCGGGAATCGAACCCGGGTCTTCGGCGTGGCGAGCGAACGCTTTAACAACTAGGCTACCCAACTAAAGCTTAGAAACATATAGAGAACTATGTAGATTAAGAAGAGATATTTCCAATGTGCAACAATTCATGACTAAGCTAACCATCACAGTGCCTTTATTCTTATCACCATATGCTGCACGTAATTTCCCAACCTCACAGGCAAATTCTGCACGCGAAAAATGGTGTATCTCGAGTCATGGATCTATGACTTCACATGTGATGCGTTCATGAGCGTCGGTTCACACTACATATCAGAATGCTCGTTTGTGCGTCTAACCAATCTTATATCTCTTGAATATGAGTAATTCTTTATGTATTAACATACATTATGGTATGGTCCATGATCCATGAGTATATATGTGTATTTAAAATACATAAAATGGACACCATATTATAATAAGGATACACCAAACACATTGGAAAAGACCTACCTGTCTGGTAGATGAGTAAGCGTACTGCAATGGAAAACACTTAAAGCACCTGTGACAATGCACTCAGTTGATGTATAATGGTGTGCATCCTGTACTGACTACCCCATAATGGAAAGTGACACTTGGGTTGCCATCCCTTCACACTCGTGATCTGATTTACTGTGAACTGATTGCAACCTCGAGCGTTGTCATTTCTGCAGTTGTTTGGGAGCAGGATGTTACATCGGGAGGCACACAATATGATCAGAGATCTGATTAATATATCGTCCCCCCCCCCCCCCCCCCCCCCATTTCGAATTGATTCTATTGTCCTTGATAGGTTAGGTGAAATGGGGTTTAAAGCCTTATGCAAGATTATTGCAATTACATAGCGACTTGCATGCACATGTGTGTGTGTTTTCCTTTGGCCGTTCAACAATATTTTGTCATTTTGTCACACAAGTGATAGTTCCGTTATAAACTAACGAGTGAAATACTGTATGAGAAGGCGGTGTTTGAAACTTACTACATCACAAAGACTAACTGATGATTTTAACGTCGCATTATTCCTGCGGAATAAGTTAATATTCGAAGAGTAGGCAAATCAGTTATGATTATTATTTTGGTTAGGGTTAGGGTTAGGGTTAGGGTTAGGGATAGAGTTAGGGTTAGGCAAATCAGAGTTCATTAACGTGCCATCATCTAAGTCAACGAGCTTGACCACCAGATCTATCAATTCGCCTCGTTCAACTTTATATGATTGAGGATCAACTCCATTGAGTGAATATGGCTTTACGCTACATTTAGCAATATTCCAGTAATATCAAGGACCTTGGCATTCGGCCTGACGAGCAAATTATTAAACCAGGCTCCTGAACAGTTGAAGTAACGGCTTGTGTTACTCTCTGAACAGAACATTGAACAAAGTGATGCATACTCGTTGACCTTGTGTTTGATTGGATAGCTCATGGTACACTGCTTGTGGCATAGACACCTTATTACATCGGATTTAACATGTCCATGTCTAAAATGTCCGTTGGCAGCAAAACGTGTTAAGTTCTACTTTATTTTCCGGGTTAAGGTGTTTAAACATATGTTCCACAGGCCAAGGGTAAGAACGATGGCTGCAAGGGTTCTTCTCACCCTGCATGAATATATAGAAGGCATAACAATTCAGAAATCAGTTCATTTCTTGGACAGTCATCAAATCAACCTAGCAAGGTATGTTGGCTCTTTCATGTGCAATCCATAATTTAATTACTTGTTTATTTACCTTTTACAGTTTTCTATCAACAGGTCAGTTGAGATATGAGCAGAAACAAAATTAATCGAGGACAAGGCTCAAGTCAAATTGCAGTTCTAGAAAGTCTTATTAACCTTAGTTTTTCTATTGGTACTGTTATGCAACGCATATTTTACCACATGTACCAAACTAATATATATTTGTCTACGAACTTGATACATATGTGGATTGATGATATAAAGATGACGTCAGAAGAAACATGGCTGCAGTTTGTAATGAGCAGATATCCATTGTAGAGCAGTACGTGTATAACCATTGGCCAACGTTTACTGATGGTTCTGACTTAATCGCAATAGCAAATTTGATTTTTTTCAAACTCTTCTCATTACTATTCTCTTGTCAAATTAAACTTTATGGAGCTATGGGATATCGCATATTCCCCAGGATCCTGTGAATGGGCTATTGGATATGATGGTAGCTTGCAAAATAACAGTCTAAATGCATATATTTAAAAAAATGCATCCTTTTAAACATTCGTGGAGCTGTGCAGATTTCGCCTCGTATATGTATAGGGCGCACAGGTGGCATAGTCGTGTAAGGCGCAGCAAATAGCTGTGCCGAGTTACGTCCCTTGGATACGCCAGAAACTTAGGGTCGTTGGTTCGAATCCCGGTTTGCACCGATTAGGTTTCTAGGTTTGTCAACACCATACCCGTGCCCGTGGGTTTCACCGAAGTGGTATACGCCTGACTATGGGTTTTCCCCCGCATACATATAACATGATATGGAATATTATTCAAACTGGCGTTCAACCCAAATTCACTCACCTACTCTTATATGTTTAACGTATTCAACACGTTATTAGGTCTAAATGAAACGGAACTAGAAGTTAACTTTCCTGTTATCGAATTCTAGTGACAGTGATATTAGAATTATCATTAAACCGCCCGTATGTTATCAGAAACGAGCGGACCACTGTAACTTCATAATTCCCTCATATTGCTTGACGACGGGCCATTATCACGCTGTTGGGTAACGTCATATTGATATTCTATTGTGACGTCATCTGGTTTGTTCTATGACGTTTCCATATTTGTAAAAGCGGGTCACACACTCCGGTGACAGGCTAATTTGCATATCACATGACCGGGCTTTTCTCTTGTTTGTAAACAAACGCGCTTTTTCAGAAATCAGTATAGAACGGACTTATGCAAGTATTTGGGGCGCTTTACATATTGTTTTGCATACTTATATAGATATGCTACTACAACTGCGACAGTGCGTTGCATGACAATATATATTTATGCATCAAAGTGACCGTGTCGCTAGCTCTCCGTTGGCAGCACGTAGAGCCGTAAACCAATGTAAACAAAGGGTAAACAAAGGATTTTCACGTATTAGCATACTTTCTTAATGAACCGTAGCCATTCTTTGATATTTGTTTATGAAAATGTGTAGACTTGTCAAACATGAAACGGATGAAAGCATATGCAATATCTTGAATGGACTGTGAAAGATGTGACGAATCGTCACATGGCGCTGGCCTGTGGCAGAGGTACTATACTGGCTGGCTGCCGGCCGCATGGAACTCTGGGTAGGAGAGTGAGTGGGTCAGTGGCATTCGTTGTGTGTTGATTGCAGAAAATGTTTCAAAACCGATATCGTTGCTTATGTTTATTTGATAACAAATTCTTTCAATTTTAGCTGTAATAACGGTAACCCCCGGTCTTTTCAACTGCTCTCCTTCGTTGAGCAGATAATTGAAGACCTCGGGCTTCTGCAAATGATAATGCCCTGAAAAATAGCGCTACCCTTATGATATAAATGCAAATGATTGCCAATATCCATGAACTAGGCCTTACGCATTCACTGTCATTCCCATTCAGTTTATTGAAATTCCAGAGCTTAATACCCGAATCTTTCGGAAAAGTTGTCCACTCCGATATAATGAAATGTCTTGTATTTAGGTATATAAAAAAATAGGATAATAATTTATGTTACCTGTTTAGGTAAACCTTATTGATTGGAATCTAGTTTGAAAGTTGCGTCTGTTTTCCTGTTTGTTGTGTTTCCAATTTGAAAAACAATACGTATTATAAATTTCAAATATCAATTTTCAAATCAGTTCGTAAATGTAATAACACATAAAGACTTGGATATAATCGCTCGAAACAACGGTTGAGAGCCAATCCCTATTTAACAATGATTCATAAATATTCTATTGTGGCTGGTAATACTTAACTATCTCTGATTGATTCACCACAGTAGCTAGTACACATAGAAAAGTATCTCTACCTGGGTCATTGTCGGTACATATTTTGAAATAATTTGTTGCAGATGAAGGCTGTTGCTCTGCTGCTGATGTTTGTTGTCTTTGCCGCCCTTCCTGCAGAAACCAGCGCGTGGAGATGGTTTAGAAGAGTTGCTGAAGGTGTTAAAAAGGTCGCACAAAAGGTTTCTGATGGTGTGAAGAAAGTTGTAGACAAGTTCAACGAGTGGAAAAACAGACACGGTAGGCGGATTGTTACATTTCAGCAACGGAGCCACATGACACGAACAAAGAAAACTAACCTCCTTGAGTTATTGACAGAAACCTGTAAATTAAAATATATTAGGCCGTCAGTCATTAGTATCTCGTTGTCGCCGCCCCGACTGAAGTCAATAATTCAAATCTGTGTTTTCGGAAGACATGGGTTATGTTTGCTTTCAGTGTGAGGTATATCTAGTTCTCCATTCCCGTTGGTATAGTTTCTCCTAGGAGGATAAACCGTTTGCTCAAGACGCTGGTTCAATAGCCAGCATGGGTACATTTTGTAAAGTCCATTCCTGGTAGCTACATGACGTAATATTGCTGGAATATTACGAATTCGGTTGAACACACTCTCTTTATAAGTCATACATTTAATTGGTACGTCTGAAGATACTATGGACCCTGTATGTTAGCAGATAGTTCCCTAGACGAAGGACAAAGGAAATGTATTCTTAACTTTGTAGAAATACATCAACGTTTACTGCAAACGCTCATTTCAGCTGAAATAGAATTTGACAGATCTAGACCTGCCTGTTTTGGCAAGATCTATTCCCAAACGCAGTGTTACTTATACCTATTGGTTTTGAGTTCGAATCCTATATTCTATCATCCATGGCATGTCATTACAGTTCCCCTTCCATTTAGTTTTCAAGTGTGTACCATCTCGGCTTACCTACTTCTACTTACGTGAAATATGATTACAGGGATACGATTAATATACATATGAAAGTGGCCATAAAACCCATATCACTAACAAGCTTCAAATGTTTACATGTCTACTATAACGCCCGAATTTCCCTTTTCTTTGGAAAACTAGGATGGTACACAGACATACCTTGTCATTATTTAAACATGTATTGCTACTTATTGCCAAGCCGTCTAGCGTCTGAATTCGTGGTAACCCTGTACAACAAACGCTTCCTCACACTACGCGGGTTGACATAATTTTATAATTTCCAAAGCGGCATTAAGCCCAACTGACACTTCTTCTATAATTTGTGTTGACGTTCATATTTCAGGTCGAGCTATACGCGCCCTACATGAAGACCTGACGGAGGAGGAAATGATAGAGACGTTGGCCACCAGAGACATCAATGAACTGGTTGAAGTTGACCAACTCAGTGGTAAGATACCAAGTTTAGTCTTTTTCTTTTAAATTCAAAACCGGCGTCATCCTACAGATGCCATTCTTGACGGGGGTAACCTCTGTGGTCCTGTGGACAAGGTGCCCGACCCGGAATCAGAAGGTCCGTGGTTCAAATTCCATCATGGGACTCGGAAAAGTTATGTCCGCTCAGTTGGTGCCCAACGTGAGGATCAGCACGTTCATATTAAATTTGAACAGAATAAGTGTCCGTGACTGGCGTATACCGCCTGCTGACGGAGAACTGCGTGGCAGGGGGATAGACATCCTATAGATAACATCCTTGTGAAACAATACTCATTCAATCACTGTTTGGAGTTTTTGTAATCCGACCTCCAATTTCATTAGTCTGTAATGTACGTTTTAGTTATCTAATATCAGACGAGATGTAATTGTGTTATGAATCGTTATTTAACTAGCCAATACAGACATTATTTAACAAACCAGTATTTTCTTGAAAAAACCATCCATATAAAGATATACAGGAAAGCAAATGTTATCTGACGTTTATAGCGAAAAAATAGGGCATTTAGTTATCTGACGTTTATAGAGAAAACATAGGGCATTTAGGCAAGAAGTAGGGCACCAATTCCCCTCCCCTCCTTGCTGATTTGTTTCTGTATGCATACAAGTCAGAATGTCTTTTTGGATTGGCAAACTCAAAACAATGGATTTATGGCTAAGAAGTTTAACTTAAACTTCCGATGATCTGATAACGATCAATAATGGTCAAATAACCAATTCCCTACGACTGATCTACCCACATGAGCTAGAACTAAAGGTGATACGTGAAACCGCCTCATCTGTTTAATATATATCAGATCAAATTATTCAGAGTTACACAAATAACTGCCCACAAGACTGTATAACAGTACACTGGGGCACGTTCCTCCTACGATGATTTAAAGGAGCATCATACTCCTCTTGTCTAAAGGTTGACAACATTCAAGGCCTTCGTAAAGCTTTTAGAATTTTTTCCAGTAGACATCCGGAGAAATTTCCAAATCTGACTTATCAGTTCGATGCAGTTCCCTATCGTGACTTGTACCAAATGTAATCGTGTTTTTGTTGGTGAACAACTGACTTGCCTTTGCGTTTATGGCGGATGCCATCGGTCGGGCAGGATACGCTCATATTTTCGCGTGCACCTGGCATCACAACTATTTGATAGTGAATTATTAACACATGCTCATGTTTGAATCGTGAAATATGATTACCATTATGGATAGGATTTTGTCGCTTGTGGTACTAATATGCTCGAAAGATTCAACATACTTTTACGTCATCAACGTGATCTTCACAGACGCAGACAAGGCCGAATTTAGCAACATCCAGCGTGAGGCTCGAGATCTAATGGATCAAAGTAAGTAATCTCCTCATCTAATAGTATGGGGGACAGTCGTCTAAGACGCTATGCAGAGTTGCGTCCCTTGGGCACGCCAGAAACCTATGATTGTGGGTTTGATTCCCGGTTCTCCCCGATTATGTTTCTAGGCTTTTCAGCACCATACCCGTGCTCGTGGGTTGTAAACGTCTAAGATATGCCTCATTTCGGTTTTCCTCCCATATTAAGCTGACAAGCCGTGGTACAATTGGAATACTGTCAAACGTGGCGTTAAACACAACTCAGTCACTCTAATAAAATTAATCCACAAGGAATTTTATTGGTGGTGATATCGGTGTGCCGTTCAAGTCGTCCTTCGCGATCAGTCCGATCGTTCTATGGACCAAGAATGATTTCTTAATTGATCTGATATCCCAGTGGTTTGTCAAAATCCCCGATATTCAATTCTGACTCGATCACAGGTAGACAATTCAATCAGTTTATTCGGTAATAAGGCCTCAGGCTCACATGCAGATATATACAATTTAGTTTCACATCAAGTGCTGCATGAAATAATATTTACAGGTAAGAAGAACGAAGACAAATAGCATCTTTAACATAATTGGCTACGTTCTCAAGACAGTTCACATCAGAAGAGTTTAACATTCTAACTAATATATCTTTACGATTAGTAGTAATAAAGTCTAAATATGGGAAATATTTTGAGCGAATATCTTCATAAATAGGGCAAACAAAAATTAAATGCAATTCATTTTCAACTGCCCTTACCTTGCACAATGGGCAAAACCGGAATGTCTTCGACAAATTCGACGCAATACATGTATGTCACCACGAGTAATTCCTACATGACCTTTGGTAGTTGGACATTGTCAACCTCCCTTTGTCATAAGAACTTTCTTTCCCAGTCTCACTTCAGTCAATTCTAGTCGTAAAAAAATTGGAGTGCAAGGATTACTTAGTTATGACGAGGTTAATTGTACTGACTGCAGCCTTGTAGTTATACCAGCAGTTGTAGGAATAGGATAACTGATTTTGATAACGCTAACAAAAATAAAATTGTATTTATACATATTTTATTGTAGAA
This sequence comes from Haliotis rufescens, assembly GCF_023055435.1. Taxonomy (NCBI): domain Eukaryota; kingdom Metazoa; phylum Mollusca; class Gastropoda; order Lepetellida; family Haliotidae; genus Haliotis; species Haliotis rufescens. The sequence continues at coordinate 4,995,407 of NW_025964223.1, read as the reverse complement.
AACTAATAAAACTAATGCGTGTTCGATATTCGAGTGATGAAATAATGGCAGATTTGCAATGGCCTACCCTTAATTTTCTGTAGTCCATCGCTAATTGGAATTAAAAATGGACGTAAATTTGACCATGATATGTGAAAAGAACACTAACATTATAAAACAAGTAAATCGTACACCAGGATATGTATTTGAACTTTACAAATTAGAAAATAAATTAGAAAGTAGTCGTTGCCAATTTCCAGACCAAGCACATGACACTCAGTCACAGTGTTAAATGCTTTCAAGAAAGTATTCGGCGGTTTAAAGAATGCACCGTCATCTCATCAGGTAGTTAAGTACATAAACATCATACCTCTAGTAAATCAACTCAAAGGATATACTTTCATATTAATGCAAATAAAGCTAATCGTTACATAAGTATTAAATCGTGTTAGAGTGTTTTAACAAACTTTAACAAACATTTTCTTGTTGCAGTGGACTCACTGGAAGATTGATAATCCAGATGCACAGTGTTTGCACAACAACAAAATGTGCAATATGTGCAAAGGGACATTGCATGCCAATTTCATCAATAAAAAGTTTGATGTGTGTATAAGTAGTTTGTCTCTTTCTTACTCCACTTCTTGCGGATCTGTTTCTTTCTGCATATGAATCGGAATTTCTGCTCGGATTGACAATGTCAAAACAACGTAATTTGGCTAAGCAGTTTTACTTAAGCTTAAGGTATATCGATGTTCTGATATCGTTCAATAACCATCAAATAGCCAATGACCTGCCACTGATTTACCAACCTGGACTAGAGGAGAGGATAAATCGAGGAGACCCGTGAGACAGCTTCATCTGTTTCATATAATGCATTTTACATAGCAGCGTTCCGTATCTACTAATATTCATTTGTTTTGGTTCGAATCCAAGATTCCAGTCAATGTAGATACATTATCACGCTCTACCTACACCCATTCAATGTGTTGAAGAAAGCACTTGCTAAAGATGCATTTAATTAATGCTGAACAGATAACGAGATGCTATTGTAGTTAAGTTTCGTGGGAATAACACGGATATGTTATTACTTATATTTTTACCTTGCTATTGTTCTAAGCGTGATAGATCCATTACAAGATAGAAACACAAACAAGTAGACAACATTTTTATTGAACAATTTAAGTAACAAGTGTTCAAATAGGAAATGAAGGAAAAGAAACATAATGCAATAGAACAATAATCACTCATTTATATAAATGAAAACAAAAGTATAAACTGAGTTTTATGACATGCACCAGGTTCACATTTTTCCATATTTGCTAGCACAGGTTACTTTCACTTCTGAAAAGAAATGTAATGCTTGTAAAACTTTTATACCAAATGTTTACTGTTGACTTTTAACTTGCAATGAGACTGTTGTAATAAATACGGAAATTAAAGGTGTTTTTTTTCTTTTTTGGTTGTTTAACGCCGCATTCAGCAATATTCCAGCTATATGACGGCGGTCTGTAAATAATTGAGTCTGGACCAGACAATCCAGTGATTGAGATCATGAGCATCGATCCACGCAATTTGGATACGATGACATGCATCAACCAAGTCAGCGAGCCTGACCACCCGATCCCGTTAAGTGAGTGGAATAAAACTATAACAATAAAAACACTACCTCCTTTTACGCTCACCTTGGTCAACCATTGCACCTGTTTAAATGTTATCGGATTTGGTAACTGTACAGAGTATTTACCACGGTAACGCTGATCTAAATATGTATTTATGTCCTTATAGGCTAACGTATGCAAACATAATCGACATATCGCAGCGTAATTGAAGGTAACAGTGACATTTAACAGGCAACAGGAAACAAAATATGAAAGCAGGATTATGCAACCACAACATACTCCTATCAGTTATAGTGACTACAATATATATATTCTTATACCGATGACTACACTAAGATTAGCATCACAATGTTTGTGTGTACAGGACCAAATCAAAATTGTTAATCGGTCAATCAAGTTGATTGATGTAGGCCTCCTGGTCATAACAAAATTCAAACAAAATGTATGTTCATCAGGCACATGCGCCTGGACAGCAGGTTACAACAATTGACAACAGTTAACAACAGGTAACAGCAGGAAATGCGGATAACAGTAAGTAACGCCTTGATAATGCCAAATATATATGTATAAACTGGTGATTTAATCAGGTGTATAAGTATTAAATGTACTACTGCCACAAATACTACTGTTATGCGTCACCTAGGACTACAATGTAAGTTAAAGTTTTCATTACACCTGAAGAGCCGTTGAACGGGGAAAGATCTTGTGTGGATAAAGGAGTTTTGACAAGCACGAATATTTGGACTCTGTTTTTTTCTATATATATATCCATGAGATACAACGGTAGTTCTTTTCATTGTTACCTCGTTATGTTTTCTACATTCATATTTCTAAAGCATCATATAACATTTTTTAACATATCTGCGTGAGGATAATCTAGTTATTTTCAACGAATATTTCACAGCTCTTTTCATAGCAACAATGTACAGAGAAAACCGCTTGCATTCACCCAAGACAACATAACTGCCACTTCACATTACTAGTAAATATAAGTCTCAGAATATTATTAAATGTTTACAATTTCAAATTTGATGTTGTGGTTGTACCATACTTCTGAGATTGTTAATCTGCCGATTCTTCGTTTTGTGTGTGTGTGTGTGTGTGTGGTTGGGGGGGGGGGGGGTTGTCTTAGCCAGGTTTACAGATTCCACTGAATATTTTGACAAGGCATCCAGCTGAGATTGTAACCCTCCTATACAATATATAAATAGAAACAATACTAAGTTGTCTGCTAACAATACTAAGTCTGATTGTACGTTGTCAGAAAATACCTGCATACCGTTAATATCTAATTCTCCCACGTTTTCAGTTACTAAGTTACGTAGAGAGAAACAATATCGGTCTTATTATGTATCCCTGGCGTAGGCCTTGTGCTTCTAACACATGGAACAACACGTTTTTAAACACTTTGCAACACTTAATAATAATCACTTAATGATCCAACTTTATGTCACAGTATCATAATTGTTTTAGACTAACTATCAGGTTAACTATCACGTTTTATGACGTGATAAAACAATAATCGTAAGAGTGGTAATAAACTATCTAAACCATGAACGAAGAATAGGGCTATTCCAAAGTAACAATTCCTGGATATTGTGGGTGCACTGATTTTGTGATGTGGGCTTATTACTAGAAAATACCATTGCCACATAGTTTTTACCACTGTATCATATATGAGAGTGAGTGAGTGAGTGAGTTGGGTTTAACGCCGCTTTTAGCAGTATTCCAGTTTTATCACGGCGTGTCAGCTTAATGTGGGAGGAAAGCCCGAAGTTATGCAGATTTTAGACGTTTGCCACTTCTGAGAAATCCAAGAGCACGGATATGGTGTTGACAAACCTAGAAACATAATCGGGGCGAACCGGGATACGAACTAACAATCAATGGTTTCTGGCGTGTCCAAGGGACGCAACTCTGCACAGCGAAATGCGGCGACTTAGACGACTGGGCCTCACGGGCCCCCTCATATATTAGACCTATTGTATTGCCTTATATGATTTTCAACATTGTCCTGTGAATTTCAATATCATTTGTTAATTCTTCTTTGACCTTGTGTCATTATTTACTTATTTCACAATCTAGTTTTATGCGTTCCGATTTCTGGTAACCATATCGTTTCAATTTGTTAATCATCACGTAAAACCATATGTTCAATCACTATCAAACAGTGATGATACCAGGTCTTCGTGGAAAGGTGAGCGTATCCTTCCCTTTCCTGAAATCCTTTCTTGAACAGTTTCATCAAACAAGATCAACCGCATTTATTTCTTCAAATGTTGTTAACATGTTGAGAGTGGTGTGCAGGGATGATCATGGCTGGTTGTGTTCCTGGGGTGGGAAGCCTCCCATGGCCAGTTTCAGGAGTTCTGGTAGTGATGATGTTGTGTGTGCTGGAAACAACAGAAACATCAGTGTGTTCATCAGAGAAATAGAGAATCATACACTCATTTTCGATAAATACAATTTTCTCGATAAATAAAATACCACAGTTATTCTCGTTAGATACCATTCTCGGGAAACGAGTGGACTTTCTATGGCATCAGATACCATAGAAAGTTCACGAGTTTCGTAAAAATGGTATCTAACGAGAATAAGTGTGGTATTTTATTTATTACCCAGGTCAAATTATGTATTTAAGTGTAAATACATAAAAACTTTCTTTCGTTGACAGATCAAACTGAAACCGGTAGCAAATCTGGTTGCGCATGAATATTGATAAATGTCCAAATATGGACATTGTTCACATTTCTATGCATACTCATTAACAACATGTTCCTGCTGTTGTGTGTGCAAACATGACAGCATCAACGCTCAAGATCTTATTTTAAGACTTTATGCAACTTATGGTAAGTCAAGCGCATTGTTGTAAGTACGCACGACAACTAAAAGAAAATCTAAAAAGTCAATTAGCCCCGCGCTTTGAATATCGGACAAACAGTCGGTCACTCGCACCGCCGGAGTTCCCGGCTGTGCAATGAAAATTTTGCGGTTTCCTTGATCTATCAGCTGAATTTATATTCTGACCGTACCATTTTGGATGAGGGAAATCGTGATCGGAGTGTTCGCCAAAGACATTCATGTTAACTGTTCGACCCGATACTGAAGACGTTGAAATCAACAAACTCAAGCCTGCTTGCATGTCAGTGACACCATCGGAATAAGAAAAGACAACCGTGATCTACACACAGCACTTTACGCTAGGGAATGTTATTGTTCTCATTTTGGATGTTTTAGATTGTAAATGATTTATGTCGGAACTGTTCACTTTGGGTGATCTTGTCGTGCAGTCATGTATTTTCATTCATGAACAAACATCATTCCGAAAAGTTCCCAAAAATGCGCTTCGGAGGTGATACTGATGGCAGAATCGGAGCATCCAACGTCCAGATATATATCCAGATATATAAAACTGACTTCATTTCACCACGCTTATCCTTTTATGTTAAATCAAATTGAAAGTCGAGAAAGTGGTTGGGTGCGACACGCTCATAGAGACTAAGTCTGGGCTGTAGGGTGGGTGGTTAACTGTACAGCCTAGACTTTGTCCCCAGTGACTATTTCCTGTTCCGGCAAATGAAATCTGCCCTATGTGGAAGACGCTTCCAGGATGACGAAGACATTAGGGCTGCCACAGAGGCGTGGTAAGAGGGTGTATTGAGGTGAACGGATATTATATTGAAAAATAAAAGTGCAAAAAGATATTCTGCGACATGGTCTTCCAAAACTTATTGAACGCCCCTCGTAGCTGGAATATTGCTGAGTGCGGCGTTAAACAACCAACCAACCAACCAACCAACTGCATAACTATTACACTATGCAAAGCGAAGTTGATGCGTGTTACTATCTTGTTTGGTTTAATACAGTGTGTGTAAATGTCTGTCGCTTTCATGGGATTGCTCCACTTCTGCACTGTAGTTGTAAATAGAATGACGTCTTGCGAGTTTTTATGAATGAAAAAGGTAGACTAAGTTCAGGTGTGACAGAGGTCACGGTGATCCAATCAAAACGAATAAAACGAGGTCAACCTTGTACGACACACGTGTGATGTACTGATTTAGTATCTTACCACCTGTAGCTTCACCACGTGGGTAATAATAATCAGTCTCGAATATATGGCTGTGTATTTTATTGTTTAACAGTGATTGTTGCTGTGTTACATTGTTTCTGTTGAGATTCGGTAGACGCTCATTGCATTGTGTTTGAAAAGTGATCTGCCGTCAGGAAGTTACTATATTTAGATGATAGTGTAGTGCGTAAATTTCCGGTCCGGAATACCTTGGACGGTGATGGTATATTATAGAAACGTCTGTAATGTTACAGTGCCGCTAGACTGGCTAGGTCACTGTGTAGAAATTTCCAGTAGCTTGTTAGGATTATATAAGGAGACAAAAGAGCGTGTTTAGGTGTCTCTCACGCATTTCATCACATCGGGACCAGCCTTCATGTCAGAACCACATATGAACCCATATTCCCTGGCTAGCCCATCTCGGAAGATTGACCACAGTCGCCCCTGGGTGAATAGATTATTATCACTGACTTTTGCTATCACCACTGTATCTATCAATAGATATAGAATACTAAACGAGCTCCCGTGTAATACCAATTTTATGAAACGAGTGAATAGTTGTGGTATCTGACGAGCGAAAGCGAGTCAGATACCACAACTATTCACGAGTTTCATAAAATTGGTTTTACACGGGAGCGAGTTTAGTATTTTATTTATTACTTGCAATTTATAACGTTTTTTGAATTATATTGTTGAGTATGAATAGGCTGACACCTACATGATCCACGATATAGTCCAATTGAGTTTAACAGAATAATACTTCAAACACGTCAAAAGTTGAAACGTATGAATTTCATACCATACAACGGGTCTACCTTTAGAATTCACAACATTATCGTAGGGCTAAGACTTTCGCATCTCACATACTTTAACTTAGACCAACGACTGCCGTTGGGCTACAATACGATCGCCTATTGTGGAACGGGCCTTGCACCTCAAAGTTTTCAATAACGTCACAATACCCGATGACGTAATTTGTGGAATTTTGTTGCAAGATCCATCGGCGAAACAATGCCATGTGACGTCAGCCTAGCAACAAGGTTGCTGGGGTCATCGAGTGTGCATAAGCTCCTCTCTGTGATCTATCAACTCTACACGCAATGTCGTTGAATAAGCCAAGGGATGTTGAGAGCTTTCAATATTTGTTCGTGAAACGTGTTCCGAGAGTACATAAGCACGCGTTTTGGTATTACACAATGTGTAATAAAGCTGTATGTTTATTAAACGGGTGATCTCTTCACGGGCAAGTAATAGAGTGGTGGTATGATATGCAATGGCAATATATTATTATATGATGGCAGTGGTCAGTATCAGAGACAAAAATACAGAGGTGATAGCAAAAGTCAGTGATATATTGTGTACTGCCATTGTAATTGCTGTGCAGGAATTTGTGTTGATTTGTAACGTAGTTAATTTTGTAATACATTTGTTGATTGTGTGCCATTTGTTGGTTGTATGTTGGCTTCACACTAAGTCCTTTTACGTACAGATTTCTGGGTTAACATAGGTTCCATAGGGAGCAAGGAAAAATAATGATGACACTTATCACACTCCGTCGCAGTGGTGACTCAGCATAACACCACTGCCAGAGGCTAATTTGCATATCAAGTGACCGGACTTTTCTCTTGTTTGTAAACAAACGCGCTTTTTCAGAAATCAGTATAGAACGGACTAATGCAAGTATTTGGGGGCGCTTTACATATTGTTTTGCATAACTATATAGATATGCTACTACAACTGCGACAGTGAGTTGCATGACAATATATATTTATGCATCAAAGTGACCGTGTCGCTAGCTTCGATGACAGCACGTGGAGCCGTACAACCAATGTAAACATAGGATAACTACGCAAAAACAAGTAGATTTTTACGTATTTGCATACTTTCTCAATGAAAGTTAACTATTCTTTGACATTTGTTTATGAAAATGTGTAGACTTGTCAAACATGAAACGGATGAAAAGCGTATGCAATATCTTGAATGGACTGTGAAAGATGTGACGAATCGTCACATGGCGCTGGCCTGTGGCAGAGGTACTATGCTAGCTGGCTGCCGGCCGCATGGAACTCTGGGTAGGAGAGTGGACACTTATATAAACGGATAACTCAAAATTACTGATGACACCAGGTGTCCTTGAAATGGATAAACATTCCACCGGTAGAAACCACCCCTCATTTATGATAAAAATAAGTGCCAGTGAGTACGGAGGTTTGAGAACATGGAATGGCATCGCTACATCGTGGTTTAGGTTTTACACAACTGTTAGAGTGAAATGGACAGGATCTACGCTGCTTATAAAGTGAGTTTTCATGTCACTTAGACAGTGTGATTTTATGTCCCTTTGAGATATAGTGAATGTTGTATTAATTACCTATAATCTTCTCATGGGGGGTGTTGTAAACAGATAACGTACCCTCATCGCCTCTAAGATAATATGAAATGAGCGTGTTGAGTAATTATGCATAAATTAATCAATTACACGCTGGAGATGCTCACCCTTTTCGCGAACACCTAATACAGTCAATGTTTATTTGTTTGTTGTTACATTAGTTTGAGGCGCTGTTGATTTAGGAGATACACCTACTGTGTACTTTGATGTAGTCCCACTGTCGAGAAGATAACTTTTATTATAATTAATGTTTCAAATGTATAAATAAGAGGTATATACTCTACATTAGGACTACATCATATTTCAAAACACAGTAGGTTTATCTCCATTCTACCATGACGGCAACAACGCTTTGAAAACGTCGCTCTCTTGCAACGCGTAACAACAAAGGTACACAAATCCGCAATCTTAGAACATTCCGAAAAGTGGTCACAGGTAGTTATATCTGTAACAAATAATCCCAAAGTTCAAGATTAAAAACACCATAGTCTTGAGTAGTACAAAAAAGTGTTCAAAACAAATAGTTTTGCAAAGAGAAGTTGACAACTAACCCTTCAAACGTAGCTCAAAGACAGATGTTTTAATTTCTACCAACCTCCTGTGCACTTTTTGGACTGACCCCAAGTCAATTCTTGGAAATCAGCGCGATAGGTCATTTCTTGGACATCGAACATGCCATTTCCGTTGTAGGGTAAACAGGTTGTTGAAATAGTTTTTAAAATGCTAAACGAATATATTTCTACAACAAACTTTATGAATTTACTTAACATTCTTCTATTCATTTTGCATGTGTAAGTGTTATTAGTTATCAATTACCCACAGTAATTAATAAATAATCAAAATAAAAGCCTCTCCACCCCGAACTAGGATGTGGCTCAACTTGACCTGCATCAGAGTTAATCACTTTTCAAAAACCTCAATATGGCTGCCAATGTTTACATTTTCTGTGCCTCAGTAGACAGGTTACGGAGCAGGATGACAACACCGATCTATGATCTGGTTCCACATTAACCTGTAGATTAATGATGAATGATCCTGCTGGTACCATGTGATTACCAATGGAACTGAAGTATGACTGAACATCCGCATATAGAATACATGTTGTGATGCCATCATGGTTCTATATAACATATACAGTCCATAATTATGACACATACATTTTGCATAAAGATACGTACAGTTTAAAAGAACCTTAACACAAATTCACAAGTGTTGTCTTACACAAAAGAAAGCTTTAAACAAACCTGAAAGATTTTTAGATATTATGTTCACTTTGCATCCATTTCAATATTCATGATATTCTCAAAATTTGATAAATATAAGCGACACAACTTTTTCCATATTCATGAAAAATCTCGATTTCGCCGCGTCGATTCCGACTATATCATGAGCAGGTGTGTAAGAATCACTATCAAATTGTGATGATACTGCGAGTGGCACCTGCCATAAACACGTGCAAAGGCAAGTCAACTGTTCATTTAAAATAACACGGGAACATGTGGTACAAGTCAAAATAGGAAATTGCATCGGACATCGTGTCAAATTTAGAAATGCCCTTTACATGTCTATCATAAGACCTTTGCAAGCTTTACTGGGGCCTTGAATGCTGAAACCCTTGTGAGTCGGATGGGGACCTCTTTAACAAGACATGCCATCATAAGAGGGAACATGCAATGGTATTGGCTCACTTTAGTCGGGTTAGCTAACATCAATATTTCTGAACTGCTTATTATTTCAAAATGTATTTAATTCTTTCTCCCATAACATGGCTTGATCTTCCATCGCCAGCAGTGATTTATTCGCAGTGGTTTATTTTTTTTCACCCAATCAGATTTCCTGGCTGAGAGTGGAGAGTTGTGTCATCGCGTTTTGATTGGCTGGCTAAATTTAACTGACTGCACTATTTTCGGATCGGGGATACCCGAGATCGTCTAGTACAGGAAATCTCCATCTGGCAAAACAATACCGTAGTGACAATGTTTCCATTGCCGAAAGTTGGTGACCGAGAGAAAATTTGTTGGTGAAGAAGGGGTGTGATATATGGAGATATATCAGAGAATTTCGGCTTCCCAATGTACCAGATTCAGTTGCAGAATGAGAAGACGGTAACCGAAGCGAGATACCGCATCGATATTACGGGACCAGTGAGCAATTCCGGTACATTCTTTACTGGGCGTTTTCAAAGCTAATTACAAAGCAAATGAAACAGTTAATTAATTCATGTAAAAATACCGATGAAATAGTGAAAGAAACAATATTGTTTGGTATTATTTAAAAAAATGACTATCAACCACATAATAAATGTCACGTTATAACGAAGTGTTGATCTAGAGCCGATCGATCAAAAACATATTTCATAGTTATATTAAAATAATCGAGACTTAAAATTTATATTTTACGAAAATAAACACTCAGATAATCTGGATCTAAAGCAATACTCAATTTTAATGCAGGTAACGATCAATCTTTGCCGGACGGACCGTCCATCTCACAACCAAGATGTTTTGCAACCACAGCAGTTGTTTCCCCTTTCAACAGATGGTATTTATCCAGATCAATATATTTATGTATTTCGGCCTTTAATTATTTGGTATCTTTTCAACATGAAGACTTCAATTATTTAAACATACTATCTCAGGACAATTAAGAAACTCATTGTGAAAAAACAACATCACCCCGTTTAAACTTGAATGTATAAAGTCATACCTAAATCTAAATAAACTCCAAAAAGTAATATAAGTATTTATATTTCTTCTTAACTATTTTGATTTATTATAGGGAGCAGATAAAATGATGAAGATAAAGATGGTGGGCACCAATCAACCTTATTAGGTATTTTTTTCAAAAACAATATTCTTTTTTTTCAACAATGATGTACATTTATGCATATTAAAATATATTTTGTATTTTAGATAGGATGAAATAATCTCAAAATTAATTTCATATTATTAGTTTTAGGTAAAAACTCAATATCACAGTTAATTATTTTCAGAATTAACAGACAATACAGAGTATTGAGACATTTAGAATTAGGTTTGTCTCAAGTATATTCTTTAAGCCAAAGATTTATCATTTACCATGATTACTGAAAAAACCCACTTCTTTAATAATGCAATTGTTATATTATCACAGCAGATAAAGAGCCCCAATATGCATAGCTAGCTTAATTTTAATGATAATTATTTAGCATTTCTTGGGATGATAAACTGGACACATGACAAAATAAGAAATGTATTTTTATTTATTATTCTCCCATTACAAGGTTTACAATGGTCTATTTTTTTCACATAATCTAATTGGCTGCCTGGGAGTGGAAAGCTGTGTCGCTATTTTAATCAGAGACCTTAAATTATTCTAATGTGTAAATTTTCAGAACATGGTAAGTAAAGAAAAACTCAAATTTATGGGTGATGAAGAAATGACCAACAAGAGGTCCTCTAATAACATTTTACCATAAGCCTCATTTCTTTACATTAGCAATGTCTAATTTTAATACTTTTTACCCAATCGTGATTAATCTGCCACCATTAGAACTCGGCAAAATCTCGTTCTAATCGTGACAGATTAATCACTCTTGTGTAGATGTTTCGGTAACAACCGAACACAGTGGTTAATCCTCTATTTACACAGCAGCTGAACAGAAGTTAGTCCTCACATTATTACACGGCCACATGATTGGTAACAAGCTTGAAACTTCATAAATAGCTTTTCCTTTGAAGATGGTTCCAAGTCTATATAACTTAAGGTTTTTGTGACTTGAACATGAACTACATATTCTTTTACAAAGTAACAAAACTACTTACATCGATATCACCCGCTCATCTTGCTGAGTCACAGTCGGCTGAATCCTGTTTCTTGCGCGGCATGGACAAAACATGGTCTTGGCAACATGGCGGTAGGGTTTGAACACGAGAAGAAAGAGGGGTAACTTCAGGACAAAGTACATGTACATTATCGCAGTTGAGGCCATGGTACTAGTGAAGTTGTCTACAGTTACAGGCACACTTTTCTCGTACAATATCAACGCAAGCATCACGACCACATAGGCACAAATCATGATGAATACGCCAAAGGACTGGCGGATAAGGTTTGCGCTGATAGAACCGACATGTGCAGTGTTCTGTTGTGCTTTGTGGAAGAGCCACACACGGACTGTCATGAGAATGCTCACTAAAGGTAACGTGAATATGGCCGACAACTTAAGGACCTCATACCAGACGTTACGATTCTGGACTCTGTGGAAACTAAACAGCATGAAATCTATGTTGACAACATAGTCGCCGGCAGTGAATATGAGGCATCCTATAGCAATGTTGAAAGTCCATGAGGCGATTATGAAGACAACTACACTCAGTGTTGTATTGTAAAGTTTGAACTTCATTGGGTGACAGACCGCGACACAGAGGGTGATGCCTGTCATTCCGATGGATTGAAGAGATTCACTATATGCCATCACCACAAATACGCGGAAAATAGTTGCTTCAACGGTACCTATCTCTGAGTTGCTGAACAATGTGTACAGTAACATCACGCTGCTCACAATCCCAACTCCACCATCAGCCGCAGCCTGGTTGACATACAGTTTACTTGGTGATGACTTCATTTTGTTTTGCTTGTATATCACCATTATAATGATGATATTATTAACAATATTGACCAAGTCTGTAAGAAACCAGAAAGTTACACACCAAACATCATTGCACATTAAGGTGTTCTTTTCACCACTTCCATCTGTGTGTCTATGAGTCTCCGTTGAGTTTGATGTTGAATTGGTCGTATCCATTTTATTCCTTTAAGGGTCTTTGATAGTAGACTGGCACTTTGTATAAAATCTCCCTCTTACGAACGTCTTTGTCGATTCTACATATAGTCAGCAGCCGAAAGTGAAACCATATTCCTGAACAGAATTGTTTGATGGACTGTTCGGAAAACGTTCACACTGTAATTAACATACACGTGGTATTCTCATCGATCGACACCAGGCAGAAAACGAAGCTAATAATACATATTTATGGGAATTTGTGAGATCTTCCGGTCATGATGCTGTCGATCGGGGGTTGTTGTTTTCTGACGGTGTTGTCAGGGCGACATCATTGCAATGTAAATTGATAGTGTCAATCTACCGAGGTGCAATAGAAACTATATCTCAGTTGATTGTATAATTTTTATTTTCAGTTGCAAATATCTTATCTTAGCGATATCATATCCATTAAATGAACTGTACTGCCGCATGTCAGCACTCAAAGACTACTTCTGCATGGTTTTGTTTAAAAAATATAATAATTTGATCTAAAATTTTTACAATTTTCAAAGAAACAATTCGCATAACACACAACTGCTAATAAGACATCTTTTCTTTGAAAAACAATAAATGTGAATTTTACACCAGTCTTCATTGAACCAATCTATTTTGAAACAAAATAATTCAACCATAGATTACTTTTTACACACTGTTGCTGGAACGAGTGATGGCAAAAAAGTGAGTGAGTGAGTGAGTGAGTTGGGTTTAACGCCGCTTTTAACAGTATTCCAATCATATCACGGCGTGTCAGCTTAATGTGGGAGGAAAGCCCGAAGTGATGCAGGTCTTAGACGTTTACCACTTCGGTGAAACCCACGAGCACGGGTATGGTGCTGACAAACCTAGAAACATAATCGGGGCGAACCGGGATTCGAACCCACAATCATAGGTTTCTGGCGTGCCCAAGGGACGCAACTCTGCACAGCGAATCGCGGCGCCTTAGGCGACTGGGCCACCCGTGCCCCCGATGGCAAAAAAGAACATAATCAAATTGAACAACAGTTCTTTTAATTACATGAACAAACAAACTCAGGATATTTTCCTTTGCCCTTCAATTTAGTTACAAGCAGAAAAATATGGATATGTATTTCAAAGAAATTAAAACACGTTAAAAACCTAAGAGGCGTATCATCCGCACACCTAAAGGCAGCTGCACTAACAATCTTTAACGATAGGATTAACGGAGCGGGTGAGTGATTATAGTTTAACACCGCATCTGGACGTTGGAAGTGCGTGGCCGTCATCAAGACATAGTGGATAAGCACATTTGTAACTTTTACACACATATATCAAAATGTAATTATTTTAGGGTTTTAAAGGATCAAAGTGTTTCTTTCTTTCAAAGTTATGGAAACGTAAAGAAGATTTAGTTTAATTTTAAGCTTTTGACTACCAATTTCATTAATGAATACTCGAGGTGTGTACATATAAATTCTTTTTTTGTAACTCACCGAATAAATATGATGATCATCGTTATCATATTCAAGGTAGCATTTTATAGGGTACCTGGGGCGCTGGGGTAATCTAGTGGTTAAAGCGTTCGCTCTTCACGCCAAAGCCCCGGGTTCGATTCCCCACATGGGTTCAATGTCTATTTCTGCTTCCCCCGCTGTGATATTGCGGCAATATTGCTAAGAGCGACTCATTCATAGAGTACCAAGTGTCTCATCAGCAATATTTATCACGCATATATATTGATCATTATAGTCATTTTAATTCTTTGCTCTCCTTTTGGTGTATTTGAAATTGACAACCTTCAGTCAAGTCACTCACTCTGATAGAAATAAAGACACACCGGTCAAGTGAGTGAGTGAGTGAGTGAGTGAGTGAGTGAGTGAGTGAGTGAGTGAGTGAGTGAGTGAGTGAGTGAGTGAGTGAGTGAGTTCAATTTAAAGTCACGTCGGCAATATTTCAGCCATAATGTGACTTGTGCAAGTTATACAATATTGATAAAAAAAATGTCGACGACGGACAGTATAATTACTAGCATTATATCACAGATTGACTCAAAACTAGATTATTGAGGTACGACACAATATAAAAATGGGGCTATATAGATCGCCAGCAACAAGGTTAAAATCACCATACTGGGGACCAAGGGGACTTATGGTACCTCTGCTACCTGCATGGTTCCCAAGCAGGATTTCCACTTCCCCAAGTTACTTGCGATTGTTGCGAGTTTAGCCAGAGATTAAGAGTGAACAAATATTCTGCAGTTAAAATAGAGGTAGATATAAATATACTTTGAAAGAGCTGGTCTTACATACCTTCTCTGGGGGACAATACTTTTACGCTACTTCAACCCCCGTCGAGGGTAGAGCCACGAACAGTCTCAGTTACTAATTATACACAACTGCTTTATAAAATAAATAACTTTTTTACATCAAAATGGGTGAATTAGTTCTATATCTTTTAAAAAGTTAATGACTAAACGTGAATTAACATGTTTTGACACTGAATATTTAGCCCTTGTGATGAAAAAATCAATACAGGCAAGCAGGACATGCTTGAGTGTGATTCCTTTCATCACCAGGGATACAAAACGGAGGATTCTCACCTTTTAATAAATATTCGTAAAATGACCTCTCCAAATCTGGACTGACAACCCAAGTAGATTTCGGATGTAACATCGAATCACAGGTTTGTAATCACTGTATGGGATAAGAAGTGGCAGGAAAGATTTGTTGAGTGCTGCCTTTGCAGCAGCATCAGCCATTGTGTTACCTTTTATGCCCATATGACTGGGTAACCAACAAAAGACGATGTCGTATTGGCCAGTTGAAAGATCATTGTAAAGTTCTAAAATATCTAAAATCATCGAATGAGTCAAAGATACATTATTCAGTGCCGAAGGCAAGAAAGAGAATCAGATCTAGAAAAGATTATAAACTCTTTACATGTTTGGAGGTGAAAATGAATGATATAAATTGTATCGACGAAGATCAAATATATCTGTATTTTTTTAGATATGTCTTTTGTAAACCAGTAAACTTTAAGGTTTTTTTTGCTCTTGTGTCAGTAACTTTAGATCACTAAACTTGTTCCTAAGTCCTCTGCAATTCCTTTAAAATTAAATTGATAGACTGGCTCATGGGGGTTCAACTGGGGACCGTGATTGTGTGGAAGTGCCACTTCCAGGCACCGCGTGAGAAGGGGCAACCTCCATGTCAAGTGGTTCAAATGAATTTTGAACCGTAACATGAGCTGCAAATGTTGAAGTGCTCTGGTCCTTTTCTTCAACTGTTTCATTTGAGTTTTTGTGAGGCGAGCAACACCCTGGAGTACTTGATGAGATGAACCAGTAACAAGGGTAGTTTCTTGTTGTGGTTCCTCAGTCTGGCTGGCTGAAGAACGTTGACAATCTTGTGATATTTGTATATGTTCATCTAAGTTTATCTGGGCTTCATTAATCCAAGATATCACTGTTTGGCAGGAAGTCGAGACAGATTTAGATTTAGTAGGAGAGACTGGAGCCGAAGAAGAAATTGCAGCTGAATATGTTAGACTAGTGGTAGGTGTTGATTGTGCAGGATCTAATCGTTTTGCTTCAAAATAAGAGATATTATTTTTTCATTTGAATGTGATAATTTTGGTCTCATGTGCAAAATTCGGACAGGATATAGAAGATGCCACAGGCTCACCACTGCAGTTGGCACACTTCATGTCATTCGTGCATTCGAAGCTCTCATGAGCCCCACTGCAGCGTGAGCATCTTGCATTGTAAGTGCAAGACCTCGCACCATGTCCAAATCTCTGACATTTATAACATCGGAGTGGATTTGGTACATAGATTTCCACACCGATGTTACAATAACCGGCTTCAATGGATTTGGGAAGTGTTGTCATTCCAAAAGTAAAAAGATATGTATTTGTTTTGATAATGTTTGAATCCTGTTTCCTTGTAAGACGCGTTACAGAGGTTGCAACTTGTTCTTTCAACTCGGCTACAATATCTTCTTCTTTCATATCTGAAAGACAACGCGACCAGTCTCTGACAATGCCTCTACAGATATTCAGTGTCTTGCGTGCTGAAACAACAACCCGGGTGTTTACAAACTGCTGTAGACCCAGCAGATTGAGAGACTGTTGCCTCTTCACGCATTTCACTAAAAGTGAACCGCTCCGACGCGAGTGACATTTTTAACGTCTCCGCAGACACCTTGGATGCCCTTGGATACAGCAAAAGAATTAAGTTTTATTGGACTTCCATCTGCATCTTCTATGACCAAGAACCTTGGCCAAGAATCATTTCCTGAAGTAGATACTTCATCATCAGCAGAAGATAAATGTCTTCTCTTATTTGCTTTCAATGAATCAGAGTGTGAGTGTTGAGCCATGGTATGAGTTTCAGCAAAATTGCCACCCGCCATCGAGTGTCAACAAGGACGATATTGCAGTGGAAGCCAGACATCGTCACCAGGGTTACAAGGATGTTATACTCCAGAAATACAGACATAAATAGCCATGAATTCAAAAAGAAGATATGTCTGACTGGTTCGGCCTATGACAAGTTTCCCAAGAAACTCATAATTCAGAGGTCTATATCACCAGATTGGCCCATGAGCCACAGCTCTAGACTCTAGACAAATGTAAGAATACAACAGTTTTGAATATAATGTTTCAGTTTACAAACATTTGACACGTAATTCAAAGTTAGAGATTGTCCATGCACAGGGCATGACATGACCAGCCGATTGATAAAATCGGGCCCATTCTACCACCCGTCTAGGTGAAGTAAGGGTCGAAGTGGTGTGTTGAGCAAAAGGAACACTGTTCCTGTCTCCAGTGCCCTCAACCACCAGAATCCCGTCCACAGGGATGCAACCCACGCCAAACAGGTTGCCCAATTTAGTCGCCTCGTACAAGAAATGAACTGGGTGCTGAGGACATATTCTACCCCGGGTCCACACGGGGGAAGAGCTATTAATGTTACCCACCACTGACCACGTGGAGGTTGCTCTTCACGAGTGCCCACACCAGTCAACGTATCAGTAGTACCTTAATGTTCATGATTTTTTCGACCGCCTCCGTGGCCTTATGGATAGAGCGTATGGCCTGAGAGTGACAGTGCTGTGGTTTGAGCCCCAAGCCACGTCAAAATATTAAAGATGGTACATACTGCTACCCTGCCTGGCACTCGGCATAAAGGCGTTGTCAGTAGAATAAGTCGGTAAAGTCAGTAAAATAAGCTGGTATCTGTAAACTTTGGCAAATGGACAAACTTGTGGACCTTGCAGTGGTCAAATACTTGCAGAATGGCCATCCAAGAAGATATGAATACAAAACTAGGAAAGGATGCCTCTTCCTTCCGTGAAGAGGTGAGCACCAGAGTTCAAACTTCTGACATCCGATCAAACACACACCAGGCACAACTTTTTTGTCGTGATAATCTAGCGCTGCTTGAAGCTGATCCAGAAAGATTCGTGCAAAGATTTGTGACTATGGATTGACTGTGAACGTGAGTTTAACACTTCTAGTCGAAGCAACATTCAAAACAGAGGAAGCATTTCATATCGCCACCCCTACCACCACGAAAAGGCAAAGACGGTCATATCAGCTAGAAAGGTCATGGCCATCATGGTGGACTATCTTCCAAAAGGTCACACACAAAAGGGAGCATATTATGCCGCACATCTGAAGTAATTACTGGGCGGAATTAAGACGTGGAAACCTGAGAAAAGGTGGTCTCTCTCATCAGGACAATGTGCCAGTGCTCAAATCAGTCATTACAATGGCTACTACACACGAACGTGACGTTGATCCCCTTCACTACATTATACTCCTGATCTGGCTCCGTCAGTCTTCCAAAACATTAAGACTGCTTTACAAAAAGACACTGACCAGATCATATGATGGAAATGGTGGATATTTGTATAATTCTTATGAACTGTTAGAAAACAACTTAATCAGATATAGATGTGTCGACAGATGAAAATGAATCAATTTCAGTCAATCATCAAATCATATTTGAAATTGTATAAGTTATGTCAGAGGAGATAGCATCAAACATCAAATGTTCAGTAAATATCTATCCCTGTGAGCAGGTTAATATACTAGTATATGACGTATCATTTATGACATAACTCGATAAAAAGGAAGGTGAAAACTAAATAACAATTGAGTATTTTTTGTTGTTGCATCATTTCTGAATCTGAATGATTTGCCAAATACCGCCCAGTTGAGACCCGGGAATCTGTATGGCTGTCAAATACCGACCAGTTGAGAATTCTCGCTCTTCCCTCAATCGCTTATATTTACCAATCATTATGGGAGGACGTGGTTTGATTTATGTTGGGGCTCTTCATGATAGAATTGTTTTGTGCACTTTTGCACACATTTATTTGTCTGATGATCCTCTTGGGAAGCATGTCAAGACTGATGATGAAAAACAAGGCATTCCACAGTTTTCTAAAACCAGCCAAGGATCTGGGACATAATCTTAATGCCAGTGTTGATTTTGTTGATGGTTCTGTACTGCTGGACGGTACAGAAATGAGTGTCAACCCAGCGAAGTGCCATATCAAGTCGGCCCAGACTTCAAGGAGAGGCTTTCTGAACGACCACTGCATCGAGTTTATGTGTTGAGAAGATCAGCAATCCTGCAGAGTCCTATGCTTGAATGAAGTCGTCTGGCCTGAAAAGTGAAACTGAAGGCTTTCTGTTCGACGTTCAGAACCAGTCACTTCCCTCTGGAAACCGTCAATGTGTGATTTGGACTATGATTAATGTTTGTTGCTGACTAGCAAACATTTTTCCAATTGATTCTAGTGATTCTCATTATTTTTATGTTTCAACTATTTTAATAACGTTGTCATTAGTTTAAATCTTTTAGAAGAGCTTTAATGGTATGTGTTTATACCTTCAGTGGTATTTTGTATGTTAAATCCCATGTTAAATCAAAACCAAATTGCTTAGGGCAAAAAGGGCAAAAATACAGATATTGGCCCTTTCGACCCTTACACAAATTTAAAACGTAAATATTTTTCCTTTTTCAATTTTTTTTATAGAAACATGTATATAGGTGACATATTGCTTAATGAAAACAATAATGCGCTGAATAGGTAACCTTGACCGTTGAGATCACATGCACTGGCGCAACGAGAACAACCACTACACGCGAGACCCTTGAGATCACATGCACTGGCGCAACGAGAACACAACCACGCGAGACCCTTGAGATCACATGCACTGGCGCAACGACAACGCCACTACGCGTGACCCTTGAGTTCACATGCACTGACGCAACCAGAACACCACTACGCGTGACCCTTGAGTTTATATGCACTGGCGCAACGAGAACAACCACTGCGCGAGACCCTTGAGATCACATACACTGGTGCAACGAGAACAACCACTAAACGTGAACCTTGAGTACACATGCACTAGCGCAACGAGAACACCATTAAACCTGACCCTTGAGTTCACATGCACTGGTGCAACGAGAACACCACTAAACGTGACCCTTGAGTACACATGCACTGGTGCAACGAGAACAACACTAAACGTGACCCTTGAGTTCACATACACTGGCGCAACCAGGACACCACTACGTGTGACCCTTGAGTTCACATGCACGTGCACTGGTGCAACGAGAACACCACTAAACGTGACCCTTGAGTTCACATGCACTGACGCAACGAGAACACCTGTAAACGTGACCCTTGAGTTCACATGCACTGGCGCAACGAGAACAGCCACTAAACGTGACCCTTGAGTTCACATGCACTGGTGCAACGAGAACACCACTAAACGTGACCCTTGAGTTCACATGCACTGGCGCAACGAAAACAGCCACTAAACGTGACCCTTGAGTTCACATGCACTGGCGCAACGAGAACAGCCACTAAACGAGAACAGGCACTGACCATTGAGTTCACATACACTGGTGCAACGAGAACACCACTAAACGTGACCCTTGAGTTCACATGCACTGGTGCAACGAGAACACCTGTAAACGTGACCCTTGAGTTCACATGCACATGCACTGGCGCAACGAGATCAGCCACTAAACGTGACCCTTAAGTACACATGCACGTGCACTGGCGCAACGAGAACACCACTAAACGTGACCCTTGAGTTCACATGCACTGGCGCAACGAGAACAGCCACTAAACGTGACCTTTGAGTACACATGCACTGGTGCACACCAGGTCATCACTACGCTTGATCCTTGAGTTCACATGCACTGACGCAACGAGAACACCTGTAAACGTGACCCTTGAGTTCACATGCACGTGCACTGGCGCAACGAGAACACCACTAAACGTGACCCTTGAGTTCACATGAACTGGCGCAACGAGAACACCACTAAACGTGACCCTTGAGTTCACATGCACGTGCACTGGCGCAACGAGAACAGCGACTAAACGTGACCCTTGAGTTCACATGCACTGGTGCAACGAGAACACCACTAAACGTGACCCTTGAGTTCACATGCACTGGCGCAACGAAAACAGCCACTAAACGTGACCCTTGAGTTCACATGCACTGGCGCAACGAGAACAGCCACTAAACGAGAACAGGCACTGACCATTGAGTTCACATACACTGGTGCAACGAGAACACCACTAAACGTGACCCTTGAGTTCACATGCACTGACGCAACGAGAACACCTGTAAACGTGACCCTTGAGTTCACATGCACGTGCACTGGCGCAACGAGATCAGCCACTAAACGTGACCCTTGAGTACACATGCACGTGCACTGGCGCAACGAGAACACCACTAAACGTGACCCTTGAGTTCACATGCACTGGCGCAACGAGAACAGCCACTAAACGTGACCTTTGAGTACACATGCACTGGCGCACACCAGGTCATCACTACGCTTGATCCTTGAGTTCACATGCACTGACGCAACGAGAACACCTGTAAACGTGACCCTTGAGTTCACATGCACGTGCACTGGCGCAACGAGAACAGCCACTAAACGGGACCCTTGAGTACACATGCACGTGCACTGGCGCAACGAGAACACCACTAAACGTGACCCTTGAGTTCACATGCACTGGCGCAACGAGAACAGCCACTAAACGGGACCCTTGAGTACACATGCACGTGCACTGGCGCAACGAGAACACCACTAAACGTGACCCTTGAGTTCACATGAACTGGCGCAACGAGAACACCACTAAACGTGACCCTTGAGTTCACATGCACGTGCACTGGCGCAACGAGAACAGCGACTAAACGTGACCCTTGAGTTCACATGCACTGGTGCAACGAGAACACCACTAAACGTGACCCTTGAGTTCACATGCACTGGCGCAACGAAAACAGCCACTAAACGTGACCCTTGAGTTCACATGCACTGGCGCAACGAGAACAGCCACTAAACGAGAACAGGCACTGACCATTGAGTTCACATACACTGGTGCAACGAGAACACCACTAAACGTGACCCTTGAGTTCACATGCACTGACGCAACGAGAACACCTGTAAACGTGACCCTTGAGTTCACATGCACGTGCACTGGCGCAACGAGATCAGCCACTAAACGTGACCCTTGAGTACACATGCACGTGCACTGGCGCAACGAGAACACCACTAAACGTGACCCTTGAGTTCACATGCACTGGCGCAACGAGAACAGCCACTAAACGTGACCTTTGAGTACACATGCACTGGCGCACACCAGGTCATCACTACGCTTGATCCTTGAGTTCACATGCACTGACGCAACGAGAACACCTGTAAACGTGACCCTTGAGTTCACATGCACGTGCACTGGCGCAACGAGAACAGCCACTAAACGGGACCCTTGAGTACACATGCACGTGCACTGGCGCAACGAGAACACCACTAAACGTGACCCTTGAGTTCACATGCACTGGCGCAACGAGAACAGCCACTAAACGTGACCCTTGAGTACACATGCACTGGCGCATACCAGGTCATCACTACGCGTGACCCTTGAGTTCACATGCACTGACGCAACGAGAACACCTGTAAACGTGACCCTTGAGTTCACATGCACGTGCACTGGCGCAACGAGAACAGCCACTAAACGGGACCCTTGAGTACACATGCACGTGCACTGGCGCAACGAGAACACCACTAAACGTGACCCTTGAGTTCACATGCACTGGCGCAACGAGAACAGCCACTAAACGTGACCCTTTAGTACACATGCACTGGCGCACACCAGGTCATCACTACGCGTGGCCCTTGAGTTCACATGCACTGGTGCAACGAGAACACCACTAAACGTGACCCTTGAGTTCACATGCACTGACGCAACGAGAACACCTGTAAACGTGGCCCTTGAGTTCACATGCACGTGCACTGGCGCAACGAGAACAGCCACTAAACGTGACCCTTGAGTACACATGCACTGGCGCACACCAGGTCATCACTACGCGTGGCCCTTGAGTTCACATGCACTGGTGCAACGAGAACACCACTAAACGTGACCCTTGAGTTCACATGCACGTGCACTGGCGCAACGTGACCCTTGAGTTCACATGCACTGACGCAACGAGAACACCTGTAAACGTGACCCTTGAGTACACATGCACTGGCGCAACCAGAACACCGCCGTCAGAACACGGCAACTGTTGGTCTCTTCAGTTCACAAGCGCTTGGACATTAAGCACAGGCACAGAACACAGCGAGTTACAGGATTGTCGATGAAGAATTACGAAATAATAAAAGCGACAAAATCCTTTCCATTATCATAAACAAACCCCAAAGAATCCATTTTTCGATTCGGATTATATCATAAGGCTGTGTTTATGAATCAGTGAAAGAGTAGAGAGACCAGGCGTTCACGACCATTTGGGACGTGTTTACATGTAACCATGCGAAGGATTTTATTCGTTGACAACGACTCACATTAAACCTGTTAAACCCCTCTACATTACCGACCCGTGAAGATACGGTGTAGAATTATTCTTCAGTAACCCATGCTAGGGTAACAGGCGACGATGCGTATCGGAACAGGCGACTAACGGGATCGGTTGGTCAGACTGGCTGACTTAGTTGATGCATGTCATCGATCCCAAATGCGTGGATCGATGCTCATGATGGCAATGACAGAATTGTCTGGTCCAGACTCGTTTATTCACAGACCGCCGTCATATAGCGGGAATATCGCTGAGTGCGGAAAACAACACTGGTTACAATTCGATGGTTAATTGTGGTAATAATATTTATATCGTGTCGAATCAAACATTAACGCACGCTGATCACCCACCTAATTCAACTGACGCAAGTCCTAAATCTACGGCTAAACTCTTATTAATTGGAGGGACGTATCATATATATCCCTTCTGTCGTCACGTTTCACGACTGGAGATCCAGCTGTCTGTTGTCAAGGTGCGACACATCGCTAATGCGTGAAGGATACCAGCGGCAATGTAACAGTACATAGGCGGTAAATCCGGGACACTTGTTGATGGTGCTAATTGATTTACGTATTCTGATTAATATATATGTTGAGGACGCGTTTAGCTTTTCGAAGCTTTAACGATCACAAACACTTTTTAATCAAACAATATTTACCAATAAATAATACGTCATAATAGAATCAGTTATTATTAGTTTGACACGCATGGTATGAGCTCTGAGTGTCAACTCAGCACATAATATATTTTTTGTCTGTTTGTCTTTGTCTTTGTCTTTGTCCGCATTCAGCAATATTCCAGCTTTACGATGGCAGTCTGTAAATAGAGTCTAGACCAAACACTTCAGTTATTGACGTCACGTGAATCGATCTACTCAAATTGGATACAATGACATGCGTCAACCGATCCCGTTAGTAGCCTCTTACGACAACATGGGTTGGTGAAGACCATTTGCAATCAGGATCGGGTACAAAACATATGACATAACATTGGATTGCTGAATAATTCATCGATAATATGGTAAGAACAGATTACCAGTGCAGATCATAGGAGACTTTCAATGGAGTGGTTTGATACATTGGTCGCGTGAATGAATTTAATATTTCGGAAGGAAATATAACACTTCTTGGAAGAATAGTATTACTTTCCTAAAGAGCTTAATTTTAGCACTCAACCACCTCTTTTTATAACTACCCAATTAAAATGTGAGCATGGTCAAACCTCTTGAAAAACAATATTTTTGTTCACATGACGAGATAAAGGTAATGGAAAAGAAAAATGAAAAGAAGCTTTAGAAAAACCGAGGTTTGCAAGCACCAGCCATAGTTATTATTAAAGTTAACAAATGGCATGTATCAAGATGATTTTCAACAATCAAAGACACCCCTGGAGTCAACCTTTTCGAAATAAATTGAACGAATAAAGCCACTTTCAAGTGCACTCAGCAATATTCCAGCTATATGACGGCGGTCTGTAAATAATCGAGTCTGGACCAAACAATCCAGTGATTGATATCATGGGATACGGTGACATGCATCAACCTAATCAGTGAACCTTATTCCGTGAGTCGCCTTTTACGGCAAACATTGGTTGCTGAAGACCGATTCTAACCCGGATCCATTAAGCCGTGGACTAACTTATATGCTTTTCAATTAAGAACTGACCTTCACTTTGTGTGAGTTCATTGGAGTATGAACCTTCATAGAGTGAGGGCCAAACTGTATGAACGTCGTCTCCGAAAGTCAGTTCTTATAATTTTTTATCACAATTTCTTACCTCAAAGGATGTAGGCCAAGATCTAAACACAGTTTTATTGTTTAGTACGTGTGACTTCATGTTTACACTGACAGCCAAACAACAACCAGATATACCGCGGAATAAAATAGCTCCCCCCAAAAAGAGGTGACATGAGCGAATGGATGCAGAACTTGCTCTTCAGAAACATCCTACGCAACACATGTGTTCATATAATATCCCCATTAGATGAGAAAGGTCTGTAATGAACTACCTCAGTAAGTCAGTCACAATGACAGCGCGTCGTAATACATTTAAATCAAGTACAAGACGCCAAAATGGCCGACACGATAAACGTGACGGGAGGATTTCCGAAGTTGTTAATGAACCTGTGGCGGTTAAATGTGTTAGTCATCATTGATCAACTGACCAATTATTGAAAGGTGATTAAAGATGCGTCAAACAGACACCAAGGTAAATTCGTAAATTGCTGGAGACAATCACTGTCAGCCTAGACACAGATCGAGTCGATACTGACGATAGTTTGGATGTGCATTTTTTCGTTTGTTCATTAGGATGGGCCGTAGCGAGGAAAAAATTGTGAACAATCATGCAGTCAAGCTCTCTTACGTTTCTCAATATATACTGAAATGCTGAGACCAAGATTAAAGGTTCTAAATGATCAGAAATAATGTTTATGTATGTTTTCGTGCTAGGGAATTCCCAGGGGTTTCCCCAGGAATGTGGAAGTAGTCCGTCAGTGTTTACGTCATTTCAAGAACACAGTCTCGTGAAAAACGTATGAACGTCAAATTGTGTCGTTCATACACTTATGAACGTCAATTTCGCGGTCATGTGACCGACCTCTCGTCCAATGGAAAAGCCGTATATCGTGTAAACGCCAAATTAAAAAATTATAGTGATACAAAATCGCCTACTTTGGCTAAAATGGATTAATGTTGCTGTTGGTTCTCCACTGACTTTGTCCTATATTTATACATTGAAAGAATAATCATGAAAACATATATTTACAAAATAAATAAATGTGCGTGCGTGCGTGTGTGCGTGCGTGCGTGCGTGCGTGCGTGCGTGTGAGTAGCCTGTTTAATACATCTATATAGGACAAACTATAAGTTAGTATGGTTAAATGTATGTAAATTTATGTTGGTACTTGTTGGATTCATATATGATTGTGAATTTCGGAGGATTTAATGAGTGACGTGGTTAAATAGCAGTGTCACACTGTGCAATCTCAGGTCTACCTGAAACAACAAAGTGTCATGGTTCCCCCACAATTGTATGGCTCCTCCTGTCAGAGAATAAGTTGTATGTATTGCAGCATTGACAAATGTACAGCATTTCGTCTCATGTCATTAACAAAGTTTGCTTAATTGCTCATGAAAAGACTGACATTCCCCATTAACAATCACGTCAATAATAAAAAAAAGGTTTTACGTTTTGGATGCATGGTGGTCACGGATTGGCCCAAAGTCGAGTTGTGAGCGTTCGTGTAAGCATTTAGGCAAAATGTAGGCATCTCTCTTGGCATGAATTGTCCCCCTCCTTCTTGTTGATCTTTTTGTTAATGCATATGAATTTCTACTCGGATTGGCAAAGTAAAAAGAAAGTAATTTGGCCAAGAAGTAATAAGCTTCAGGTATATCGATGATCGTTCAATAACCATCAAAAAGCCAATTTACTTCACTTCACTGATGTACCCACCTGAACTAGAAATATAGGAGACCAGTGAGACCGCCTGATCTGTCTCATATTTGGATCTTGGAATAAAGACTCAGAGTGACAAAACACTCTCTTCGACACTGTATGATTAAGAGGGATAACTTCAACTTTCCAATAGTCAACGTTCCCCTTTTGTCGAGCAATATTCGTGCAGCTCTAGCCTTTGATGTTTACATTTTCACAACTTTTGAGGTAGAATCGCGCATGCTCTTTCTTCCAAGATCACAAAGCGCGTCAAGATTGATCAAGATTACAACATTCAAGATCTCAGTAAAACTTCCAAAACGTTTCATGGTAGACATGTGGAGGACATTTTCAATTTGACGCACGATTACAAAAATGATGTTCGATGCAATTCCCTATTTTCAAATTTTATTTTTTAATACATGAAGTGTATATAATACAGTTCAGGATAATTTTACAAGTAGAATCATGTTTCATTTCTAGAACTAAAGGCATATTTGAAATATAACATAACAGATTTTAAATCTTAATATTTTGTGGTTGCCATAAGGGGAATAGATTGTTGAACTGACGCCCGAATGACATATTTATTTTGTGTGTATTGCTTTCGAATATATTTTAAGGATGGACATATAAAGGTGAAATGATACATATCTTTGATATTGTCCAGATAACAATATGTATGTCATAGCTTTCTTCTAACACCAAATTCCTATTAGAAAATATATATCAATCAATCTATATCGGTAAACTAATCTAACTATTCTTAAAGTAAATTCAGTATAGCGAATTGACCGCCGCATACAAGATATTTTATGTTTCACATATGCGGCTAAACTCACGGTCACTCCAGCTGTGAGACAGTGGCTCATTATGCAAGTCTGCCCAGCCAGGCCGACACAAAGGGACACTCTCTCTGAGAACCAGTGATTAGTGAGTTAACTTCACGTCACAGGGCCGGCACACATGGTCAGTCCGACTGTGATATAAGGGTCAGTTAGGCAATATAACAACCTACTTGAATAAATCCGTAAATAATGACACACCCACCCATAGTTACAGCCGATCAACAGCTGCCACCTGGGATGTCGTGATCATTAGTTATGTAACGTAATGAAGGCCTGAGTTGTATATATACGGCGGTCGGTGGTAGCAAACTTCACTCTGCTTCCACCAATAAACGTCACCAACTCAACAGCCTTCTCTGTCCTTCAAGGTGATAGCCAGTCGTGACTGCTGCTACCGCTAATTCCCCCAATTAAGTAGTACACCCAAAAGACAAGCTACGTCACCCAAAAGACGCGCTACGTCATGTACATAATCTTTCAGATTTTGAAATGTTGTGGTGTCTCCCTGTATATTAAGCTTCGTACATCCAAAACTAGCACGAGCAAAATCAGTAGCACAAGGTGGAATTTATTAAATATTTCTTTGCTTCTAGGCTTATCTTTAAAAAAGTGCATAATATTTATATCTAGCTCTAGATGATAATATATTCGTCCATTCTTTGCGGTACATCACTCTGGCTTGAAAAAGGTTACGACAACTAACTATACATTCAACATCTTGGTAAACCCAAGCATAGTCCAGAACTGAAGTAAACAGAATGAGTTTAACATTACTTGTCCAGTTCTGTCTACCTTCTGAATCAAGATTAAATCACATTTTGTAACATTCTTTTATTCATGACAAGAGAAACGATTTGTAGATAGACAATAATCATTCAAGCTTGTTCCATTGTGACTAAAACATGTATCTTCACCAGTGTTTCTATCCTCACCACAACGACCATTCATAATGTGGATATCTAAGGAAATACATACGTCAATGAGGCTTTGACCAAATTTGTTTACAACCGTATCTTTTGATTTTAGGGCGCTTCGAAAGGATCTTTATTCTCACCAGCAATATTATTCTCGAGTAATTTGAGTGAGTGAGTGAGTGAGTTTGGTTTAACGCCGCTTTTAACATTATTCCAGTTATATCACGGCGTGTCAGCTTAATGTGGGAGGAAACTCCCAAGTGATGCAGGTCTCAGACGTTTACCACTTCGGTTAAACCCACGAGCACGGGTATGGTGCTGACAAACCTAGAAACATAATCGGGGCGAACCGGGATTCGAACCCACAATCATATGTTTATGGCGTGCCCAAGGGACGCAACTCTGCACAGTGAATCGCGGCGCCTTAGACGACTGGGCCACCCGTGCCCCCTCGAGTAATTTGACATATCACCGGTACGAGCACCTGTCTCTTCCTTCTAATATGATGCAAGGTGTGTTCCTGTAGTTTGGCAATATATTCTAAAATGATATTTCCTAAAAGATACATACCAATTGTATTGGTTTGCCATAAAATGTCGTGCTCATGATGTAGTCGGAATCGTACAACAAACGACTCTGCTTTAATTTGGAAGAGATTTCATATAAATGGTGTTGTCGTATTTGTTTATCTGTACGGGGATCCTAGATGTATGCATTGTAGGTTCGAACCCCAGCACTGATAATGACTTATTTACCAGCATCATACCTGTGCTCGCTGGTTTAAACTTCAGTTGTGAAAACCTACGACCTGCATCACTTCCCTAACACGTTAAGCTGACATGCGTGTGATGTGACTGAAATATTGTTTAAATCGACACTAAACCTAACTCACTCATTGATTGTAATTGTAGAGGAGAAAAGTATTTATTTAGTAATGCCAGTCACACACAACGGGTGGACATGACATCAAATTGCAAAAATCATGTTTCATTATGCTCCTTATGCTGGTTCTGACTCGGAAAGGAAGATCTGACAATCTGAAAATCGCCAGTGTTTAATTAAGCATTTATATAAAAACAGACATGATTCAGAACATATTTATTGGTGTAAAAGACAAAATACAATGTTTTGATGATGAATAGCAAGATGAGAATTGTGAATACTATACACACGGATATTGAGTGTATTCATCTTTGGTTGTCCTTTAATGTCCACATTCCTTAAAATTTGACGCATCAGTGACGGAGATTATGTCCGATGCAATTCTCTATTTTGACTTGGCCAGCGGACTTGCCCTTGCATCCGTTTGTGATGTGTGCCAATGGTTA
Source organism: Haliotis rufescens (assembly GCF_023055435.1). NCBI lineage: Eukaryota > Metazoa > Mollusca > Gastropoda > Lepetellida > Haliotidae > Haliotis > Haliotis rufescens. Next base: position 4,965,177 of record NW_025964223.1, on the reverse strand, counting down.
GGCAGGATACGCTTTCCTTTTCACGAACACCTGGTCTCATCACTATTTGCGAGTGATTCATAAACTATGTTCATGATATAGTTGGAACCGTACAATGGAAGATATTTCTTACTGATTATAGAAAGGGTTTCTTCGCTTATATTTATGTCTATTCAGTCTCTGCCACATACCAACCAATACATCCTCCAATATTATCATGGCTTGGGGACACTATGACATTAACTTGCGTAAAATAACTGGATATCTATAGTTGTTAACGAAACGACTCCAAACTCAAATTTCCTCGTCAATGTTGATTAATAACGACCAAGACGTTTTTGTCCGAGGATCTCGACCTTTCCAGAAAGGACATTGGATCCGACATCTGGTTTGATGTTGGGCTGCTGACCACCAACCCAGAATACTACCACGCCTGAAACATATGAATACATACTGTGTCATAAACATTAATACGTTTTCTTTATAATCTGGAATAAAGTTCAATGAAGGTTTTCGTTAGGCTTCAGAGCTACGACCATTCAGTGTGCAACAACAGAAATATAAAATCCGTCACATTTCATTGAGATTTATATGCAGTTTGCATCTGGAAAACATCTTGAGAACAATGATGATCTACCTCATGCTGACATCTTCGGCTTTTCATTGAATTGTTATTGTCTTTATGAGGGACTATTTACAGAGAAATGGTGATTAAACTGATTTTATGGACATACAGTTCAGCTTTCCAATTGTATATTTGCATTTTAGTGTGTGAGCGCTACTCATTGGTTTTTCGATAATTAGGACTACCATTTGGACAACAGAACGTATGCGTTTACCTGGCTCAACAACCCATCCCTTCTGGTCAGTCCACACTGCCAGAGATTCTGCCGAGATGGTGAAGTTCCACTGAGTCTGCACGCCCCGTGGTGCAAACACTCTGTTGAAGGCCACCAGCTGAAGATGTGGAACCGTCACCGTGGGGTTAGACCAGGATATGTACACCTGGATCACCTGGAATAAGGAAATCATGGTCAACTTTCGTACATTGAGTTAGAGACCGGTGAAGATCCGGGGAAGACTAGGTCTACAGTAACCCGTGCTTGCCGTAAAAGGTGACTATGCTCGTCGTAAGAGGCGACAAACGGGATTGGGTAGTCGGGCTCCCTGACTTTGTTGATGCATGTCAACGTATCCGAAACTGCGTGGATAGATGCTCATGATTGGAATCACTGGATTGTCTAGTCTAGACTCGATTATTTACAGACCGCCGTCATATAGCTGGAATTTTGCTCAGCTATACAAACAAACAAAGAGCAAGAAAACATCGAGGTAGGATGCACACTAAAGACTGCCTTCCTTATGTCTTATATTATGTACATTATATGATACTGATGCACCATAGTACTCCGTGGCTACATCTCTATGAGTATTTATACAGTACAATCTAAAACAGTGGTGTTTCTGGTCTCACAATGGCCGTGATGTGACACAGTGAAATAGTTGTATTTACTCAGTGTTACATACCTCGTCAGCGTCAAACGATCCTCGATTGCTGAGTGTTACTGAACCAGTGATGTCGTCCCCAGCTTTCACCTGATTGAGATACCTCATACTGTCATACACAAATTTGGTGTAGGAGAGACCGTAGCCGAAGGGGAAGAGAACTTGATACTTGGCGTACCGGTATGTGCGTCCGGCCATTGAGTAGTCTGTCATGTCAGGAACCTTAAAAAGCAATAGATTTACAGGAACTGGTAAGTATGAACACATGACCCGTGAAGATCCGGGGTAGAATAGGTCTTCAGCAACCCATGCTTGCCGTAAAAGGCGACTACGCTTGTTTAAGAGGCGACTAACGGGATCGGGTGGTCAGACTCGCTGACTTGGTTGATGCATGTCGTCGATTCAAATTACGTGGATCGATGCTCATGATATTAATTACTCGATTGTCTGGTCCAGACTCGATTACTTACAGACCGCCGTCATATAGCTGGAATATTGCTGAGTGCGGCTTTAAACAACAAACCAACCAATGCAACCAAGTAAGAATATACATAACCACTTTGCAGAACTGACATTCTAAAACGGTTGACCTCACACCATGAAGGAACATACCCTTTACGACAAAAGTAACCATCTTAATTGAGTTGTGAGGATTTGTTGAAGAATATGTCGGCAGTGCCACCAGAAGGCTTCCCACATTGTACCCATATAGATAGATAGATACTAAGATTTTCGTACGGTGTTAATATACTTTGGCCACGTGATTGGAAGCCTTCCGGCAGGAACTGAGTTCGGCCCATCCGCCAAAAGTACTCGACGCAGTGCCTCGCCAGTTGCTTGCGATGGGAAAAATAGTTCCATGATAACCTGAACATTGGGACTCTCAACAGCCCATGTAATGTTGAGGGGCCCCGCATTGAATAGAAGGAGGATGACTTTCGCACCAGTTGCTGAAAGAAGTGAATAGATAGTATAACATAACTATAACATAACTTATAACCTAACGTGTCACAAAAGTAATAACTCTGTTTCAGATTAGTGAGCGAGTGCGTTATTTTGGTCTTAAGCCGCTTTTAAAACCAGTATTGGGGAGACAGAAATGGGCTTCACATATTGTACCCAAGTGTAGAATCGAAACCGGACTTTCGACGGGACAAAAACAGTTTAAAGAATAGACAAAAATCGTATTAAAACATGCGCAAGCATTCACTGTGAAACCGAGGGATCCAAGCAACGTTATTGATCATAATATTTAGCCACCTTAATCATTTTAGTGTTGAGGATCTTGGGGAATTTCGTGACAAGTCCCCCATGACATCAACTGGTTTGTCGTCCTATGAAGATTCCTGGTTAGAATTGGTCTTCAGCAACCAATGCTTGTCGTAAGAGGCGACTAACAGGATCGGGTGGTCAGGCTCACTGACTTGGTTGATGCATGTCATCGTATCCCATTTGCGTGGATCGATGCTCATGATGCCATTCACTGGACTGTCTGGTCCAGACTAGATTATTTGCAGACCGCCCTCATATAACTGGAATTGCTGAGCACGGCGTTAAACAAAAAACAAACAACTGGTTTCTCCTGCCTACCCTGGCCGGCGGTGACAGCATCCTTCAGCAGTTGCAGCTGTTGTCCAGGGAGGTCCAGGTTGGCCTTGTCGTTGCCCTCAGATTCTAATTCCTGACCTGAAGTATTTGATACATATCATGGTCATAGTCTAAAATGTTAAACCCTACTATTTTGTCATTCGTGTCTTTCCTTGCTGTCCTAGTCATTATCCTACGTTTACGACATAGAGTCTTCTTACATTACCAGAGAGACTACAAGAAAAGGGATCATAAACCGAGAACATGCATTAGCTCACCTGTGCCAAGACACACAAAAATAAGACCCGCGCCTTTCGCTGCTGTCAGGACTTCCTCGGAGTTATACTGAGTACACTTATTGTCTGTACAGCCAGCTCCGTACCGCACAGCAGACCAGAGGGTGGTTATGCCTTGGAGAGGGTTGGTGGTATAGTTGGGGTTCATATCAGGAGCATAGTTTCCAAACAATTGTATGGTATTGTTGGCCATTGGACCCACAATCTGAAGGAAAAGTAATTTTGTTATTTATCGTATCATTGCAGACGTGAGGCAGAACGCGATAGTTATCTGTATTTTGGTCGCTTGATACAATTTTGAGGAACCCCGACACATTTTAAATATAAATTACAAAACGATTATTTTGAAGATCATAGTTCTGTTATTAATCGTACGTACAGTGCCGTTCCATTACCAATGGCAAAATAAGAAATGTCCTCTGGTGTGATTCAACACACTAATGCCAATGGAATGCTCCTTTCCAAGTTGAAGCCAATTTACACCTACCGCCACGTTCTTGTAGTTCGATGCCTTTAACGGAAGGACATTGTCATTTTTCAGCAACACAAATGATTTCAGCGTTGCCTCTACAGACAGGTTCCTATGAGCCTCGCTTTGAAGTACCGACAGGTTAAGTTTGGAGTATGGGTTCATTTCCGGGGGGTCGAACTCTCCAAGCCTCATTCTGACGTTGAACAACGTCTTTACATTGGCCCTGACCTCGTCTTCGGTAAGTTTGCCTTGTTTCACAGCATCGACTGAAATACAATGACTTTCTGCATGTGCATCCTAGATTATTCGGTATGTTATGTATCCATTCTATTACGATATGTATTCTGGAACTTGACATAACGATAGAAATAGCCATCTGGTCAAACACGCCAGAACACGCGAGAGTTAGTTACCTTAAGATGGAGAGGACCGAATCTATGTTGGCAAATTGGCTAAGTGTATTTTTTAGAAAAGAGATATCATAAATTATACTACCCCAAATTTAATAGGGATATTATAAGTGTGCAGATGGGGGATAAACCGACTGGATGTTTGGAGATGTTGGCTCTAGAATAGGAATCTATTTGGACATGGATCTGACTGAATCAGATCATCCCTATCAAGTGTAGAGCAGGATAGTTTGGATAATGGAGGTAGGTTCACGCCTTGAAATTTTAAAAAATCGCCTTGGTTATAATAAGTTATACATAAGTTAAATTGTCAAAGTTACAAAAAGCAATAACATGTTTATGTCTGGAGTTATTGTTTAATTAATATAATTGACAGTACTTCAAAAGATTCACTTTCATTCTCTGAAATAAGGACCCACAACACAGATTCTAGAACTTCCACCATATGCACTGGGCGTTTTTGTTTTCTAAAATATGTATTTTAAAAACATCGCATATAAGACATAAAAACATCGTATACCAACTGAGAAGTAGACGGGTTGATGAAGATTCGTGGAAAGTTCAAGGTTCAATCCTGCCTTTACACACGCTGTGACGGTGTCGACGCTGTTGTTGATGTAGTGGTGTTCGCTGATGATGTTCTCAATGGCGGCCTGGTCGCTGATAACGTAGCCTTTGAATCCCCATTCGTTTCTCAGAATATCCGTCAGTAGCTTCTTGTTGACACATGCTGGAACTCCGTTGATTCTTGAAAATAATTGTCACAAGTAAATTTCCATTTTTAATCAGAGCATATACCAGACATGGAAAAGAAAATGCTCAAGGCGCAAATTATCAAGTTATTGGCTTTGTTCGTGGTATCTTTACAACAACCTATTTATTCTTGGTGTATTCAGTAAATCAATCTGAGAAAGAAGATTACATGCAAGTCTACAAGGTGACGTTTCCGGACAGAATATTGTAACATGAACGTAAAGTTAATTTAATTAGCGTCCATTCGTAACAGTGAGTCTAGTGAGTGAGTTGAGTTTTAGCAACGCTTTGAACAGTATTCCAGTTATATCACGCCGTGTCAGCTTAATGTGGGAGGAAAGCCCGAAGCGATTCAGGTCTCATATGTTTACCACTTTCGTAAAAACCCACGGGCATGGGTATGGTGCTGACAAACAAAGAAACCTAATCGGGGCGAACCGGGATTCGAACCCACAAGGATCCTGGTGTGCCCAATGGTTTGTGGAACACCCTTGCCTCCGTTTCGTAAGAACAAGCAGGTAGCTGTATTGTTTTTGAGTACCAACTTGTTGAAGCTGCACATGACATTGTAGGTACCGGCCTTGACACAGGAGCGGAACGCTGGGAGAAAGGTAGTGCGCCAGTCTCTCTCAGACACCTTTGGAAAACAATACGCAAACCCTTAAGTACGTCAATGCATTTACATCCGTATGTACGCACACATGCTAATGGAAGGTAACATGTATTGTTTATTGTTAATTTACAGAAAACAAAAACAATGAGTTTGGAATTATGACTCCAACGTTATCTTAATACGCGGCACAAAACACTTGGTTCGTTATGATGAAAGAAACATACACATGGGAATAGGAACGCATGCCAGGTTTGCATTGAACAAAGGGAAACCGTTGTCAATGTGCTATGAAATATTTCAAGTATGATCCCGTACTTAAAATTCCTTCTTTGTAACTTGTGTCAAATTTGTCCCTAGGACCATGTGCTTATCTATGAAACGACGAAAACTGAGATCGGTGGGCCAACTCTGTGACTCTGTGAACGTGTGAACCTATTTCCAGAGACTGGTTTGCATGATCCGGGATAAGTTATGTACAGGTAAATAGTTTGACTATTGTTCATTTGCTGTGTTTTATTGTTGATTTGCTGTGTTTAACTACTTTCACACACTATCAGTGTTTTGTGACGTGCAGTTGATCTTTACGTTACCTTTGCATCAAAAGAGAAACGTGACACCGGAATATTCTCGGGACCACCATGGACATTGAAGTGTTTGCAGCCGGCGTTGGCTCTGATGTAGCGGGGATCACTTCCCTGGAGACCCTTTACAAAATTAGCAGCAAAGACTCCTGTTAGGAATGGATCCTCTCCATATGTTTCCTGTTGAAAAAGTACAATCAGTTGTACCTTATCCTTCCATTGGGGATCGTTATACCACCCAGCGCTTTAAAGACAGAGACAAAAGCTTAGCGTGCTACCAATGTAAGAGATTTGTCGATATATTTGAGGCAAATATGGTATTGATATTTCCGAAAGATCTCCTCCACAAAGAATATTCATCGTATTCCTTCAACACAAAGGACCGCTAGTCTTGTTCCAACATTCATTTCGAGCATCTGTACTTCCTACTAGACATGAACTTCTCATCTGATCGTGGTCGTTAGTCGATTCCTGCCAACCTGGGGTCTCTCACCTGAATCCTGCCCCACCTGGAATATCTCACCAGATTCCTTCCGCACCCTTGTTCTCTCACCTGATTCCTGCCCCACCCGCGTTCTCTCACCCGATTCCTGTCCCACCCGTGTTCTCTCACCCGATTCCTTCCGCACCCGTGTTCTCTCACCCGATTCCTGCCCCACCCGTGTTCTCTCACCCGATTCATGCCCCACCCGTGTTCTCTCACCCGATTCCTTCCGCACCCGTGATCTCTCACCTGATTCCTGCCCCACCCGGGGTCTCTCACTTGATTCTTGCCCCACCCGGGGTCTCTCACCTGATTCCTCCCCCACCTTGGGTCTCTTACCTGATTCCTGCCCCACTTGGAATGTCTCACCTGATTGCTGACCCACCCGTGTTCTCTCACCCGATTCCTTCCGCAGACCGTGTTCTCTCACCTGATTCCTGCCCCACCTGGAATATCTCACCTGATTCCTGCCCCACCTGGGGTCTCTCACGATGTTGATGACCGGACTGAAACAGCTGATACCCTTGTGGTCGCCATATTGTCCTTTCCTCATGTAGTCATTAAACTTGGCCCTCACCTCCACACCCGTGGCCTGGGCTACCCGGAATATCAGATCTGTGCTGCAGGAAGGGACGAAACAATTCTTGGTATAAGATACAGCTGCATATTATATAAAAAATATAGGTGTAGGATAAAGTACGAGGCCGAGGTCATGACTGGAAAAGTAAGGACCTCAGTGCGAAGGAAGTGTAAAAGTAAGACCGACCGAGGACGAGTACTTTATCTAACATATGAACCGTCAAATGAAAAGATTACATTTTAATGATCAAATAAAACAGTATCCTTTATCCAAATACTGCCGGTCCTAACACTGCATTGTTTATACCGCGCTGGGTGGTACCCAGCTGGTATATCGAGGAGCATGGTCTAATTTTAAAACAGCGCGCACGGCCGCTCGTGCTGCACGGAATTTTCGTTACGCGGCATCACGTGTCCTGTTAGAACATTCATTTGACGGAGACACGATGGATGAGGCAGACAGCGACAGAGAACTGTTCATAACCCAGTCCAAAACCGTTGAAAAGAGTGATGAAGCAGAGAGTGACGATGACTTTTTGTTTCGTTTCAAGGAACCTGGAGAGATGTAACGTCTGCCTTTATAAAAAAAAAGGGTTCTTTGGTAAGATTTCTTTTGAAAAATGGTAAACAATGAATCGTTTGTAAAATGGTTTATATATATGTACCAATCAGCGTCAGTCGAAAAAAGGAATGAATGCAGCCATATGTTATCCTAGTACTTATGTTGTATATCAAGTCATGTTGTAACTGTCGATGGAAATTCGAAAATATTCCGAGATGTTTATTTCTTTTACTGCAGTAAGGCAGCAGGCAAGGAAACTAATGCATTCTACTTCACAGCACTGAAGAAACTGTCTATATTACCACTCTAAATACTGAACTGTACAGTTTGGAGAATGTATTTATGCAGCATGTATGTATAACTACTATTTAAATGCATTCTCACTTTGGAGGATTGGAATCTGTTGTAATAGATTGAATTTGGTTCTTCAGTTTAATACTTTATTTAATTGAATTTCAGGTCACCGCAGTAAAGCCGTTCGGGTGTACAAGAGGTCTTCAGATGACCAAAAGGCATCAGTTTCCGACCTGTTGTGCGTTGTCCCTGACAGAAAGAGAAACGTTGATTCTGAACCAACTGCTCAAACTTCTGAACCAGAATCAAAAGTTTCTGTTAACTGTGGAAAATGCAAAGACAAGCAGTATTCGTTAACTATTAATTTCAAATGAAATAAAGAATTGTTGAAAAATTGGTTGTTGTTGTTTTTTTTGAAGGATTAAGAAAATCAGGTATCTGAAACGGGCTCCGATTTCTCAAAACAAACTTGAGAATTCTTACTCAAAATTATTTCTGACTAAATTTCTCTACATGTTTCCAACGCTAAAGCCTGATTTCAACCTATACTGTAACTTTGTACAAACTATCACACTGAAGCGTTTTTGTGGGCTAAATTTGCTAATGTCGTAAATCCGGTTTTGACTGAAAACTTGGTTTGTTTCGAAATCAGGGCAAGGTTTTACTTTAAACAGTAAGACCCGATAAGACCCCGAAAAAGTAAGACCTGCTACTGGGTCTTACTTTTGAAAGTAAGACCTCTTATTGGGTCTTACTTTTTAGAAGTAAAACCTCCAACTCCGCAAGAGGTCATTACATGAAATTCGAGTACCTCCAGTATAATGGGACATATCAGTGATAGGTTTATATATATATTTCACGTACTCGACCATCAAGTGCGGAGACCCATCGGGGCACATATCAATGTTTCGATTGTACATAACTGACGTGTCGCAGTATAGCTTAAATAATGCCTATGTGACGTAAATTGTTAACTCACTCACTCAAAGCTCAAGATCTCCTGTACGCTAACATGTTACTTGTTAGGATTGTTATTATACCGCCAAGGGAACAAGGGTCTCTTTCATAATGTCTAAAGCCTGGTTACAATTGGTCCCAAGAAAGCGATGCTAGTCGTACAAGGCGTCTAAATTGATTGGGGAATGGTTCACTGCGTGTCAGTTGACCACAAAATCATACTAGTATCACTCTCTTTATGTATGGCTGAGAAGATGAAAATTAAATATAGTCTCTGCGTCTAGTGTAACAACCATTGCGCCAACTGAATTCTAACCACCATTAGCTCATTAGTCGACTTCTGAGGGATTTACAGCATGCTGAGTGGTTCCACAGATACCTACAGCAAACAACGGAGGAAGTTCTCCGATCGTTGTTAATAACGTGAAAATACAGAAATAGTTTAGATGTAATCAGTTAGCGGTGTCGTAGAATGACAGGGACACCGTCCACATAAAGCGTTCAGTACTATATGGTCGATATGGTCGAGAGTTTCCTTAACACATTAACATTCATGGGTTTCGGGGATGCTCAATATTTCACGTGTGCCCAAAATAACATACCCCACGGTAATGCGGGTAGAACATAGTACAATGTGCTCATATTATCAACCACTAGTTTGTCGACGCGACCTTTCACGTTCCTTTGTGATATCGTTGCAACATTGCTGACATGGGCTTTGAACAACATTCACTCACTCACTCACTAATTCATACAGGGCCCATTGACCAATGTCCTTGGAGGGTAAAGCGGCGATAAACACAACTCACTCACCCACCTTGGAGGGTACCTCTTAACTTAATAACTACACTAGATTTAATATATCACGCGCATAACAGTATCTGGTGTCTTGCGAGATATTAACTAGTGTGTGATAATCTTGAAAACTTATGAATGATAAGGACCGTCAACACTGCACTCTGGAAGTATACATATTGTCCATATCTTGATACGGGGCGGTCGGGTAGCCTAGTGGTTAAAGCGTTCGCTTATCACGCCGAAGACCCGGGTTCGATTCCCGACATGGGTACACTGTGTGAAGCCCATTTCTGGTGTCCCCCGCCGTGATATTGCTGGAATATTGCTAAAAGCGGCGTAAAACCATACTCACTCACTCACTCACTCATATCTTGATACTTACAATTAACTGATAAGATGCATATCTGAACAATTAGAGCATTATCCTATATTTCCTCAGTACGGAGCATTATGTAAACCGCTACGCTTGATACTAATAATTACGTTAGATTGTTAGTGTGACAATGTTTAATGCATTCAGAGTAACAAAAACAATGCCGACACAAAATACATCATTGTTAACACCTGAACACCTGAACACCTGAACAGTCAGCCCGGCTAAATATCACGCCTCCAGTTGCCCGAGGGTCCGCCACGGCAGTAGGAATGCACTTAAGACAGAAATGCCATTTGAGGTCAAAGCGAAATGAATAACAAACAGCGAGCGTGGTGTCAGCGCGTCGTCATGAGTGCTAACATTTAGCAGTTCCGTGTCATTGTGTAGATCCTGCAGTTGGGAATGGTTGGAATTTCCTTTGACTAACATAACGCCCTTATCGGAGTGTTACATTAACAACAGTTGCAGCTATATAATTCAACATACATCCGCATACAGAGAAGAAAATACGTGGTCACGGTCGATTAAACATATTACACAAATATGAACTCAGGTAATCAGACGTGCTACTTTGTATACTGTGCATAACTGAATGCGTATTTAATGGAATATATTTTGTTTGCATTATCACATAAGACTACATTTAAAGCCAGTATTATTAATGCATGATGAATATGCATGCTACATGTAACTTGTTTATCGATATGACGCGTGCTCATACAGTCATGAGTCATTGTTTTCAAATATTTTCTGTGGTCTTACCTGAATGAGGCTCCAAGTCCTATGGCCTGGGGGAAGGCTGTGGCGTGCCCTGCCCCCGCGTCCCCTCGGAGACACTCGGTGTTCCAGGAGTAGGGTGTGATACCCAGTCGTGGTACAGCAGGGGCAGGGCCAGCTTTGGGCCCCGACCCCCCACGGGATATTTGTAGTTTGATCTCGTCCAGGGTGAGGCGACCCACGAGATCGTTGACTCTGTCCGCCCAGGGTAGGGATGTGTTTCTGAAGGGGAAGTCCCCCGCCACTAGTGATGCGAGGAAGAGGAGGAAAAGCATTGTTCAGGGACGACAGTGTGTATATGACTGGTTGTAGGACGGCTGCAGAGCAAGGATATAAGTAGAGGTGACCTATTTATTTATAGATGTGTACATGGATATGTATGGTGTCGTTTCCTGTTTTCCTTGGGATTTGAACCCGTAAAGATCCGGGTTAGAACTTAGTCATTTTGTAGTGGAGGACATTGTGGAATTTCATGACACCAAACACGTCCCCCATGACATCAACTGGTTTCTCGTCCCGTAAAGATTTCGGGTTCGAATTGGTCTTCAGCAACCGTCGAAAGAGACCCCTAACGGGATCGTGTGGTCAGGCTCGATGACTTGGCTGTTGCATGTCATCGTATCTTAATTGCGTTGATAGATGTTCATGATGTCACGCACAGGATTGAGTTAACCTATGTATTAATTGATGCTCGCAAGGATATGTATGGTATTTAAACACGTGAAAATCCAGGTAAGAATAATTGATATTCAGCAGCCCATGCCTGTTGTGAGAGGCCACTAACGGGCTGGCAAGGTTCGCTGGCGCAGGTTTGGTTGAGTGCGCAGATCGATGATCATCACTAGATTTTTTCTGGTCCAGAATCGATTATTTACTGACCGCCGTCATGTAGCTTCAATATTGTTGAGTGCGGAATTAAACAAGAAACCAAACAAACAAAGCTTTGGAATTTGACACCGGTAATTGCTGCTCTCCGCGAGGAACTGGTTTGAAAGCAGGTACTGCAATACAAACTATTTATGCTGTAGTGTCATGTGTGATCCCTTGAAACAAGGTACCGTATCTCGCTGTTGCGAATCCTACAATGATAAGTGATAGTCAGTTAGCTCTCACTTTGCTGCATAGAAATATTCCAGCAATTTCAAAACGGATGACATTACTTAATAGGCTTCAGTGCACCCATGTGGGGAACCAAACAACCGCCTTCGGTGTGACGAGCGAATAGGCTACCAGTAGTTGTGATGTTAGTTGTTTGTGACATTCAATAAGTACGTAAATCCTTCGACAAGATATTATTTTTGGTTCGTATGTTTGTTTTGATTTATATGCTTTATAACCGCATGTCTATGTTTGCCACACAATGTGGCGTCATGTAGACAAATTGAACAAGCGATCGTTTGAAATTGGAAGGTCTGGGAAAATATGTTGAGAAAATAGACAAATAATGTCGACTACACAAAATAATGTTGTGAAATTAAAAAAATTAGCCCATGGTTTTGATTAAATATATATCTGATTCTGAAGCTAAAAAATGTCAAGTGCCCATATAATATCCCCTACCCTGCACCAAAAGAATATCAAATGGTCAGTCCATTTCTTCATGGGCGCATGTATTAAATACGATATATAGCAAGCTCAGTTTACCGGAGACTTATCTTTAGTTTGTTGTAACGATAAAGACTTAGCTTTTATTTACCAAAGCAATAACTATAACAGAAAACGGCATAGACAAATGAAATAGCAGCAATCAAAGCTAGATGCATAGTATCAAATATACGTCAAAAGAACAAATAGAAGATCATGTTCGTTGCTCATGCTATCAACCACTAGTTCCCTGGACTTATCATATACAGGTCGCAATCATAATCGCTCTCATCGGCTGAAATTAGTCATTACCGGTTATCACATTGAAGTATCTTATACACTGCTATCAGAATCACGTATGATCAGTAACTAAAACGAAATGAAAAAAAGACAGCAAAAAAGGAGCTTTGCTCAATAATGACCAAGAACGTTTAGTCCAATAATCGTGAATCGGGCTGAAATGACATTAGATTCGGTAGCTGGTTTGACGTGAGGCTGCTGACCTCCAACCCACAATGACATGAGAGCTGAGAAGAACAACGAAATAAAGGTGTATCATAACGTCAAATTTAGATGGAGATTTTGAACCTGGTTATTGTTTTAAGGTTTTGAAGATTTTGTGTAAAGAACATCATATCAGAACGTTTCTTAGGACATATTAGAAACACATGATTGAATCAGAAGGTTGAAATATGTGGACAAAATTGTCTAAACCTACTGCCATATCAAGGCACCCTTCCTTGTTTCCTGAACACACGAGGAGTGAGTGAATAGGATGCGTTGAACGCCGTTTTGGACAGTATTTCAGTTATAACACGTTGAGGGGAAGCCTGTGCTACTTTTGTGATGAGAGAGGTGGCGATGGTGACCGAACTTCCAAAACGATGCTGTGGCGGTGAATGGGTCTATGGTATATATCGAAACAACCGAGGGTAGATGGATTTGTGACATCTTTCCATGACGGAGCGCATCCTTTATCCTGTTTTTAAATCCTGTCATTAAATCTGTTTTACTGAGTAAAACAACATTAGCTTCTTATTTGTTAATCACAATTAATAACAAACAGAAAGAAGCTCACTTGGTTCAAACGGTATTTCCATTCACTTAGAAAATAGAAATCGCCTAGGAATGCAATGCGTGAGCGAACGGCCTGATCTACTACAACTAAAAATAAGTTCGTTGTGTGTTATTCGACCTTCAAGATTCGTAAAACAAATAAATGAGTCCATTATCCGTCATCCAGGTGTGGGAGAGGCTTTTAGCTGACAGATATAATTGGTCACACTACTATTACGTGCTATGAAGATCGCAGCCTTGGTCATGAAGTAGTCTAACAGGTCAAGAGTTGCGTTGACTGTCGCGCCTAGTGTGTAAGAAACATGTTGTCAGAGGCTGAATGATGAAGATGTTTACTTTCATAACTACATGCCTCATCATCATCAAAAGCCCCTCGATTGGTTAGTGAGACAGGACAAGTGATGTTGTCCCCGGCCGTCACCTGAGTGGGACACTCCAAAAGGTCGTAGGAGAAGCTGGTGTAGGACAGACCGTAGCCGAAGGGGAAGAGAACTGGATACGTGGCGTACCGGTCTGTGCGTCCGTTCATTGAGTAGTCCGTCATCTGAGGCAACTTGTCACTCAGATGTACTCAAATGTACTCAGAAAGCACAACTACATGTAGTTCAGGACAACATGTGCGATGACATAAGATGACTTCGATGTCCATGCATGTTTGACTATTACTCCATTAAAGTTTGTTATTGAAACATATTACAATTCATATTTATATGTTTATCTTGGCAGCATTTAACTATTTACGCGCAGTCCCAAATCGTACTAAACACCAACTGTATCATGAAATACGTTACAGCGCTAGGTTATGGAGTATACAGTATATTTTTAAAGCAAAAGAAATAATTTCAGCTTTCCTCTTGGCCAAAGAATAATATGGTTAAATTTTAAATAAATATTGAAAAATGAGACCGCTCAGAATAATATATTCAGCTCTCGATTAACTGTGAAACAGATTCCATTGGGCGTAATAGTGGTGAACACTATATATGTTAATGGATGAGTGATCAGTGATTACAGCAGATGTTGTGTGAAGGGTAAGCATGTCATGTTCTACCGATAGCGCCCGCCATTCATACATTTAAACAATCGACAACAATGTAACCATTCATTGTTTTGAGTTATACATGTTAACCTACGGAATTGATATACAATGGCCAAGTAACCGGAAGTCTCCCGGCAGGAACTGAGTTCGGTCACTCCGTCAATAGTACTCGCCGCAGTGCCTCGCCTGTTGCTTGTGTTGGTAAAAATAGTTCCATGATAACCTGAAGATTGGGACAACAGCCAATGTAATGTTGAGCGGCCCCGCGTTGAATAGAAGGAGGATGACCTTGGCACCAGATGTTGAAAGGAGTAAATAAATAGAATATCATTGTAACTTATTGCATATTTCTCCCACGGTGTTAAAATATTGGCCAGGGGATTGGCAGTTTTTTTATATTTTGGTCCCTCCGGCAAAACTACTCGTTGCATGGCCTCGACTGTTGCGTGTGTTTGGGGGAAAAAGCTTCATGATAAATTCGACGTTTGGATAGCAGGCAATGTGATATTGAGGGGCCAACCATTTAACAGACGAAGGGTGAAGACCTTGGAACCAGAAGCAGGTTCGAGAGACGTAATGATACCTTGTAACGGCGGCAGTTGATTCATAAAAGCGAACGTAGTGTGAGTAATGGTAGTTGATATTATTGCCGTAGCAATTATTACAGAGAAATAACACTGATCATGTTATGACTTTCAGTGATATACCGCATGTCCCAGTTTCGCTGACGTGACCTGCCTCCACCTCCCCTAGCCGAAGATGACAGCATCCTGCAGCAGCTGCAGCTGTAGCCCTGGGAGGTCCAGGATGGCCTTGTCGTTGCCTTCAAATTCTAATTCCTGACCTGAATGGAATATCATGGAGCATCGGTAACAACTTTTGATCCAGTTTAAAATGGAATAAATAATATTCGAAGCTCCAACTTATTCTTAATCTGACCAGGTTTTCGGAGTAAATACATGTAAATAAGTGTTAGATATCAAATCAAATGTCAACATGATAATGTCACTTTATTTGATGATGACAGTAGCTAGCCTGTGATTTAAATGAATAATGTGTTACTGTCTGGGGAGTATTTGCATGGGTGTGAGTGCACACAGGGGGGACTATAGTTACAAGGACCACAGTGTCCAAGATGAAGACTTGTAATTATCATTTCTTCGCGCTTCATACATAAAATGACACCATACCTTGAGTTACAAAACTGTATCCAGCTACAATATTTCCAGATTTAACAGCTGCCATTGAGTCAGTGCAGCTCTTATGATACTGTCTCATTTCGTTTTGCTGACGACTGAATATAAATCATAACAAAGTCCGGATTCAGAAGCAGCCAAGGATCTCCACACGCTGAGCAGCATTGTTTCTGAAATCTCAGAGAAAAGGGACGTTGCCACCAGAGAATCGCCTATAATCTACTTAACACAAGCAACAATGATATCATTAGTTGTAAAATAGTTGGTTTTATTTATAATCTGAACAAGAATTTGAGATCACGACGGAAGACATGTAGCATTTCTAGGCATTCCACCCGGAGAGCTGAAAATGTTGCATTGGCGTCCCTGAATATTTGCAAAGCTTCAGACTCAAAGAAGTCATCATTTCGAGAAAGTCATAGTGAAGTTATGGTGCTTTTTTATAGCAATAACAGCAGGGATGTAATAGCCACTCCTCATCAACATTTGAAAGGATTAAAACATATATGTGCAAGTGTATATATCAGATCATGAGATTTATGACAAGATCTATGACAAGGTCTGTGGAAAATATGTAAGACATTTGATTCCACGTATAAAAATATATTATTGTCACGCTATTTTATAGAAGGACGTTTTGCTTGAGTGATAGAGGGAGAGAAGTGGCGGTGCGGATTTGTTGCTAAAAGCCATACAATAACATTGTTTAAACAGAATCGTTCCTATGCTAGCTTTAATGCAGTTACTCGCCTATTGAAGCTGCACATATTACTGTAGGTACCGTCCAGGACACAGAAGCGGAATGCTTGGAGGAACGTTGTTTGCTAGTCTGTCTCAGTCACCTTTTAACAACATATGCATTTGGCATCTATTCTAAGACAACATGAATGTTAGTATTGGACTACCAAGGTCATGCGAGGAGACCCTTTATCAGATATACCCCGATCTATGTGCCTGAATATACCATTATACCGGGACAAAACGATGAAACATGTTCATGTGTACTCAGTGTCAGAGTGAGTGAGTGAGTGAGTGAGTGAGGTTTTACGCCGCTTTTAGCAATATTCCAGCAATATCACGGCGGGGGACACCAGAAATGGGATTCACACATTGTACCCATGTCGGCTAACCACTAGGCTACCCGACCGCCCCTACTCAGTGTCAGAAAAAACAAAAGGTATGAATTTTCGGGAATGTCACTTATTTGTAACTGTTGTGAACTTACATTTATTGTTCTTGGGTAGCAGTTAAATGTAAACTTTCATTTACTGTTCTTGTGAAGCAGCTATATGTAAACTTTCATTTACTGTTCTTGTGAAGCAGCTATATGTAAACTTTCATTTACTGTTCTTGGGCAGCGTGTTCTCGTACCCGTCTTTGATCTCAATGTACCTTCGCATCAAAACTGAACCGCGAAACCGGTATGTTCTTTGGGCCACCATGGACATTGAAGTGCTTGCAGCCGGCGTTGGCTCTGACGTAGCGGGGATCGCTTCCATGGAGACCCTTCACGAAATTTGAAGCAAAGACTCCTGTCAGGTGTGGATCCTCTCCATATGATTCCTGTGCAGAAACGTTAATCACGTCTATTTCTACGAAATCGAGGTAAGTACAGATGTATATTTACTGTAAAAGCAATAATATTCATTGGTGATATCACGACAATCAAACACAGTGAAGAATGGTAATATTGAACAATAAATTTCAATTCTACCTGCGTCATGTTGTACTCATACAGGTAATAAAAGCGGAAAAACACATTTCCATAATCTTAAGAAGCCTACTGAACGATCGCGACTATATCATTAGCATGTGTTTATTAATTACTATAAAAAATGATGATACCAGGTGTTCGCAAACGATTGAGCGTTCCTTGGCCCACCAGTGGCATCCCTAACAATCAGTTGTTTACCTGAACACATGGTACATGTCAAAATAGGGATTTGCATCGGACATATTTTTTGTCACTGGTGTGTCAAGTCTATAGATGTCTTCCACAAACCTTATGAAAGGCTTTACTGAGTCATTGAATGCTGAAACCTTTGTCAAATAACTTTTAAAAACTCTCTTCGTAGAAAGAGCTGGTTCGATTGTACCTCAAGAGTTGTGAAATATAGGCACCGGAGTCATCTATCTTGACATACAGTCTTGAGCAAAGTATATTGCAAAATTGACCAGTTTTGCAGGCATTTCACAAAACGTTACAAATCCATGCGATGCGAATAGTTTCAGTTGTTTCAGACAATGATGTTTGGGGGATGGAGGTTGCGTCTCCAGCACCAACGTCCCCCAGAGACACTCTTTATCCCAGGAATATGGTTTGATACCAAGGCGGGGTATAGCAGGGGCGGGCCCAGCGTTAGAGCCTTCACCCCCACATTTATGGTATGATCTCGTCCAGGATGACACGACCTATGAGATCGTTGACTCTGTCCTCCCAGTGTAGAGTGATATTTCTAAAGGGGTAATCCCCCAACACAAGGGGAACGAAGACGAGAAGCAGAAGCATAATGTGGGGACGACACAAAGACAGCACTGACTATCCTCTCTGTAAAAATCATCTCTCTGGAAACCACAGGACCAATGAAGTGGAAACTTCACATGCTTCATCTCACCAATAATGACATGTTATTTCATTCACGAGGTCTGAATCGGATTTTCAATGTGGACGTTGTGACACCCATATTGAATAACCTCTGTATGATTAACAAAACATATAGTCACTAAATAAAGTGTTCACGTGTTTTCTCACATTGGTTAATTTCTCCCACTATGATAGCCACGACGCCTCTATTGTTGTACTCATGCTTGTTCAAATACACTGAGTACTGTTGAAACGAACTTTCTAAGTTTCCTTTAAACAATTTTCTATTTTCTATCATATTTTTCGCAAAAAAATGACAAAGCTAGAGTTGCTAAGTTTATTCCGCAAACCTTGCACATTCCATGACATGAACGAAAGACATCCATGCGGAACCCGGCCATCCTCTAAGCTCCCAGAAGTATCGTGCAGTGAGTCGTCTTCCCGCCTCTCGGTCAGCCCATGTGCACCCGGTTGTGTTTTCGCGAGCTGTACAAGGGAGTTTCTTTCCAGATCATATGTAATAGTTTTCTCATTTTTAAATAAAAGATTATGAAATCGCAATCGACACCTCTCACCACGTTCTCTAGCCTCATCCATCATCACTTTGAGGTGTTTGTGTATCTGCCAGACAGCATAGGAAAAGTCCTCGGATACCGAATAGCCAGTGTCTTTCAGGAGTTTTGTTTTGCCAAGTACAGCTGATTCTACATTAAAATCAAGGAATTTGACGGTAATTGATTTACCCCAGTTAACACGATGAGCTCTTTCAATAACCTCTTCAGTATCAATTTCCATAGTGTTTTCAGACTTTCTCGCACACAATCTTCACAATCTTTCCAGGTTTCGTTCTGTTGAACTTTCGGTACACCGTGATTGTTTCGTCGACTTGGATTTTCAAGGTAGTCCAGTTTCGTAGTGAGTGTTTCCATTTCTTTTCTCAGGGGTGTATTTTGTCTCCATATGACCACATTTTGAGTTCAAATCAGTAACCGTTGTTGCAAGTGAAGTCAGTGTTGCAGTCATCATTGATAATTTGGACGACAAATCAATCTGAACTTTATCAACTTTAGTATAAACCAACTTTATTTCAGACAGCAGTCAGATCAATATCTGTCAAACCTATTGGCGTTGACCGTCCTTGTTTAGCTCCACTGTCTCAGGACCAGGTTCTATTCCAGAACATAATAACAGTATCTGTGTAACCGGAGTGGTTTTGGTGAATGAATCCACAAACGCAGGTTGATTTATAGATGACAGTTGTTTAATTCAGTAGAATTAAATGAAAAGAGGCACTGTGAAAATAAATACACAGAGTTAAAATACGCACAATCCCTACACATACAAATACAATATTACATTATCTTATAAACAAATATTAGAATTTTATATGATCACATACATGTACATTGCTATGATCAGTCGTAATTAGTTTTTTGCTCTAAATATTATGAACATTTGTCATATAATATATTGACAAACATATCTTATTAATAACGGGAGAGTGGTGATCAATACATCAATACATAACTCACCATTTCAGTACATATGAACATTAATACATATGAAATATAATAGTCCTGACCAAGTGTATGGCACTGTGCCCTATGATGTCACAACATCATATACATCATTTGATTTACCGGAATACACCTGAACATATATATGTGCAGTTAGGTGCAGAACCTCAGTTTAAAGGTAAATAGCTACTAATATATGTATTCATTATATCAATAAGTTAAGTAGTATATCAACATGAAAATGCTATTTAAGATTGGCTATAATAAACATATTGAAGCTATTTATCAACTATAACTACATTTACCTGAATACGATGACAGATATGATATATATTTATCACACCTAATAATATAAGTACTATTAAAATAAGTTAAGAAAACATACATATGCACCTTAGAAAACCCTTATTATATCAAAGCACTAAATAAGAACACAAAACTAAACAATTTAAACACAAACTAACCTGTGACAGTTGACTGAATTGTTTCACCGATGAACTGAACTTGTTTCCAGAGTCAAATACAAGTGTAAATTCTAACTGACCAAACTGACCTGTCACTGAAAGTTAGGGGCTGGGGCTAGACAACAGAGACCAGAGAAACAATAGAGAAGGCAAGCGCAAGAGTGACTGTGCTATTGCAATAGTGAAGCAGGTTAGATTGGGAGGTTGAACAAGGACTAAGATTTAGGTATTAAAAGAAGAGCTGACCTTAAAATACACTTGATGATATATACATAATTACATACTACTACATCTGCACAACACATTTTAGACACACCTGGCTCAAGTTCAAGTTGTCATTGATGTGGAGTGAAGAAAAGGTATCGCAAGATGATTTTGCATATAGAGTTAAACTTCTGACTGCTATTGGTTTGCCAGTTTATAGTTGAGTAGTTCGTACAAATACATCATCACATGTCCTTCCGAAAATGTGGCTGAGGCTGTGGCTCCTGTTGTCGTTGTAAACAAAGGACAGATCAAGACACTTTGCTGACACAAAAAGTTTCAAAAGCATCACAGACGGATGGTGGCGGAATCAATGTGAGATAAATACACTTCAATCATTATGTAACCGTAAGACCTGAAGACCATATAGTTAGCAATAACGTTGTACAGATTACCATGCGGTAAGACAGGGCAATCAATGGCGTCCATTTTGAAGATTGGGAGTAAGGCAAGAGTTTGCAAACCGCTGTCATATAGCTGGAATATTGCTGGGTGCGGCGTTAAACAAGAAACCAAACCAAAGCCTATCTGTTTCACACCACTGGTTTGGGTGAAAGTTCCTGTTCTTGCTCGCCAAATGTCAATCGATACACCTATTTTATGTTTGTATGATCTGCATAACGTCAAACTTTGTGTATTGTAATAATATTCACAAAGCTTGCCCACAAACAGAAACGCCGATCTGTCTCAATCACGCATGCTCGCCACTATACGTATGATAAGTAACTAAAACGAAATAAAAAAGACAGTCAAGAAGGAGCTTTACTCAATATGGGCCAAGAACTTTTTGTCCATTAATCGTGAATCGTACTGAAATGACATTAGATTCGATAGCTGGTTTGGCGTTGGGCTGCTGACCTCCTACCCATAATGACACGACAGCTGAAACGAACAATGAAAAATAGTTGTATCATGACGTCCCCGTTGGATGGATATTTTGAAATTGGAAACACATGACTATATAAAGAGGTTGAATGATGTGGACAAAATTGTCTTAACCTACTGCCTTATCAAGGCATCACTTTCTTGTTTCCTGCAACATGAAGGGTGAGTGAACGAGATGAGTTTATTGCCGTTTTTGGACACTATTTCAGTTATATCACGGCGTGCCAGCTTGATGTGGGAGGGAATCCCATTCTATTTAGATAAATATACAGGACTCTTTTACTGCCACAGCTTCGTTTGTGTCCAGTATGAATGCCACAACACAATTTATAAACTCAAATGTCTCTGAAAGGATAAGAGAAACTATATGCTGCGTTTGTGATAAGATAGGTGACGATGGTGACCTTACCTCCAAAAAGAAGCCACGGAAGCGAATGGGTATTTATCGAAACAAGCGAGTAGAGATGACTTTGTGACATCTTTCCATGGCAAAGCGCATCCTTGATCCTGTTATTAACTTATAAATCTAGATTCGATTATTTACTGACCTTGTGCGATATCAGTGTTAGTGTGTTAAACAACATTAGGTATCTAATTTGTTATGAATCATAATCAATTACAAACTGGAAGAAGCTCACTTGGCTCAACAATCCATCCATCCTCGTCAGTCCACACTGCCATGGCTTCTGCCGAGATGGTGAAGTTCCAGTGAGTCTGTACTCCCCGCGGTGCAAACACCCTGTTGAAGGCCACCAGCTGAAGCTGTGGAACCGCCACAGGGACCATAGCCCAGGATATATACACCTGGATGACCTGAAGTAAGAAATTCTCTTCCCATACGTACAGACATATTTCCTTAACAATCTGTCTTGATATAATATTACGAATATTTTTTTAGGGTAAGCCTCAAAGGCTGTATTAGGTTCAAGCTGCATTTTCATTCACTTAGAAACTAGAAATCACCCAGGAATACTACAACGCCTGCTCGAACCACCTAATTTATGACAAGAAGAAGATAGTTCATTGTATATTTTTCGTCATTCAGGACTGGGAAAGGCTTTTAACTGACAGTTATTCGTCTCTCAAAATGTTTACCATGAGATAGTTTCTGAGGTGACGTTCCCAATATTGTCAGACAAACAAACTTTTCTCATTATTAGATAGGTTGTATATTATTCAAGAAGGAAAACATTGCTGAGATGTTCTCCATATTGCAACAAATTATTGCCGGATGGGTTGTTAAGTGAATATATACACCTTTCTCCATTTTGGGAGACTGGTATACATACGTGTAAATCGTCATCGATCAATGATATTTGAAAGACGAATGATGAAATAGTTTGTTCATGGTTATTCGGGACGTTTGAAAGTCAACGAAAGATGAAATGCTTCGTTATTCGTTTTTCAGGAAATCAAACGAGTGTAACGAAATATTTCGTTTTTCAGCAAGTGGTTATTGCATCCATGTATAGGACCTCTGACTATAGTTCCTGCTAAGTGAACTCTTTTGCATATTTATTGGTTCATGGTACCAAGTTCTTCATAATACAGGGGGGCACGGGTGGCCCAGTCGTCTAAGGCGCCGCGATTCGCTGTGCAGAGTTGCGTCCCTTGGGCACGCCAGAAACCTATGATTGTGGGTTCGAATCCCGGTTCGCCCCGATTATGTTTCTAGGTTTGTCATCACCATATCCGTGCTCGTGGGTTTCACCGAAGTGGTAAACGTCTAAGACCTGCATCACTTCGGGCTTTCCTCCCACATTAAGCTGACACGCCGTGATATAATTGGAATACTGTTAAAAGCGGCGTTAAACCCAACTCACTCACTCACTCACTCACTCAGAGTAGCACTGTGGCACTTTAGCAAACCTTCTGTGTGATAAATGTATTGATCTCACTCTCCTTCTTTGCTGTGCAGAAGGGTTGCTTATTGTTCACACTACTATGAAGACTCGCATCCTGGTAATGAAGTAGTCTAACAGGTCAAGAGTCGTGTTGACTATCGTGCCTACTATGTAAGAAGCATGCCATCAGGGGTTTAAGGGTGAAGGTGTCTACTTTCATAACTACATACCTCATCGGCATCAAAAGACCCTCGATTGGTTAGTGAGACAGAACAAGTGATGTTGTCCCCGGCCGTCACCTGAGTGGGACACTCCAAAAGGTCGTAGGAGAAGCTGGTGTAGGACAGACCGTAGCCGAAGGGGAAGAGAACTGGATACGTGGCGTACCGGTAAGTGCGTCCGTTCATTGAGTAGTCCGTCATCTGAGGCAACTTGTGAAAAAATGTACTCAGATAGCACAACTGCATGTAGTTCAGGACGACATGTTCGGTTAAAGTGAAATAAGATGACTGCGATGTCCATGCATGTTTGACAGTCACTGCATTAAAGTTTGTTCTTTAAAACATATTACTCTTCATGTGTATGATTCAAGTATGTTTGATCCTGGCAGTATTAAACTCTTTACCCGCGGTCCAAAATCGTATCAACCACCAACTGTATCACGAAATACTTAGTCATGATCTACCGATACCGCCCACCATTCATACATTTAAGCAATCGAAAATAGTGTAACCATACATGGTTTTGTCAACATACGGAATTGATATACAATGGCCATGTAACTGGAAGTCTCCCGGCAGGAACTGAGTTCGGCCCCTCCGCCAATAGTACTCGCCGCAGTGCCTCGCCTGTTGCTTGTGCTGGGAAAAATAGTTCCATGATAACCTGAACATTGGGACTCTCAACAGCCCATGTAATGTTGAGCGGCCCTGCGTTGAATAGAAGGAGGATGACCTTGGCACCAGATGCTGGAAAAAGTAGATAAATAGTATAACATTGTAACTTTGACAAGTATATTTCTTCCACTGTGTTAACATACTTTGGCGGCTGATTTTTCTATTTTGTTCCCTTTACGATGCCTCCATTGTTGCGTGTGTCTTGGCAAAATAGCTTCATGATAAATTAGATGTTTGGACTTGCAGCAGCCAACGTGATGTTGAGGAACCCACCATTGAACAGAAGAAAGGTGACCTTGTAACCAGAAGCTGGTTGGAAAGAGGTAATGATACCCAATCCTGGCGGCAGTAGATTGTGAAAGTGAATATCGTGGGAGTAATGGTAGCTGATATTGCAGTAGAGGTACAGAGAAATAACACTGATTATAACATGACATTCAGTGATATCCTACATGTCTCAGTTTCGACTGACATGTCCTGCCTCCACCTACCCTGACCGAAAGTGACAGCATCCTGCAGCAGCTGCAGCTGTAGCCCTGGGAGGTCCAGGTTGGCCCTGTCGTTGCCTTCAGATTCTAATTCCTGACCTGAATGGAATATCATGGAGCATCGATTACAACGTTTTATCCAGTTTACAATAGAATAAACCATGTTTGAAGCTCCAACTAATTCCGAATCTGACCAGGGTAGAGAGGACTATTTTCTGAGTAAATACATTAAATAAGTGTTTGATATTAAAACAAAATGTGGCAATATAATGTTCTGTAAAATCGAGCAAAACCTTTTAAACTTTTGTTTATGATTCAGAACATTGTGTCAACTTAACGTTATACACCAGTGACAGGAAACACAATTAATATAAATCTTGGTGTGCCAGAACAACAGGCAAAATGTTACACCTTGAAAACGTTGACTTTTGAAAACGTACTTAGTTCTTATTTTATTGTCACTGTTTAAACTAAACTCAACTCGAGATGATTAAAGTCAACTATAGCGAAGAGTTATAAAAAAGGTTACCTAGCAATAAAGGTTTTCCGAACATTACATAAGCCCACCTGTTCCCAGACAAGCGAAAATGAGATCAGAGCCAGTTGCTACTGTCTGGACTTCCTGGGAGTTATACTGAGTGCAGTTGTTGTCCGTGCAGCCTGCCCCATACCTCACTGTAGACCAGAGATACTTTATGCCTTGTAATGGGTTGGTGGTGTATTCGAGGTTCATGGTGGGAGCATAATCTCCGAACAGTTGATATGTATTGTTGGCCATTGGTCCGACAACCTGTTCAACAAGGATTTGTTGTTATGTACTTGGACCCTGCCAGTATCAAAATGTATCATCATCTGCAAACTGCAATCTTGGCATGTTTTCCAAAGTGTAAAAATACGACAGGATATGGCGAACAGCTGTATCATGACTGACTGTAAGGACCCATTCACACCATTTTCATCTCAGTTTTGCCGGTTACGTGCTATCTGCTTCATCAGATATTGGACACATATTATTCTGTGGCATTGATGTTTGTGTTGTGAGTTGTACGCTTTTCCTAACGCATGTACCTACCGACACATTTTTGTAGCTTGATGGATTTAAGGGAAGGACATTTTGGTTTTTCAGCAACACAAATGTCTTCATTGCTGCCTCAACAGACAGGTTCCTGTGAGCCTCACCCTGAACTACCGACATGTTTAGCTTTGTGTATTGATTCATTTCCGGTGGGTCGAACTCTCCAAGCCTCATTCTGACATTGAAAAGCTCCATAACTCTGGTCCTGACCTCGTCTTCTGTCAGCTTGCCTTGTTTCACAGCATCATCTGAAATACATGTTGTGTCCATGCAAGCCTTGATGTTTGCAACAATGTGTCTGTTTTGGTAATAAACGATTGTTTGGATCAATGTGCAGAATAATGTATAATATTTGTTTGGATATTGTTTAACACCACACTCAGATATATTCCAGCTATATGACAGCAGTCTATAAGTAAAAGAATCTGGATCAGACACACCTGAGATTAAAAACATGAGCATGAATCTATACAATCGAGATTCGATGAGATGCATCAACCAAGACAGCGAACCTGATCACCTGATCCCGTCAGTCACCTCTTAAGACACTCTTTGGTTGCTGAAGGGCGGTCGGGAAGCCTCTTGGTTAAAGCGTTCACTCGTCCCTCCGAAGACCCAGGTTCGACTTCACAATATGTAAAGCCGAATATTGCTAAAAGCGGCGTTAAACCATACTCACACACTTACTCACTTCTGTTGCTGAAGCCAAATTCAAACCCGCATCTTCACAGGTCAAGTTAATGATCTCCACTTTTTATTTTCTTATTTTGGAGAACAACATATGCTTAGGTTCGCACGTACGGGCAATAGGGTTCGGTGAGATACACTAAACAAAGCAACCTCAGCTCTGTTGGTAAACACTGTCTCCAGACGGGTAGATAATTCACACTGAGGTGTAATTACTCAGTACCATTGTAATTGGATACTTTCGACTGGCAACAGGTTAGGTTTTACATTGTAACAACTGTCTGTGCCTTGTGATATCTGATGCTACTTCAACTCTTATCAACATATAAAGGTTATATACATGTATATCATAATCTACTGACATTTAATATTTATTTCTATATGCATCAGATTGCATGATTTAACGATGGTCATGGGCTCAAAAGCTGTGGCGCCAAAAACTACAACCCACCTTAGCAAACATTCATTTCCCATCATTTTGTTATCACGTTTGTTGCTCAATGTACAAAATACCACTTGATGTTGAATAAAATGGACATGAAGCGTGCTTTTCCTGTAACAATCAAGAAAATACACATTATGTTCGGAAGACAATTGTGTTTTCAACACCGATACCACTTACCAATTGCAAAGAAAACTGGATGATCGTCGTGATAGGTCAATTCGAGGTTCAAGCCAGCCTTCACACAGGATGCAGCAGCGTCGACAGTGTTATTGAAGTAGTGTTGATTCGCTATGATTTCAACAGCGCCTTCGTCACTGACCACATAACCTTTGAAACCCCATTCGGTTCTCAGAATATCCGTCAGGAGCTTCTGGTTGGCACATGCTGGAACTCCGTTGATTCTTAAAAATTGAATGAATCAAATGTCAACACGATAATATCACTTTATTTGATGATACCAGGTGGCCTAGAAGTCAATGAAATAGTGTGTTACTATCTGGGGAGTATTTGAATCAGTGTCCAAGATGAAGACCATTTTTCCGCGTTTCCTTTGATAAGGATTGTCCATTTGGACAAAGACCAAACTGTGTGCATATGCCAATTCCATGGAGGTTGAATCGACACAAAAAACATACTGTGAAATGTATCCAGCTACAAATTCAACAGCTGCCTTCAAAATAACTGCCTCATCATCATATTCATCCTCTCCTCTCAGCACTTGAAAAATATACGTATGGACAGCTGCAAACACTAGAGAGCCTGAAAGAATGTGTGAAGTTAGCATATTATTCAGTCACAATATGCCGACCTACAGCATTTATGATACTGTGTCATTACTTCCTGCTGAAGACAGATCATAACAATGTCCGGATTCAGAAGCAGCAATGGAGCTTCACTGCACGTTGAGCAGCCAGTTTCTGAATTCTCAGACTATAAGGGACCTTGCCTTGACAGAATCATCTTAACACATGTAACAAAAATATCATTAGTTGAATAAAAGTTGGGTTTATATATAATCTGAACAAGAAGTTGAGAGCATGATGAAAGGCATTCAACCCAGATACCTGAAAATGATGCATGGGCGCGCCTGCATATTTGCTAAACATAGACTGAAAGCAAATGTTGAAACATACTTCTTGTTTCTGTGCTCTCTTTAATGTTATATTACTCACCTATTGAAGCTGCACATGATACTGTAGGTGCCGGCCATGACACAGAAGCGGAATGCTGGGAGGAACGTTGTGTGCCAGTCGGCCTCAGACACCTTTTAACAACATGTGCATTTTGCATGAAGCAATGAATAATTATATTCTAAGATTATATGAATAATGTTATTGGACTACCAACGTCAGGCAGGAGACCCTTCATCAGATATAACCCAATCTATAAATTCTTATTTTGAAGTTTAAGAGATTTTTCAAAAAACTTCAAAAGTGACGGTTACATAGTGTGCATAAATTTCACCTTTTGACGTTTACAAGATTTTTGACCGGAACTACTTTTCATGGGGATTCCCCGCATGGAACAATTTTCTATTCTCTCCCCTTCTTACCACGATCGTGATGATCGGTTATGCTGGACAATACATTAATGCTTCTGTTTACTCTCAAGTTTTCATTAAAACACTTATGTACATATTCGCATTACCCCTTGGATGCCACAGGGACACGTATGTCCCTCCTCTTCTACCCTCACTTTGAAGTCGAGTACAAATCGCAATATGTGACACAAAATACTCTTCAATGTTTTCAATTCTGTGGGAAATTCCCGGTTCTGTGATATCGGCCAATGTACGTTTAGGCCAAAGAAAATGACAGAAAATGACCTCTGAAACAATCAAAATAATGCCCGGACAAAACGAGGAAAACATGTTCATGTATACTCAGAAAAACAAATTATTTGTCAGTGTATTTTATTAACAGTTCAACGTACATTGTTCTCATTCCTGACCTTGAACTCACGTTACCTTTGCATCAAAACTGAACCGCGAAACTGGTATATTTTCAGGACCACCATAGACATCGAAGTGCTTGCAGCCGGCGTTGGCTCTGACGTAGCGGGGATCGCTTCCTTGGAGACCCTTCACGAAATTTGAAGCAAAGACTCCTGACAGGTATGGATCCTCTCCATACGTTTCCTGTGCAGAAACATTAATCACGTCTATTTCTACCTGTGCATAAAAGTGTTTATGATTAGTCTCGACTGACATGATATGGATGGAATCTCATGACATGCTTCTGATGTATCTGCGGAGGACAGGTTCTCCCTGTTTTCTTTTTAAAGTGGATTCACGATTAGGTATTTATCCCCTATGGTTATGAATAAAATTGTGACTGTCAATTCATATGTTCTTTTGCCTTTATTTTACCTTTATCAATCCTGGTATATGGCAGTAAATGTTATTCTTAAACAATGATTGGAACGTTAACCGTATAACATTGTTTCTGTTAAGGTTCGATAGAAGCTCATTGCATTGTGTTTGGACAGAGATTAGTTGTCAGGAATGTAGTACTATTTCATGTGAGCAGTTGTGAGGAAGTTACTATATTTAGAAGCTGGTGTGATGTGTAAACCCCCGGATCACCGTGGACTGTGATAAAGAGTTATAGAAACATGGAGAATATTCTATGTTGTGATGGCACTGAGTGGAAATTTCTAGATTGTGTGTTTATTTGTTAGTTGTTAAAGGCTGTCCTAAGCAAACGTCCAGCTATATGAATGCAGTATGTAAATAAACAAGTCTGAACCTGACAACCCAGTGATTGACATCATGATCTACGCAATTGGAATACGATGACATGCATTAACAAGGTCAGCGAGCCTGACCACCGGATCCCGTTAGTCGCCTCTTACGACAAGAATCGGTTATTGAAAACCTGTTCTACAATTTTGTGACACCCAGCTACAGCTTTTAACTATTCACATGCCCCAGTGTTTGTCCCTGTTCATATGTCCTAATAATCAGAGGAAAGTGTACATGACTACAAATTTATGCAAACTGAGCCTCATCACTTCTCACATGCACACTATGTGTCTCTACGTCATTATATTGATGCAAGCGTGAAATGGATGCAAAAATGCGAGTGTCCCGTGCATTGACAAGGTGACGCAGTTTTGTAATGATATTATGTAAATGAACTGCTGTCACCCAATACCATATCCTGGAATTATAAGACTACAGCCTGGGTGTTATCGTTTGCTTACTAGTTTTAACGTTCAAGGGTAGCTCTACACAATGCACTTTAGGCCAGGGGTCGACACTCGGATTAATTTGGTGTTATAAGACCGCTGTTATAAAACAATGAGGTAAGATGATGTTATATCAAATATGTTGTTCCACTGGTTCATAACCCCATGCCTCTGATCAAGTGGAAGTCGTGCAATGCTTTTGGCAGGGATTGTGATTAATGATTGTGGAAAGGGTTTTATTGCTTATATTTAGGGACCGACCATTTGATATTCTGTGGGGGAGGCCTGGTATTTTGTCTGGAGATTAGATACTTATATTAGAGACAAGAAATCCCAGTCACAAGTAGAGTCGACTGCACGATTTTCCGACGATTTCATGAGCATATGTTTATGAATAACTATCAAATAATGATGATGTAAGGGTCAAAATTGTTAGGTTTTTATTTCAAAATCATATTTCTTTTTGTTTTGTTATCAAAGTATTAAAAATGTAAATCATATTTCGTTTTTGGCAAGTATTACTTCATATTTCATTTCTTTTCCATTCCAAATTTATGTTTACTCATTTTAATATGCCAAAGACCATAACTGCTTTGAGTCATATAATATTTACCAGGTGGCCTCAGAAATTAGATTTTTTTCTAAGTCTAAGAACAATGGTGAGTTTGCTGAATTGTGTTATATATAATATTTTATCATTATCTACATGTGTTTAAATGTTTTAGAGCAATAATTTAGTTATAAAGTGTATTTCAGCGTTTGTTAACTTTTTCTGTTTACATTTGCATGGTATATCATGTCACTAAAAGTAGTAAATTTTATTAGGTTAATTCATTTATAATGCATATGTCACTATAATTATTTGCATTAATGTATCATTTGATCAAAATAGTAATTATTGTTTATTTATTTTGTATTTCAGTCAATCTGAAAATAACAGTAATTAAGTGAGCGAGTGAGCATGGTTTTACGCCGTGTTCAGCAATATTCCAGCAGAAATGGGCTTCACACATTGTACCTATGTCGGGAATCGAACCCGGGTCTTCGGAGTGACGGGCGAACGCTTTAACCATAAGGCTACCCGACCGCCCCAACAGTACGTCAGAAAAGAAACACATTTATGTGAAAAGAAAAGAAAAGAATGTGAAGAAAAGAAAAAAATGTTAACACTAAAGAATAAAGAAGTCTTATATTCAAGAAAGACTTAAAGTTATTACAGATGATACCAGGAAAACACCTTGAAACAATGTGTTTTAATGGCAGACATTGAAGCATAATCGTTTATTTCATGGTTTTCAAGTCCCTGCGTGAATCTTCTTTGAGAAAGATGGCTCCATACATGAAAAGAACTAGTACTCTATAGATATATTAGAGGCAAACGTAGCTTATGAAAACATTTACATATGCCTTACTGGTATTATTACTTTTCGATAGTGATTCATGAACACATGATTTGAATCGTTTAGTCGACTCTGCATCATGCAGAGATTTCTGTTGGATATGGAAAGGGTTTTGTCGCTTCATTACCATATATTGTATAGTTGCTTTGGGGATCATTGGACTTTCCATTAGCATTGGCATTTAATATTAATGTAATTGAAAACAAAGTTCATGGTGAATTATATATTCAGACCATGTATTTTTCATGAGTTCCCTACCCACAAAAACTAAGTATCAATAGAGTATAAGTATATACGTCACACAGATGGTGTTACTTTAAAAGAACAAACATATGATTAAATATATATTTTACAGAACGGTCAGTAATTACATTTGCAAATATAATATGAAATTATACATTCGTTGCATTGACTCTAGGCAAAGCGTT
This sequence comes from Haliotis rufescens, assembly GCF_023055435.1. NCBI lineage: Eukaryota > Metazoa > Mollusca > Gastropoda > Lepetellida > Haliotidae > Haliotis > Haliotis rufescens. Next base: position 4,933,091 of record NW_025964223.1, on the reverse strand, counting down.
ATAGAACATAACCTCAAAGATAAGTGTTGAATAAATGTTAAAAACTGTCTCTGACATTATTCATGGGATCTCGCAATATGTCTTTTGACCTAGTCTCTGCCCAGGTTTAAAAAAAGACAACAGGTATACGAGCTTGATTGTAGGTAGTCCATGGTCTAGTTTCTGTGACGGTTTGGATACTCGCTGATGTTTTCGCTTCCCCTTTGGCGTTTCACACCTGATTCCTGCCCCCTCCAGTGTCTCTCACCTGATTCCTGCCCCACCTCGGGTCTCTCGCGATGTTAATGACTGGACTGAAACAGCTGATACCCTTGCGGTCGCCATATGTCCCGTATCTCGTGTAGTTGTTATACTTGGCCCTCACCTCCTCACCCGTGGCCTGGGCTACCCGGAATATCAGATCAGGGCTGCAGGAAGCGAAACCGGTTTTCATTTCAATATCATGGCAATAATTGATAACGTAGAATGGTGTTATTGTCATATATTAATAGTACGTGAGTCATATTGTACAAATACAGGTAATAAAAGAAAATGTCCGTAATCATATAAAGCCCATTGTAAATTCCGACTATATCATAATCATGTGTTTATATACCAGTTGTTCGCAAAAAAACGTGTGCACACACTGACCAATCCGTGGCTTCCGTCACGAACACACGCAAAGGCAAGTCAATTATTCACCTTAACAAACACGGAAAAAAACATGGTACAAGTCGAGAAAGGGATTTACAAGATGAGCTGGGTTTTGTCAGGCTCGCTGACTTGGTTGATGCACGTCATCGTATCCCAATTGCGTGGTTCGATGCTCATGATGTCAATCACTGGATTGTCTGGTCCAGACTCGATTATTTACAGACCGCCGTCATATGGTGTGAAATATTGCTGAGTGCAGCGTTAAACAACATGAAAAAATACTCCTTGAGTGCTGTATAACCCACATCAAGCAACTTTTGAGCGGAGTCCTATGACATTGGCTGGGTCTGATGGAATACTGCTCGAAAATAAAGGGATAGCCATCCTTCTTGTCACAAAGTCTTGAGAAAAGTTTATTGTTACATGTCCCAGTTTTGTCAAGTATTTTACTGTTCGTTACACATTTAAGGAGATACGGATACATTCAATTGTGACAATTATATTTGAAACAGAAAAACTTTAACGTGCAGTTATTCAGGCGTGACGACTAAATGAGTTTTTTCATATATATCACAGCATGTGCGTACCTGAATACTCCCCCCGCAAAAAGGGAAAGAAAAAAAGAAGAAACGACTGATTTTATCATTGTGGTGAGATTATCATTTTTTTCATTATTCCCTAACTTACATCGTGCAACCATATGCAGAAAAGAGTACTTGTGTATGTGTTTGTCCTGTGGTCTTACCTAAATGAGGCTCCAAGTCCTATGGCCTGGGGAAAGGAGGTTGCGTCTCCCGCCCCAACGTCCCCTCGGAGACACTCGGTATCCCAGGAATATGGTTTGATACCCAGGCGGGGTATAGCAGGGGCGGGCCCAGCTTGAGCGCCTTCACCCCCACGTGACATTTGTAGTATGATCTCGTCGAGGGTGAGACGACCTACGAGGTCATTGACTCTGTCTACCCAGGGTAGAGAGATATTTCTAAAGGGGTAATCCCCCGCCACTAGGGGAATGAAGAAGAGAAGCAGAAGCATTATGTGGGGACGACACAAAGGCAGCACTGACTATCATATAGAGCCGAATCTTATCTACAATTGCTTGCATATATATTTTGCCGTGACCCGTTTTCCTTCTTAGATAAATCGTTTAACTATTATACCAAGGGACCGACCTTGACATTTCAAGAAATAACCTTATGAAAATAACATTATCCGGCCATAAATATTGTACCCAGGCGTGAACACAAACAATAAGTTATTCATGACATGCACATGGAAATAAGTTAAGCAACACCCGTATGTTCTCAGACCGGGCAACTTTAATGAACTAGTGCATGAGATGTGCAAAGGATTTCCATACCAAATAAATTATTTAGTGAAAAGGGTTGAGGAGGAACAGAGCTAAGATTACCATGAAATAATGTGTTTTGTTTTGGAGATGTTACCGATTTGGAAAATGACTTTATTTCATCCAAAAAAAATGAATGTCACTTTGGTTGCACAGACTAATTAAACTGTCAGTACCATTCACACTTCTGGTTCACGGAATTGAAGAACAATGTCCTGTAAGTCCAAATTTTGACGGAATTGAAGAACAATGTCCTGTAAGTCCAAAATTTCCATCAGTATCTTGTGCAACCTCCCTGAACCCGAACAACTGCTTCAAGACGCCTCCTCGTTCTTTGGGTCAATCTCTGGATTTGATTCAGAGGAATTCTGTCCCATTTGTCAAGCAGCAGTCAAGCAGCAGAGCGTATAGACAGGTGGGTCTATTTGTCGAACACAGCGGCCAAAAATGGGACAGAATGGGACAGAATTCCTCAGAACCCTCATTATCTCATGGTAATCTTGGCTACATTCCTCCTCAACTCTTTCTCGTCATTAAATAATGTATTTGGTGTGGAAATCTTTTACTCATTTCATGCACTAGTTCATTGAAGTTGCTCACTCTTAGATTATACGGGTGTTGCTTAACTAATTTCCAATTGTATAGAAAACGTCAACGCCAGAGAAGTTAGACTCGAAAATCAGCCGAAACACATTCCATTGGGCGCAGGAGGCAAAACAGAGGTGTAATCACACATGAATGCGTCAATGAAAATAAGCAATAACCAGCAAAATAACTAAAGCCACACGATATTGTTCAATCACAAAAACAAAAATAATCGGTCATTTTTGCTGTGGATGGAATTATGCCACATGGAACGAACTGAAGGAACACTCCATATGCAGTCCTTATGGCATATGTCACACGATGTGATTCAGAGGCCAGCGTACAGTCAGTAGCCAGTGTGTTCACTGCAGCATTGATGCAGGCCTCACACCTTCGCGTAATTGAGGCCACTAAATGTTGAAGAACGACCTTGGAATTGGCATTCCACATCCTGAGAAAGGATACGTCCGTGTTCCTGAAACGTTGTTTGAGGATCAGGGAGACGTTTCAAACGTGGTTCCATTTCATCCCAGACATGTTCGATCAGGCAATCTTGCAGGTCAGGGCAACACATTACCATTGTTCTCAGACAGATATTCCAGCAACATGTGGTATTGCCATATCAGCCATTTGCAAAATATCATTCGGCTATCTTCAAGCATCCAAATTCGCACTAAACACAGTCCTTCCTGGAGTCGTTACCCATCGCCGAACATAACGCCACTATCTGCAACGCGTTTGCCTTGAAGAACATATGGCGTCATGTAACGTTAATCTCGACGCCTGCAGTCATCAGAACGGTGACAAAGGTATTGTGACTCATCAGTGAGGATGGCCCTTCTCCTCTGACGTGCTGTCCACCAAAAGTGTTGTCTGCACAAATGGAGACGTCGACATTGACGTTCTGCCATCGGGACTGACCGTCTGCTCTGGGCGCCTGGAGCGGATGCCGTAGATCCGTAGATGTCGACGGACTGGTGTGGTACGAGCATTGAGGGTTGCTGTTTGAAACCTGTGTTGGAAATCTATGATTCGAATTCAGAGATGTTGTCATGAGTGGGCGTCCACAACGGAGACGATCTCTGACGCTGTTGATAACGTTACTATAAATGCAATATGGTGTTCCTGTTGACGAACGAGGTATATGATTCAATCTTTGCTGTGGCTATGGCATTTTCAAAACGTTCGAAAGTGGTGCATTTCTGAACCATGCATTTCTGAAAATTGCTCAGATACGCATGATTCTAAATGCACATAGAATGAATTTCTTTGCTCTGTAAACATCATCTCCTCAGAAACCAGTGGACTGATGAAGCTGATACTTCATGACATGCTTCATTTCACCAATGATGACAACTTAATTTGTTGCTGAGGTTTGAGGTTTACCCACATTGGAAAAACTGTTTTAATTAAAACTAAAAACATTAATCGGCCATTTACGTTCAGAGTGTAATATATAAATTGTGTGCGTTTGCGTGTGCGTGTGTGTGTGTGTGTGTGTGTGTGTGTGTGTGTGTGTGTTCATAGTAATTCCTGCAATTTGATTGGCTAAATTGGTCAATTACAAAGTCACCGGTACTCCAAACAGTTTGTGGCTTTCTTCCCATAATAACACTGTTCAATGGTCGGAGTATTATCATGAAAAAGATCAAAATGAAAATGCTTCTTACAGACCCTGCAGTTAATCACCCAACCAACAGCCCAGACTTTGACCCTAGTGACTATTTCCTGTACTGACAAATGAAATCTGCCCTACGTGGAAGACGCTTCCAGGATGACAAGGACATAAAGGCTGCCACAGAGGCGTGGTTAGAGGGCCATTCTGCGTTTTTTTATAAAAAAGTGGTATTAAAGTGAGTGTGTATGGTTTTACGCCACTTTTAGCAATATTCCAGCAATGTCACGGCGGGGGACACCAGAAATGGGCTTCACACATTGTACCTATGTCGGGAATCGAACCCGGGTCCCAAGTGGTATTAAAATCTTGAAGTACAAATGGAATAAGTGTATTGAAGTGAATGGAGATTATATTGAAAATAAGTGCAAAAGATATACTGCGACTTGATCTTATATTGAAGTTGCAAAACTTATTGAACGCGCCTCGTAAGTGAACAGTACTTTGGTGATTTCACGGCGTGTGAGCGCAAAGCTCTATGCAGTCACAGACGTCTATCACTTTGGTGAAACCCCGTACACAATTATGGTGTTGATAATCCAGGAATTTTCATTCATGCAGATTGGAAATTCGAACCTTCGATCGTCGATGTAGACACAACTCGATCTGCACAGCGAAATCCGTCGATTTTGGCGAATGGGAGAACCATTCCCCCACACTTTGGAGAGTACAGTGCAAAGAACAAGCCACTTTTACATGTTCTTATATCTCCCTTCTGACAACTACATTCAGACATGTACCATTCTTCAAAATCGGGCTGTATTGCGTCCGATACTTATACGTGTTATTATTTTATTGTTATTGTAACGTACATTCAAGGATTGAAGTTGTATTTATTGACGTTCATCAGCTGATGAAGACAGGCACGTGAGGCACTGTCTTCATCAGCTGATGAACGTCAACAAATACAACTGCAATCCTTATATTGATTCATAATTCATAACAAAACAATCCATTAAACATCAAACTTTAATTATTGGAAAGCGAACTTTATCAACGTGGAGAGTCGTGACGTCGTCCGTCCCAAACATTCCATTTTGAGTGACACCCCTTTGTTTTACAAACGGCAGAAAATGGCGGCTACCGCAATGTCATTCGCTTGAAATACAAGTTGCACCCAGTAATGTTAGCAATGGAAAGAAATACAGACCCGGCTTATGCTGAAAATGGATACATATTAACGTTCTGAGAACTTCTGGTGTGTGGCTGAGTCATACTACGGCTGCCGATGACGGGGATTACCGCATGAGGCGGCGCGGTTGGATTTACTGAGGCACGATAGTGTGGGGCTCGGTGATTTCTTTTGGTAAGTCGAGCATTCTTTGTTATAGCTTCGAATGGATGCTTCATTTCGGTCACCCGACAAATACATGATCTGTCTGACTTCAAAGCCTGCATCCTTAAGAGCCTAAATCGATGTCGCTCTCAGTTTTCCCTCATTATTTTTAATGTTATTTTTAGACATTGAGGAATTCCCCTAAATTATTTCTATATGTCTCCGCGCGATTGACAACGTAATCACGTGACATACTGACGTTCATCGGGAAATGAACGACAGTCAGCTTGGCAGTGTACATGTTCACCTAGGCGAGGTCACCAGCTCCTGTCAATATTTACATTTCGTATCCAAACATAAAGTAACTACATATGATGTCCAATATCTGACAGTCACAATTAAAATATGCTAGAGATTATATGCTACATATCGTTTAACTCAAAATTTGCATAATTCCAGTGAGGAAACATATTCTTTCAGTACAAAAGAGGCGAGGTGAAATTGGGTTTAACGTCGCGTCTAAGATTATTGCACTTATATAGCGACGCGCATGAGTGTGTGTGTGTGTGTGTGTGTGTGTGTGTGTGTGTGTGTGTGTGCGTGCGTGGCTGCTTGTACTAGTCCGGACTGATGCCGATTGATAGTGCTAGCACACTGAGATACCATGCTAATGACGACGAATAAAGTTTTAAGTTGTCACTACATCTACATGTACAAATGGATTTGGTAGCAATCGCTCGGAGTTAAACAATAAAGGAATACTGCCTGGTGGGAATGGTTTTTGTATGAATTGTTCTCACGCCGTTTTTCAAATTTCATCTTACGATGTCTAAAGTGAACACGTACACGCGGAAGGTACGCAAATGAATTCAGAGAACGCAGAAACAAATATCTGTATCCTTATATCCAAAGTGTCCCCGAACACCTTCTTTAGTGTGAAGTGATTTAGTTTTGAAGCATCTGTTTAAAATTCATGAACATACCGCCAAATTCTTGTGCAGTTTTGACTGGTTAAGTTTAGAGTATTAGTCGAATTCTTCAAGCTTCACCCGTCCTGGACCTTAATGGGTCTTCAGCATCCCAGTATCTGATATTCCGGTTTTGTGATTAGTCATGAATAATTCACGAACACCTGGTGTCATCACTGATCTTCAGGATCCATTTATATATTTTTCACAACAATTTATCCTTTTACGCCAAATCTGTTTCGAGACTGAAAAACAGATACTTAGTAACATAATACTTAGTGTATGCCGTATGTACTAAATCTGCATTGCACGTTCGTTAATATCTGTTGTAGCCTTTGTTATGTCGTACCTTGTTATGTTTGATCAACTCTTTCGGATTCCTGATTGACCAGCTTAGTTTGTCGGTCCCATACCAATGCTCTTTGGATTTCACAAGAGTAATGAACGTCCGAGACCTGATATATACATGTATCTTATATTTTATTCAAACCGGTATTAAACACAGCTCACTTCTTATTAAAAAATATAGGAACATAACCAGGACGCCCTGTGGTACATTCGGCAACGACTAAACATTTCAAACACTAAACTTTAAACTAGATTTCAGTACGTTGTGTAACACTGCTATATTAAGATTAAGTATATTTAACCATTTTGTTTGATACTTGTGTTTGTTTTTAGAATATGTCCTATCCGATCACTTTATACATATATAGAACACATATCCAATTCCATTCATTATAAACCTATACATGAGATACACAGGTGAAAAGTGAAGAATTAATAATGATTAATATCGACCAAGCGTTTTTTGTCCTATAACTTTGAACTGGCAAGAAACAACATTGGAGTCAATAGCTGGCCTGGCGTTAGGTTGTTGGCCTCCTACCCACAACGAAATGACACCTGAAAGGACAATTATGGTAGAACATTTATTTTGTTCAATGTCTTGACATTGCACTCTGTCATTTAGTAACTTGCACACACCAGGTAATGACGAAATGATTTTAGATACACAAATATTCTAATACTAATAATAATTTATTCGGTGAAGGGGTCTGTTGTATGTAGTCACCGTGGTAAACCTTTATGTGATAAAAAGCTAGGTTCTTATAAAAACAGCTGATTCCATTTTATTTCTTTTCCCTCTAAACGATAAAAGTGTTGAATAGTGACTTAATCAATTGTCAAAATATAAGAAATTATTCTGAACAAGCCAAATTGCCATTGTTACGTTACGGTGCCTCGTGAGAGAACAGACAGTGCGCATGGGGAGGTTCTTGTGGATCATTTTCCCCCAGTAGCCTTTGTTTGTGATATAAGCTAACATCTCCGAATCGGATTGTTACTGACTTAGTGCGTATCGTCATTCTTTGAAGAGTTGATCTTTCCTCACAATATTAACGACTGGTATCCTAGGCCGAGATCCAATTATCAACAAGACACCGTAATATGTCTGGAATATTTCTGAATATAAAACAAGTATGTTCTCTCTCCCATACAACGAGGATTGTTGTTCATGTAATCAACCACATTATTGCCTGGTACAGACTGGACTACTTCTGTTTTTTATATAATTTTGTTGATGTCGTAAGGGTACCTCGTGTGCCGCACGAGTCAGCTTACCTGGCTCAACAACCCATCCCTTCTGGTCAGTCCACACTGCGAGAGATTCTGCCGAGATGGTAAAGTTCCACTGAGTCTGCACGCCCCGTGGTGCAAACGCTCTGTTGAAGGCCACCAGTTGAAGCTGTGGAACCGTCACCGTGGCGTTAGACCAGGATATGTACGCCTGGATGGCCTGGAATAAGGACACGCCCAGTAGTTGGTTATATTCCAGATGTTGGAACATGCATGGGTCATATGTATGTCAACGACATTATAAGCAACTATAACTCATTGAGAAATGTTTGTTTCCCAGAAGGATATTCCTTTTAACATTTCATTAAATCCAAGCAGACTCAGGTGATGAGCTAAGTTGTCAAATTGTGAGGTGGGAAGACGGAGAATGTCAATGGTATAATCATTTTTGTGATCATGGGTGATGTTTGATAAAAGCTGTTGTCTCCTTTCAACAATCCATACCTCAAAGGCATCAAAGGATCCTCGATTGCTAAGTAAGACAAAACCAGTGACATCGTGCCCGGCTGTCACCTGAGAGGGACACTCCAATGTGTCGTAGAAGAAGCTGGTGTAGGACAGACCGTAGCCAAAGGGGAAGAGAACTGGATACGTGGCGTACCGGTATGTGCGTCCGACCATTGTGTAGTTGGTAATATCAGGCACCTTTAGGATTAACATGAAAGGATACATTTCATACATACGTGCCTACTGTGAACTTTAAAATAATACAGTGAACCATTATTCCTTGAAGGTTTATACCCGAAAAAAAAATTAACTGATGGCATTTTACCTCCACATCCATCTGCAAAATGTGACGTGGTCTTATTATTATTTACTTCTCTACCAACATTCCAACACTGCCATATGATCAAATATTGTCAGAGAATTAGGTTTTCTAAAACTGGAAAACAGTCTGCTCATGTTTATCCCTATCTGGCATGTTTTCATTTCATTTGAGTAGATGACACATTGTTATTAAATGTAATGGAATTATTAAAATTCTACTGAATATTGTTATGAACTAACAATGCAAAAGAAAAGAATTTACTCAAAACATGGCTAAACGTATAGATGCTGAAGAAAAAATAAATTGAACCAGAACGCAATCAAGCTTTGAATATGTTGAGGTTAAGTTTTGAGGAAGATAATTCATACCTACCGTGTCCATATATCTTGGCCACGTTACCGGAAGTCTTCCGGCAGGTACTGAATTTGGTCCCTCTGCCAAAAGTACTTGTCGCAGAGCCTCGCCTGTTGACTGGGCTGGGAAAAACAGTTCCATTATTGCATGTACATTGGGACTCTCAGCAGCCCAAGTAATATTGAGGGGTCCGCCATTGAAAAGAAGGAGGATGACCTTGGCACCATATTCTGGAAGTAGAGATGTAATGACCACTTGTTCAGTAGCATAAGACTGACAAATCGTGAGTGTGATTGAGAGAATGGGTTTTAAATATATTGAACATGAATCCTGGTTGTGTTATCCCATCCCTACCTACCCTTGCCGGTGGTGACAGCATCCATCAGCAGCTGCAGCTGTTGCCCAGGGAGCTCCAGGTTGGCCTTGTCATTTCCTTCAGATTCTAGTTCCCGACCTAAATGGAAACGTCGGCATAGAAACTTCATCTGGTAGACAAGTCTTAAATTGATGCCAAGAAACACACATCAACCGAAGCTAAGAACGTGTTCTGAATGTATGTGTTCTTCAGTGGTACGATTATGTGAATAATGTCTTAACTGACATTATGTCTATCACTGTCGCACACTGCTGTCACAAAGACAAAACTGACACGTGGTTAAAAGGTTTATATGCAACTAATGCTGTACACCGTCGTAAAATTCCTATATTAATACAGTCATGTTATTCACGTGTTGAACTACCCGTACAATAGCATATCAATCTCGAAAGAGAGTTTCGCATAAAAATTTGTCAGTTTCAATTATTATTTTGTGCAAATCTGGAATCAGATATCTCGAATCAGATTCCTGCAATAGCAAATGTTTATTTTTTTGTATAGAAACATTTACGAACGGGTTTAAATTGGGTGAAAAGTTTGCATGAGCTATAACCTCTTTCCACAAATGTATTTCGTCGCTATGGAAGATGGCCAATTCTTCCTTCCGAGAAAAATGGGTTGTCTAAATAATAATTAAGGGGCAGCTATAGGAACATAGGTTTTGGGGATATATTAAACCTTCTACCATGAATTTGACGTTTGACGACCGCATCACCGCGGCAGCTCTTATTAATACAATAGTACTATTTTCAGTCATTGTCGGTAGACATATTTAAATAATTATATCTACAATTACAGGTTACATAATGCACAGATGTGGTTACTACGATATTCAAAGGATGTGTGGTAATACATTTCGTGCAGAAAACACGATAGAAATCTACAAAGGGAATGTTTTTACGTTTTGGAGACAATAGAGAGCTTGGAATTTTGGCGCTTTTCTACATACGACTGTGACGTCATATCTTTTGCTTCACAATGATCGATATAACGTCATAATGGTGACGTACGATGTAGAGCGAAAGCCTTGCAAAGCTTGCTTTGTTTTCTATAGGGATGCCCACCTCATGTTAGCTTAACAAGTCTCCGTGGTTATATGCTTTCAATGCCTGCCATATGTTCGAGTGAAGTATAATGGTGTAAACAAACTGCTTGAGTATATACAGCACCATATTTTGTTCGGTGATTCCGCAATTCAGATCGATAACCCATTCAAAACACTGGACTCAACCCATGCCGCTTCACTCAGTATATTTCCTAACACCAAAGAGATCGCATTTGTTTAGTCATGGTAGAATGGAGATAGACATACTGTGTTTTCAATGTAGAGCTGGGTTACCTGTAGATTTAGCCGCGCTAAATGCAACATTTTAACCCTCACGCTGCGCGTTCGGTTCCAAATTCAATTTAGCTCGGTTAAATATACAGGTAACGTAGCTCTACATTGAAAACACAGTATGTGTATCTCCTGATTAACTCACCTGTGCCAAGACACACAAAAATGAGGTCAGAGGCTGTTACTGCAATTCGGACTTGGTGGGAGTTATACTGAGTGCATTTGTTGTCCATGCAGCCTGCCGCATACCTCACTGTAGACCAGAGATATTGTAAGCCCTGTAGAGGTGTGGTGGTGTATTCGCGGTTCATTGCGGGAGCATAGTCTCCAAACTGTTCATATGGATTGTTGGCCATTGGTCCGACAGCCTGTTGGACAATGACTGCTTTTCATTTTGTGAACAGTGGCAAGGAGGAAAGTAAGAAATGGTATGGAAATCTTTAATTACAGCCTTCACCATGTAAAACTTATTAATGTTGTGTAAATACGACATAATTTATATGGGAACTGTTTTCAATCTCGTAACCTACCGCTACGTTTTGGTAGCTTGATGGCTTCAAGGGAAGGACATTGTCTTGGTTTTTCAGCAACACAAATGTCTTCAATGCTGCCTCAACAGACAGGTTCCTGTGAGCTTCGCCCTGCACTATTGATATGTTTAGTTTTGTATATTGATTCATTTCCGGTGGGTCGAACTCTCCAAGCCTCATTCTGACATTGAACAGCTCCTTAACTCTGATCCTAACCTCGTCTTCAGTCAGCTTGCCTTGTTTCGCAGCATCAACTGAAGGACACAAAATAGTACTGGTACAGCACCTTGTCCATTTTAGAGCCATACCTCCAGGTTGACAGTTAGCATTGTTTAAAGTAACACTTAAAGGGAAATAAGGTTGCGAGAAAATGCGATGTGTCAAGCAACAAGACTTCAGCTCAGGCAAACGTGGTGTGAGGTGGTTATTTTCCACAATCTAACAACTTAACATTGATGCTACAAGAGAATCTCGGCACTACATGTGCCGAGTATATAATTGCCGTTAGTTATCAAAATGTCATTAACACTCATATATTAAATCGATTGAGAAATGATCAAGTTAGATTCATTGTAAATGGACAATATACTCTTGCTACCAAATCGTCAACAACGGCCTGTAAGGACAGTTTTGTTTCCAATTTCCTTAAGTAATATTAGTCATTAAGATTCATATAATTCTGGTCTTCGTCTTGTTGAATACAGGTGTATTTTGTATCTCTTAATGGCAAGAACAGGCCACCATACATATTGACGTTGTCCCTTCACCCAAAAACCTATGAACTTGGCATGAACATGTGCACAATGAAATAATAAACAATAACATCCAAATTTGGATACAATCATGCCCTAAACAGATTGACAAGGAAAGGGACTCTCGGTGGTATACTCAAATTATGCGAAACATGCACGTACCCACTGACAGAAACACCTGTTCGGCGTTAAAAAAGGACAATTCGAGGTTGCATCCAGCCTTCACACATGCGGTGACGGTGTCGACGCTGTTGTTGAGGTAGTGGTGTTTAGTGATGATGTTCTCAATGGCAGCTTCGTCACTGACCACGTAACCTTTGAAACCCCATTCGGTTCTCAGAATATCCGTCAGAAGCTTCTTGTTGGCACATGCTGGAACTCCGTTGATGCTTAAAAATAAGTGATTCACATATGGATTAGATATTCAAGAGATTATACCATTTCTACATATTATAATGCAAGATACACATACAGGATGTTTAAGGTTTCAATGTTAGGGTTTGCAGTTGTAAGAAGATGGATGCCTGTGGAATAATGAGTTGTCACTAAATTAGTTCAAGTAACATTTGCGTTGTACCAACCTGTTATAGCTACACATGATACTGTAGGTACCGGCCTTGACACAGGAGCGGAAGGCTGGGAGAAACGTTGTGCGCCAATCTCTTTCAGACACCTGAAAAGGTTTGTGTGTTTGTTGTTTAATGCCGAACTCAGCAATATTCCAGCTACATGACGGCGGTCTGAAAGTTATCGAGTCTGGACCAGATAATCCAGTGATTGACATCATAAACATCGACCCATGCAACTTGGATCGATGACAGGCAACAACCAAGTCAGCGAGCCTGTCCACCCGATCCCTTTATTTGCCTTTTACAAGCATACTCGCTTTTTACGACAAGCATGGGTTGCTGAAAAAATTCTACCCCTGATCGTCACGGCTCACACCTGAAAAGAACAATTCAGTATTCTATATGCATTCATTGATATAATTGTTCATAAACTATTATATTTCGGTTTTCTTGCTAAAATATAACAACAAAAGACTTTAAGTGAGAAACTAGTTTAGCTCGACTCCAGGCTAAATAAATGTATGCATGTAGCTTTACTTAAGACCTGGGAAATCACGAGAGAAATAACAAATTGTATTCAAGAACAAAGTAGTATGTATAAAAGTACAAATGTCGAGAAATAAGAACTTCATTATGAGTATATTCTTAACTCTTCAAACAACAATAATCTACCTTCTCGCAAAACGTTAATGCCAGTATATGAACATAAAGAACTTAGATGCAAATTCCCAATGTTTGAATAAAGTCTTTGATAGGCATTTAGAAGATCAGAAATTTAGAAGAACATATCAGGGCTACTTCTTTCTCATTCATCAAGTGAATGATGAAGTGGCAAAATGTAGCCCCGAAACGTCGTGGCAAATACGTCTCATTACATGACATGACATTACATCTCTGACCTCGGGCTACCTTTGCATCAAACGATAAGCGAGAAACGGGAATATTCTCGGGACCCCCATGGACATTGAAGTGTTTGCAGCCAGCGTTAGCTCTGACGTAGCGGGGATCACTTCCCTGGAGACCCTTTACAAAACTTGAGGCAAAGACTCCTGACAGGTATGGATCCTCTCCATACGTTTCCTGTAGTAAGAGAAATATGTTTGTATGACCCCAAAGCTTCTAAATATGTCAGTGCAAACTGGAAGATCACCAGATACAAGGCAGCGGACTCAACAGTGACGGAGTCTGATTCCCATACTTCAGTGGTGATGACTTATGTGATGATGATAGTGCTGACGAATCCTGAACACATGTCACAGTGAGCCAGGGATGCTCGCAAGGGACATGCAGCATAAAACGTCATGAAACATTTAAAAGAACCCGGGCAACGTCCAAATAATAAAATGACACACAAAAATAAACATCAGATTTGGCAGTTTTGTTTTGTTGCTTGTTTGTTGCTTAACTCCGCACTCAGCAATATTCCAGCTACATGACGGCGGTCTGTAAATAATCGAGTTTGGACCAGACAATCCAGTGATTGACAACATGAGCCTCGATCCACGCAATTGGGATCGATGACATGCATCAAACAAGTCAGAGAGCCTGACCACTCGATCCCGTTAGTCGCCCTTACGACAAGCATACTCGCCTTTTACGTCAAGCATGGGTCTGAAGAACTATTCTACCCCGGATCTTCACCGACCGATTTGACAGTAAAAAGAAGGGAGCTTGCAATAGTGATCGCCTCGATTCAAAAGAAAAATACTTGTACTCTCAAATATCAAAGCAGATGGGACACGCGACGCAATTCGTGGTGCTATTAGAGCATATTATACTTAGTATAAAGACCAATAAAGATCCATGTACATACAATCAGCAGAATTCATGTTACTGTGAATTTTTCGTTAACTTTACATATGGATCTGAGCTACTCTCTACAACTTTGCACAATTCATTAAAATATGCTTCCTATGACAAGATAATAGCATATTGAAATTATTAACGCTAGGGTTATTCCAGTGAAACGTAGGTATATATTTTGATATTAAGGAAGAGAAATATGGGCAAGCCACTATAAAGATGTTCTCAACTCTAGCTGTTCCAGAATACACAATTTACGATATCAACTAGCAATATTATACTTGATTTACTGGCTTTTGAATACCTGCCTTCTTGAATACAATCTCATTAAAATCAGACCTTAGTTCTCGCTACCGCTAAACGATGATCTAAAGACATCCCATTAGGGGTCACGTCAGAACGACCTTTCATCCGACTAATCAGAGCCTCGCCTACCAGATTATGAAGGTGACAGTCGGAATGTTATTTCTAATTATAATCATGCAACATCGAAAACTTTAACAGGGGGTATTCCGAACGATAGTTACGGGTTTAACGACTGAACCAATACAATCTAGACCATCTAGTAGCCATTCCAGAATGTTCTTTTGTTCAGGTTTCAAATTTGTAATCGAGAATTTGTCAAAATATGGTTCGAAGCGTAGTCGCCAATTTGAAATAAGTGCCGTAAAGCCATTCTATTGGTTGGTCAAAGTTCGCGAAAGGTCGGTCTGACGTGACCCGTAATGTGATGTCCTCAGATCTTTGTTTAGCGGTAGCGAGAACTAAGATCTGATTTTAATGAGATTGTGTTGAATTCAATCACATAATGTTTGTACAGAGTTGTTTAAAAATAAAATATCAGCTTCTTGTGGACCACAACAAAGCCATAACTGTAAATGTGACCAATACTCTTCATACATGTGAAACCTACATAACGCTTTTACAGACTGACTGACAAGATAACATTGCTTTGGCCATCTGTCATTAGCCATTGAAAACAACCAATATTGTAGACATATTTTGTGATAGTCAACAAATATATCATATCTATCACATTCACCAGTATGGTTTTACGCCGTTTTTAGTAATATTCCAGGAATAGCACGGCGGGGGACACCAGGAATGGGCTCCACACATTGTACCCATGTTGGGAATCGATCCCGGGTATTCAGCATGGTGAGCGAATCCTTTAACCGCTAGGCTACCCCACTGCGCCTTAACCACATTTGAAAGATGATTGTCCTATGGCACACTTGCCATTTTTATATACATGTCATTTCTATTCATCCATTTGTTAGTGCTTCTGAGTGTACCACCATTCCGAAAAACTAAGATTTATGTCTCACTTTAAATTGTACTTTTGAATCAATGCGTAGATCGATGCTCATGATGTCAATCACTTAGTCCAGAGTCATTCGTTTACCGACCTCCGTCATATTGCGGGAATATTGCTGAGTGCGACGTTAAACAACAAACAAAAACGTTTAAAAACATATAATAGCTATTATCATGACTGCCTCTCTTTAATATGGTTTACTAAGTAAAAGCCACACAACCCTTTCCCAATCCATAAGACACGTCTGGAAAAACAAATACGATTGTACCGTTCCGACTACATCATGAACATGTGTTTATGAATCACTATCAAGTGATGATACAAGGACTTAAGCTTGCCCAACCAGTGACACTGCCTAAAATCATGCTGCGTAGGTCAATTATTCAGCTGAGGAAACACAGGAAAGTGTGAAATGTTCTCAAGATGTCTACCATAAAACGTTTTCGAAGCTTTCTCAAGATGTCTACCATAAAACGTTTTCGAAGCTTTACTGAGGCCTTGAATGTTGTAAACATGACAAACAGCTATTGAGCAAGAGCAGTATGACTCTCTTTGATTGAACCTCAAAAGTTGTAAAATGAAGACACCATCTCATTAAGGCTGGAATTGCTGAATCTTTATGCATAGATCTAAATATGACACAGACTAGGCTGTCTCATTGGTCTCCTTTATTTCTAGTTCAGGTGGGTATTTACTGGCTTATGAACGATATCAGATCATCGATCTACCTCAAACTACCAGTAAAATCTTTCTTGCCAAATAACTTTGTTTTTACTTTGCCACAACAAGCCGAAATTCCGATTCATATGCAAGGAGATAATGCATATCACTGGGGGGGGGGGGGGGGGGGGCTACTTCTTGTCTAAATGTCTTACCCACACATTTCACGAAAATGTTATCAATGAGGAAGTAAAGTATTTCACATATTGTTTTTTCAGGAAGCTCTAGATGCCATTTGTTTTCATTTTTGTCAAATAGGTCCTGAATGTCTGAAGATAGATATGGGCTACATATATGGTCAACGCGTTTAGTAACAATTGTCCAATGGATCAATTTCTCCTCAACAATTTACCCACAATGATTTTGAATTACTTTAGTGCTGTGATAATGTATTAACCATATCATCATATAATTTTTACCGCTATTTTCTCTTTTACGCCCAATGGCATCTGTGTCTGATAATCAAGTCTGTTTTATATTTTTCTAAAAGTTCTAAATAATTTGCAGCCAAAGGACAGATAAGTTGAGACTGGATTAAAATGGCAGGGAGGAATGCAGGATTTTATCGTTGCAAGCATGCACTGATAATGCTTCCTATTGTCCTTGTGTTATGTAATCGTATGTCAATGACCTGCAGATTGTCTCTCACCTGATTCCTGCCCCACCTGGGGTCTCTCACGATGTTGATGACTGGGCTGAAACAACTGATACCCTTGTGGTCGCCATATGACCCGTACTTCGTATAATTGTTATACTTGGCCCTAACCTCCTCACCCGTGGCCTGGGCTACCCGGAATATCAGATCAGGGCTGCAGGAAATGACGACACGGCTTAAGCAGTTGCAGGACTTCATCTAAATGTTCAGTTACTATGATGTTGTGTACTGACTCAAGAGATATTTTAGAGCATGTGTTAAAGAAGACGTTATCCAACTAGGTTTATTGTCTATACACGCCTTTAAATATTCATGGATTGTATGGTTGTATGCCATATATTGTTGTTGAATTTGAAGAGACAAACTTTCACAGGATACCCATAACAAAGTACAAATGTCTTACCTAAATGAGGCTGCCAGTCCTATGGCCTGGGGAAAGGAGGTAGCGTTCCCCGCCGAGACGTCCCCGCGGAGACACTCTGTGTTCCAGGAATATGGTTTGATACCCAGACGGGGTATAGCAGGGGCGGGACCACCTTCAGGTCCTGCGCCCCCTCGGGAAATCTGAAGCTGCATGTCGTCCAGTGTGAGACGCCCCACGAGGTCGTTGACTCTGTCCTCCCAGGGTAGAGAGATATTTCTGAAGGGGTAGTCCCCCACCACTAGGGGGACGAGAAGGAGAAGAAGGTTAAGCATTGTGTCGAGACGACACAGATAGAATGACTGTGTGACGACTGCGATGTGTTACATAAATTGACTCATTTTATCTTTGGCTGCCTACCTATCACGCCCAGGCCGAATACCTACCATTCCACGACATGATTACCCTTAAGATTACAAGTGCCCGTGAAGATCCGGGGTAGAGTAGGTCTTCAGCAACCCAGGCTTGCCGTAAACAGCAACTATGCTTGTCGTAAAAGGCAACTAACGGGATCGGGTGGTCAGGCTCTCTGACATGGTTGATGCATGTCATCGATCCCAATTGCGTGGATCGATGCTCATGTTGTCAATCACTGGATTGTCTTGTCCAGACTCGATTATTTACAGACCGCCATCACATAGCTGGAATATTGCTGAGTGCGGCGTTAAACAACCAACAAACAAACAAACTAAGATTACAAGTTAAATTTAACAGAGTTACAAATCATTCTACTTTTTGAGCCTGGGTTGTTTTTGATAGAATAATTAAACCTGAGAAATAAACTCAAACAATGTAACCGTGAATCTATGAATTATACGATACCTGGACATGAAATATATATTATGAAGGCGCGGACTATTTGGCTTAAAAGTGTATGAATCATCTGACTGTGTAACCGTCATTGTGGTGAGATTACATAACCTATATTAAAACTGGACTTACAAGACATAATTTGGTTGGACATCAACAATGTCTGTGGTAGAGTAAGGATTAAGACAGGTCACAACACCTCATCCAACTTAAAACAGGTCACAACACCTCCAACCATTCCCCATTTTAGTGGACTGTAAATATGGCAACCTTACACACAAACGTTTGCTCATTTATGTCTAGACTTAAAAAACATACGTTTATGTGTTAACATTGTGAAAACAGTTTTGCAAACTTTGTCTGTGAAGTTTGATAAACTCGAAAAACAATATTTTCAATAATTTTCTTTTGCTAATATTTTCGTCTTTACAAACTCGATTGGTAGGTTGTCAGACATATCTTTATCGCTTACGGGAGCACGGGTGGCCCAGTCGTCTAAGGCGCCGCTATTCGCTGTGCAGAGTTGCGTCCCTTAGGCACGCCAGAAACATATGATTGTGGGTTCGAATCCCGGTTCGCCCCGATTATGTTTCTAGGTCTGTCAGCACCATACCCGTGCTCGTGGGTTTCACCGAAGTGGTAAACGTCTGAGCCCTGCATCACTTCGGGCTTTCCTCCCACATTAAGCTGACACGCCGTGATATAACTGGAATACTGTTAAAAGCGGCGTTAAACCCAACTCACTCACTCACTCACTCACGCTTACAAATAATCAGATACTGGAGATATTTTTTTACTTGTGTGGCGTCGGCAATTGAGACAAGGGTTGGGGACGGTGTGACAACGATGTTGTGTGAATGCACACGTTAGCAGTTTCTCAGTGTGGAGTGTTATGGTTGAACCCTAATGTGTCCACACCGGCATGTGTAATGTATTTATGTGCGGGATATGTGCGTGTGTTCTCGAGCGAATACCGTATTGTTTATGCATGTGAAGCATTATGGATCTCAAGGCACATTCACATAAAGTGGCACGGAGTGCCTTGTTCTATAATTGAGTGAACCTCGGGTGGATGTTGCACTCAGCAATTTTCCAGCTATATGACAGCGGTCTGTAAATAATGGATCCTGGACCAGACAATCCAGTGATTGACATCATAAGCATCGATCCACGCAATTGGCATACAATGGCATGCATCAACCAAGTCAGCGAGCCTGACCACTCCATCCCGATATAGTCGCCTCTTACAGCAAGCAGGACGTGCTGATAATCTATTCTAACCCGAATCTTCACGGGTTGTTTTCATGTGTAGTCTTTTGGGAATACATCCACATATGTTAGGAACTACACCCCCCACATGTTAGGGAATACAATCGTCATATGTTGGGAATACATACTCATTCCAGTGCTAGAATAGTAGCTTTCTCACCTATTGAAGCTGCACATCAAATCTGAACCGTGAAACCGGTATATTCTCGGGGCCACCGTGGACATTGAACTTTTTGCAGCCGGTGTTGGCTCTGACGTTGCGGGGATCACTTGCAGCAAAGACTCCTGTAAGGAAACATTAACCAAGCCTATTTGTACCTACGCATCAAAGAACTTGACCGTTTATGGTGAATGTATGGTGATTGTATACTCTGACCCAAGTGGTTATTCATGATTCTTGAACAGACATGACATGGATGGAATATCATGACCACATATGCTTCTGGTATATACGTGGAGGACAGGTTCTCCCTGTTTCCTTTCAAAAGAGGTAGAGAGGATTTACGAGTACATTGTATGTATTTATCAGTTTGTGTTAGGATTATGAGTAAAATAGTGATTACATATTGATTAGCGTTTAAAAGAAACTTTCAAAATGGTTTATGGTGGACATGTGAAAGACATTTCGAAATTTGACGTGACAAGGTTTAGCTACGATGCAATTTCCCTATTTTGACTTGTACCATATGTTCAAGTGGTATTTTAAGGTGATTAATTGGCTGTGTGTGTGTTTGTGACGGGTGCCACCAGTATGGCAGGATACGTTCACCTTTTCGCGAACAACTGGTATCATCGCTATTTGATTCATAAACACATGCTCGTAATGTGGTCAGAATCGTTCAATCGACTATGTTTTTGGCTGAAATTTCTTAAGAATATGGAAAGGGTTTTGTCGCTTTTATTTACCAATGTAATACTACTTACATACCGTGGTTCTCGATCAAAATACATTGTGATTCGGTTATTGTCACGTAACAACCAATTATATGGTTTGTTTGCATATTTGATTTTTTCACCCTGCTGCGGCTTTTAACTCTTCTCATGTTCCACTTTTCACATGTTCATGTTCATATATTCTCATAATGGGGGTAAAGTGCGTATGAATAGTAAGAAATACAAAATGCAAACATAGAGCCGCATCACTTCCCCCACATGCATGCCGAAACATCCATGCGAAGCCTTACTATATATAATGAAATTGATGCTAGCATGAAATGAATGTGCCAAATGAATCTCTTTTTTTCGCATTCATGAAGTGACGCATTGTGTGATAATAATAATAAATTGTGCTTCCCTTCTTGCGGATCTGTTTCTTTGTGCATATGATTCGGAATTTCTGTCCGGATTTGCAAAGTCAAAACAAGGTAATTTGGCAAAGAAGTTAAACTTAAGCTTCGGGTGTATCGGTGATCTGATATCGTTCAATAACCATCAAATAACCAATTCCCTGCCACTGATTTACCCACCTGAACTAGACACAAAGGAGACCAGTGACACCGCCTCATCTGTACTTAGATGCATGCATAAAGAGGGATGACTTCAACTTTCCAACGGTCAACTTTCCCTTCATGTCGAGCAATATTCCAGCCCTTGGTGTTTACATTTCGCAACTTTTAAGATACAATCGAGCATTCTTTTTCTACCAAGATTTCAAAGAGCGTCATACGACTTTGCTCAGAAGTTGTTTGATCAAGGCCTCAGTAAAGCTGTCAAAAAGTTTTATGGTGGACATGTGGAGGACATTTCCAACTTTTACGCATCAGTGACAAAAAAGATGTCCGATGTAATTCCTTATTTTGATTAGGGCCATATGTTCCCTGTTGTTTCCAGTTGAACAATTGAATTGCCTTGTTTGTGACGGTTGTCACCGGTGGGGCAGGATACGCTCACCTTTTCGAACACCTGGTATCATTACTATATGATAGTGATTCATGAACACATGCTCATGGTATGGTTGGAATTGTATAATCCACTCTTTTTTATGAAGAGATTTCTCGTGGATATAGAAGGGTTTTGTCACTTAACTCACTTAACTCAAAGGAACTGCAAAAACCATATCCTGGAATTCCAGTCTGTGTATTACACGTTATTAAACGTTTTAAGGTGGGTCCACTCATTAATTTCATGATGCATTTAATGCCAGGAGTCGACACTTGGATTACATGTCGGTAGGTGTCGAATTAAACCCATGCATATGTCACAGTCGATATCGCAGAATGGACTATTGATGATTGTGTAAAGGGTTTTATCGCTTTCATTTATTTATTTGAGTACATGAGATTTTCCTGTATGTATCATATATCCTCATGTCGCCCGTGTACATGTTTCATGTGCGGACCTGAAACAGTGCAGGTGTACTCTCTTTCTTTGTGAGCAGTTTGAGACATAATGTATGCACTATATCTCTTTTCAAAGATTAATCTGCTTCACTATTTTCGCACGAATAATAGATTATTGTATTGCTTCGAACGAGAAAGATCCACTATAAATATATTACAGGCACACGCACTCATTCTATCACATATAGCATCTTTCCGGACCAAGAGTGTCCATTAGCCTATACCAAATCCTTGTTTTTACACTTGCCCTTTCAGGGGACAACGTTTTCGGAACACAGATGTTGCTTTTGCAAAACGTTCTCTAATTTGACTCTCAATATGTGTGATAGTCCTCTCATATTGCAGCACCGAAACGTCGGCTTCAACTGGCAAGGATGAAAACCAGGCCTTGATATAGGCCAGTGGACACACTTGGCTCGGGAAGATGCATTTATATATGCCCGACCATTATCAAGTAGTTGCTTTAAGGATCATTGGAATGACCATCATCCTGTTTTAACGCAATTGGCCACGAAACGTTCAAAAAGCCTTGATGTCATTGGATTCTAATTATCTACGTCATGCAGAAAGTCCTATTTAACAAACATTTTTGCCTCTGGACAAACGGTTATAGTGTCATAAAAACAACCTGTTAGATAAGTGTAGAATGTACATGTAATTACAGACTGATTCTGACATGTTCTAGCTGGGATCTTGCAGTATGTCTTCGGAACGATCAAAAGATGTAGTTCTAAAGTATGCATTTCCGCAGATCACTAAGATTGGCAATGCAATGTACATTGATTGGACAATGAACCTTGGCACTTTGTCCTGCTTTTTAAATGTTCCCAATATTATTTTACTCGGTCTTTAAACATCATCTCCTTAGAAAACACTGGTGCAGTGACCTTCACGTGCTTCATCTCATAAGTGAGATATCAAACGTGTTTGGTTTCTGAAGTATCTCAGGCTATCTGAAACATTGAACCTGCATAGATAGGGAACAGTGGGCAAAGTCTGCCATCCATTCAATTAATGAGCTCCAAGATGACATGTTTTTCGGACACGATATGGCAAAATCAGTCAGTTCCTTCTGATATTGCTCTAGGTATGATACAGTATAAAACTGCAAATGTTGCCATGTTGGGTTCATTGTAAAAGTTGGTATTAAAACAGGCATGTCGTAGATTTTACGAGGCAATGTTGAGTGTCTGGTGAAACGCACTTAAAAGTTTTAATAGTTTACAATGAAGGGCTTTTCGGGCTAGGAAACACTGATTTTTGTAAATGATGTGTCCAACGGACAAAAGAAACCCAGAATTATCATAAGGGCAAGTTGAAGATTCGAACCCTCGCTAGTGGTAGACACAACTCAGCACAGCGAAATCCGGCGATTTTGACGAATGGGAGTAGCATTCCCCCGACCCCCGCATTCTGGACAGACCACAAACTGTCACATGAGCGGAAATATGTGAAAGATAGTATACGGAACAATAAACAAATGGGACGTGCCAATCTTACACTCACACACATATATATGCCATTCTACAAAATCAGGCTTAATAGTGTCCCATATGTATGCGTGTTATTGTAACGTACATTTACATTTAAGAATTAAAACATAAAGTTACCATATATTCTACAATTAATGTGGGTATATTTTACAAATCATGTAACTCAACATTTCCATAATTCCAGTGACGTAAAATATTCTTTCTGTCAAAGGGAGTTTCATAAATCATGACAATTGTTATTTATAATATAATACTGGTTGTCCCTACATTTTGGCTTGCTTCGTTACCAGTCTTTTGCCCACCCTTCTCTAAATTTTAACTTAAGATATCCAAAACAAAAACGTATACACGCAAGGTCCGCACATGAATTCTGAGAAAGCTGACAAAATCTGTATCCTTATTCCCAAAGTGTTCCCGGGCTACCAACATTGGTGAAAACCTGGTATCATCACTGTTTGATAGTGATTCATAACGACATACTCATGACACAGTCGGAATCGTGCAATCGACGATTTTGCTTATGAATATGTAAAGTGTTTTGTCACTTGTATTTATTGAAATATCAATCTGAATTAATTTTATTTTAAAGCACCTGTCCTAAACTCGTATAGCTACGACGAAGTTCTTATAACTGGATATATTTGGGGGAAGGACCTTTTTCATCAACACACACGTCTTCAAGTTCCTGTCAGTCTGGTAAAGTTTAGAGTATGTGTCAAATTCTTCAAGCCTCACTGTACTTGACCTTAATAGGTCTTTAGTTTCCAAGCAGCGGAAGGTCAGGCTCTGCGACTTGTCATCAAGAGTTCACGAACACCTGGCGTCCTCACTGATCTTCAGGATCCATTAATAATTTGCCTTTTTCTCCCAATAGAGTCTGTATCGAGACTGATTATTCTCTAGCGTTGACATTAAATATTTAACCCATCACGTTCATATAAACGAATGAAAAAATAAATACGTATTGTATGCAGTATGTACGAACTCTACATTGCACTTGTCTCTTCATTCCACTCACTCCGGGCGCTTGTGATAAATAGACAACACTATGATATAGACATGTATGTTATATTTTATTCCAATCAGTATTGAACACAACTCACTTCTTATTAAACAAAATATAGGACCATAAACTGGCAGCCCTGTCATCCATCAAGCAGCAACTAAACATTTCAACATTTTACTTTGAGTTTAGTTCATTGTGTGGCATTACAATTAAGTACATTTTACCATTTTGTTTGATAAAAAAATTCTTTGTAGATAATGTCCTATCTGATCGTTTAATACATATATAGAACGCGTTGCATATCAAATATCATCCATTATCAAACTATACATGAGAAATGCGTAAAAAAAGGCAGAAGTTATGCTGGTTAATATCGACCTAGAGTTTTTTGGCCTATAACCGTGAACTGGCCGGAAATGACATTGGAGTCAAGAGCTGGTCTGGAATGAGGTTGCTGGCCTCCTACCCACAATGAAATGACACCTGAAAAGTCAAATTATGTAAGAGTAATTTATTGTATTACATTCACTTTGCTTAATGTCTAAGTGTTGATAATATATCATGTTGACTGTCATTTAGCATTTGAGTACACCAGGTAATGACCAAATGATTTTAGAACTACAACAGCTCTATTTTTCTAAAGATATTTATTGATATTTGTATTTATTATTGGTTTGGAGAAGCGGTCTGTTGTAAATACAGTGATGAAACCTTTATGTGATGTCAACCTGGGGCCTTATCGAAACAGCTGATTCGATTTTAGACCTTTTCCCTCTGACAAATAAAGGTGTAGAACACTCCTAACTTTGTCAATAGTCAGCACTACAAGAAACACGTCGCGGTATTCTGAACCAGATAAGCTGCCAGTGATACGTTACAGTGCATCATGTGGGAACAGAAAGTTCCAATGGGGAATGATTTCCCCAGTCGCCTTTATTTGTGGAACTGTCAGAACTGTCAGAACTGGATGGCTACAATGTCGGTTATTTATTTTGTGTCATCACTCTTTCAAAAGTGGGTCATACTATCAAAGACTGGTAGATAATTTGGTCAGGGCCAAGCAAACCAGACACCGTGATATGTCTGGAATATTTCTGAATGCGACAATAAAACAAGTGTGTTCTCTCTCCCATACAACGAGGACTGTTGTTCATGGCATCAACCACATTATTGTCTGGTCCAGACTGGACTACTTCCGTTTTTGTTCATAATGTTGTTGATGTCGTAAGGGTACCTCGTGTGCCGCACGAGTCGGCTTACCTGGCTCAACAACCCAACCCTTCTGGTCAGTCCACACTGCCAGAGATTCTGCCGAGATGGTAAAGTTCCACTGAGTCTGCACGCCCCGTGGTGCAAACACTCTGTTGAAGGCCACCAGCTGAAGCTGTGGAACCGTCACCGTGGCGTTAGACCAGGATATGTACACCTGGATAACCTGGAATAAAGACGTGGTGTAAGTCCTATTTATGTTGGAACATATATTGGTAAAATGTCATATGTATTAATAGTCTGATTGTGAGGGAGCAAGTGGGGAATACATTATTGTCTTAATAGTATAATAATGTTTGTGATCATGGCTGCTATGTGATGAAGCTTTTCATTACTTTCAACACTCATACCTCATCGGCATCAAAGGATCCTCGATTGCTAAGTGAGACAAAACCAGTCATGTCATCCCCTGCAGTCACCTGAGTGGGATACTCCAAAATGTGGTAGAAGAAGCTGGTGTAGGAGAGACCGTAGCCGAAGGGGAAGAGAACTGGATACGTGGCGTACCGGTATGTGCGTCCGACCATTGTATAGTTGGTAATGTCGGGCACCTTTGGGGTTAACATTGAAGGATATTTAATACATACATGCCTACTGTGACATGACTTATTTTGTATAAGTTTGCGACCTTAAAATACCATAGTGGACCATCATTCCTTGAAGGTAAGTACTTAAACAAAATTAACTGAAGGAGTTTTACCTCTTCGTCGACCTGCAACATTTGACGTGGTCTTCTTATTATTCAATTCTCTACCAACATTCAACACTACCGTAGATTTGTCAATGGACCGGATTTCTAAAATTGGAAAACAATCTGCTCATGTTGACCTCTATTTGGCATGTTTTCATTTCTTTTGAGTAGTTGACACATTGTTATAAGATGTAATGCAATAATTTAAATTCTAATGAATTATGTGGGGATTACCTGGAGCAAGAACGCAACCAAGCTAGCGATATGTTAAAGTTATGTTTTGAAGAAGACAATTTACACTTACTGTGTCCATGTACCTTGGCCACGTTACCGGAAGTCTTCCAGCAGGCACGGAATTTGGCCCTTCTGCCAACAGTACTCGCCGCAGAGCCTCGCCTGTTGACTGGGCTGGGAAAAATAGTTCGATAATAGCCTGAACATTGGGACTCTCAGCAGCCCAAGTAATATTGAGGGGTCCGCCATTGAAAAGAAGGAGGATGACCTTGGCACCATATCCTGGAAGGAGAGATGTAATGATCACTTGTTCCGTAGTTCAAGTCAGTAAAAACCGCGCGAGTGAGTAAGTGAATGTTGTTTCCCCGATTCATCACGGAGTAAAATATATATAACTTGAAGCATAACAGTGTTATCCTACTTCAACCTACCCTGGCCAGTGGTGACAGCATCCTTCAGCAACTGCAGCTGTTGCCCGGGGAGTTCTAGGTTTGCCTTGTCGTTGGCTTCTGATTCTAGTTCCTGACCTGAATAGAAACGTCGGCATATAACCTTTACCTAGTAGACAAGTCTTGTACTGATGCCAAGAAATCACATCAAATATATACACATGCACAAAAGTTAAGCGCCACCATATTCATAGTTTCTTGATTTCACGTGTGGGAATCAGAAATACGAAATATGATGATGTATGACTGAATTAGGCTTCCATAGTTTTATGAACCCAAATTTGTCCAGATACCACAAGGAACGCGTGCTTTACGTGTTACTGCAGTTCCTTACCTTATAAATAGTGAAATTCAAGTTTCAGACACGTGGTTGCATTTTGCTCCTGTGTGAGATTCCCCTTCCAATAGAGGTTGGAAATCAGCCATGGTGAGGACATCTTGTGCATCTCGTTATAATAGTCATTATTAAGTGCCTAAAGTAACAGCTCACATATATGGTGGGTGGCGCTTAACTTTTGTGCATGTGTATACTATAAATTGTCAATGCAAGAGAATAACCATCCTAGATGTTCACTTGGCGTAAAGGGCTGTGGAAACTATATGAATGGACCACTGAACACCAGGTGTTCGCGAAACGTGTAAGTATGTCCTGCCCTACCGGTAGCATCCGCCATTCACACAATTTGCACAAAGAAGTAAGTATTTATTGCCTGACGCAGCACAGCAGTACTCCTGTCATGCGACGTCAGTTGGTAAACAAACCATACAATCAATTCATCGATGAACCATCAAATCCAATGACTCGAGATTACCATAACTGATTGTTTTATGAATAATGTCTGCTGTGTACAACTGCAGAGCTTTTACTGCTTATAAGTAAAGAAACACGTTTAATTTTTTTTATTCATTTTGCAAAACAATGGGGGAAAGTTTTAAAGTCTCGCCCCAAACATTTCTTTTGAAGTTGACTCAGCATAGATACATGCTACTGAGCTTATGATGAAACTCGGATACTTCAATCCACCAGCAGAACCATCGACCCAGTTCAAGTAAATATAAATTGTCATTGCTAGAGAACCGTGAAGCTTTTTCCACATGATTTTACGGTGATAGAGTGTAAAAATTGAAAAACTATACATATATAACACATTTTACGCCACAGGACACACATGATAATGACAAGAAAGGAGTCTCTTTGAGAATTACTTATTTAACCAAGTTAGATATAGAGAATACTCGGTAATACCACCTCTAATTGACATATTTGTTATTGCTAATGATAGCAAAATCCATTAGAATACATGAAGGCCATGACATAGAGATACAGTTGCCTTTCATGTAGTATAACATTTTTGCAAGATAACACATTAATACTCTCCTTTATTTCCTCTTCATGGACAGAAACAATACAATCATGCCATGTGAGATAACTGGGACCCTGTTTTGGAATTGTATTGATTACTGTATTGAACCGCTGATGGTACTGTGTATATGATATTCACGTTCATTTAAATGTTTATCTTCTTCAGGGCTACGATGACACTGACACATTGTCTAAAACTGAGAACACGACAAAAATGACACGTGGTTTAAAGCAATGGCCAGCTTAAATGCAACTAATGCTGTACCACTGTCGTAAAATTCCTATATTAACACAGGCATGATATTCACAGGTTGAAGTTCTCCAACATGAGCTATGACCACTTTCCAAAAGTTTATTTTGTCGCTAAGTTGGAAGACGACCAACACTTCGTCCCAGTCATAAGAGTTGTCCAAAGGTTAGGCACACCCTAATATATTTAATAATTGTTTGGTCCCAATATTTGTAACAGTCATGAAAGATATAATTACGGGAAGAATTATCTCGAGATGATGTCATCAGTCATCCGTGACGAAAGTTCACGTGTCATGCAGGGTATGCCCTACAGCACGCTACCCTCGAGTATCTCTAAAAGCAGTATATCCAAACGTTAAAATTGCTTTCTTAAGCTTGGTTTTAAACAGTTATTCCATGACATTGTGTGACTATGACACAAAGGCGATAATCAAACGCCACAAGATGACAAATAATCGGCATGCATAACACAGGAATGTCTTGTAATGCAATTGGTCGGAATTTGGGGTATCATCACACTGTCGTAAGGTGTTTAGTTGAGAAACATGCTCAGACCGGTGATGTACAGGACCGTCCCAGATTCGGAAGACCTCCTGTGATGACCCTTTTTAACAAGTACTCGTCTGAAACAACTGTGGTTGCCCAATCGTCGTTTCAGCAACAGAACCGCCAGGAACTGACTGAAAGCAGCAGCACTGAGGGCTAAACGAGTCATAAAGAGTCCCTTGTTGAGAGTTCACCACAAAGCTGCTCGTTTAGCATAGTGTATTCCGCGACATAATGGAATCTAAGAACTTGGAGACGGATCCATTGGTCAGACGAAAGTCGCTTTCTGCTCTACGTCACCGATGTAAGAACGAGAGTTTGTCGGCACCGGAACACGGCCTGCACCCCTAGGAACTGACTGTTGCATTCGGCGGGGGCCCGGTAATGGTTTGGGGTGTATATCTCATGATTGCAGATGGATTTGGCCGCCATAAGGAGCATTTTAACAGGGGCTCAGTCCATCCGGGACGTTTTGAGGCAAGTCCTCGTTCCTCAATTTGACAACCACCCTCTTGCTATTTTACCTCAGTACATGGATGGTAATGTCAGGCCTCATCGTTCGCATGCAGTCGTGGATTACATGAGGGCCAATGCAATAACGACTCTACCTTCGCCAGCAATGAGCCCAGATGTGAACCCTCTTGAACATGTTTGGGATATTCTGGGGCAGCGCATACAGGCACGATATCCTCCTGTACAAGATTTACGCCAACTGGAAGCAGCATTGCATCAGGAGTGTTTGTTGTTGACCAATCAACAGATCCAACCTCTGATTGGAGGCATGAGACGTAGGGTGGAATGCGTCATCCGGGCACTTGTCGGTTATACCCACGACTGATCTGTTTCACGTGTCATGTCAAGTAGAGACTTTAAGGAACGTTTTGACATGAAACATGACACGTAACTCGTTTACTTAATCCGGGAGCTCCATACTTTTCTTAGGTATTGTCTAAGGTAAAAAACAGAACCTGTGTTACCATGATGTTTTTGTCAGTAAATTCCAATCACAACTCACCAATATCTTCTTTCTTTGATGTCAAATATTTGTTCTATCCAGTTGCATTGGTATCGCCCATCTCCTGTGGTCAGTCATCCCATGCTATGACTTTTGCCGTTTGTCATGGTTCAGAAATAGGGGTGTGCTTAACTTTTTTCTGTGTGTATGATAAGGTACAGTTATATGTTTTTAGATATACATTAACTCACCTGTGCCAAGACACACAAAAATGAGGTCGGATGCTGTTACTGCTGTCTGGACTTCGTGGGAGTAATACTGAGTGCATTTGTTGTCTGTGCAGCCTGCTGCATACCTCACTGTAGACCAGAGATACTGTATACCTTGTAGAGGGTTGGTGGTGTATTCTGGGTTCATGGTGGGGGCATAGTCTCCAAACAGTTGATATGTATTGTTGGCCATTGGGCCCACAACCTGTTAGAGAAGGATTTCTTTTCATTATGTTAACACTTGCAAGTAGGAAGGTAAGAAACAGGATGGTAAGCGAGAAATATTGCTCAAAGCGGAGTAAACCATACTCAATCATATACCTACAGCAACGTTTCTGTAGCTTGATGGATTTAAGGGGAGGACGTTTTGGTTTTTCAGCAACACAAATGTCTTCATTGCTGCCTCAACAGCCAGGTTCCTGTGAGCCTCACTCTGAACTATCGACATGTTTAATTTTGTGTATTGATTCATTTCCGGTGGGTCGAACTCTCCAAGCCTCATTCTGACGTTGAACAGCGTCTTCACACTGGTCCTGACCTCTTCTTCAGTCAGCTTGCCTTGTTTCACAGCATCAACTGAAGGACACAAAGTAACACCCATACCGTATCTCACACATTCATTTCAGAGACATACGTCCACGTTAACAGTTCACATTGTTTAGAGTTTCACTTGAAATAAGGATGACATGACTGTGGGATTAACAACTCACAGCTAAGGTTGAGAAATATATTGGTGATGTGAGTAGAACACATGGTCTACTGTGAAACAAACAATTGTAACATTGTTGCCACAAGAGAATCCCAACTGCTACAGGTGTTGATAATATACTGAACCACATAAAAACGTCATCCCAAGTAACATTGCTTGAAAAATTGTGATTTAAATATCTGGGTAATCTTTGTCAAAGATTCTAAAATTTAACATTATCTTGTCCGGAAAAAGGAAATTTCATGATAAAAAACAAAACAGATGACAATAAAACCGATCGCCCAAACGTATCACGGCAACGGCCATTGTAACCGATGTACGTGTTCCTTGCAAATTAAAATGCACATGCGTTCCCCCATTTCTTGCCCTATAAAAATCCACACTGATCGCATAACATTCATTCGTTATTGAATTGGTACCACATGCAAAGATTGACAAGAAATCAGCGACACTAAGCCCTTATTGAATTTATTACACATGTCTTCGTCTTCTGTTCCTTTTTGATTTTAGGTGCAAACATATCAGTGTTCCCTTACTTCTTTTGAGTAGTTTAAGTATGTTTGAGACAGTGTTTGGACAAATAAGGTTTCTCATATATCTATCCATGGTGACGTTTCTTTGGCGGTTCAGTATAGAACTGCCGTTAAGGTCACAAACACTCATATATAAAATCGACTGAGAAATGTTCCAGTCAGTAAAATGACAAAATATATTTGCTACTAAATCGTGAAGAATGGCCTGACAGTTTCATATATCTGAATTTACTCATCAGGTACTCCCACTATGTTACTGCATGTCATATATGTATTTTTTAGAGTTCAGCTTTCAAGGCCTTATGGTTCCTGAAATGCTCAAATGTTGTCTTCACATTGGTTTGGGCGTGAAAGGCACAATAGTGAAGAACATTATATGAATGCATCACTGTGAATCACTAACTGATCCGTACACTCCAAAATATGCATAACACTGACGAGACCAGGTGTATACTTTTTTTTGCCTGGCAGTTATCCACCTAAGCAAACACTCATTTCCCATCATGTTGTTCTCACGTTGGCTGCCGAATGTGTCAAATATCACTTTATGCTGACGAAGATGATAAGAACGTGAATCATGCCTTTTCCGTAACAATCGGAAAACAAATCTTGTCCTCGTGGTTTTGCTCGGAAGTCAATCGTGTTTTCAATGCAGATACCACTTACCAACTGAAAAGAAAACTGGATGACCATCGAAATAGGACAATTCGAGGTTGCATCCAGCCTTCACAGATGCTGCAACAGTGTCGACGCTGTCGTTCAGGTAGTGGTGTGCATAGATGATGTTCTCAATGGCGCCTTCGTCGCTGACCACATAACCTTTGAAACCCCATTCGGTTCTCAGGATATCCGTCAGAAGCTTCTTGTTGGCACATGCTGGCACTCCGTTGATTCTTACAAATAAGATTATGATATTCATACCATGAACTGGATATTCAAGAGCTCATATAATTCCTACATACTACAATGTAAGAGACGCATTATCCTCCTGAAGTGATATATAAGGTCCCGATGTTGGCCTTGGAAGTTTTAAGATCATTGGTGAGGACCAAATTAGACTAAATAACATTTGCTTTTGTACTAACCTATTATAGCTACACATGATACTGTAGGTCCCAGCTTTGACACAGGAGCGGAAGGCTGGGAGAAACGTAGTTCGCCAATCTCTATCAGACACCTGAAAAGAAAATTCAATATTCCATATGCATTCAATGACATAGGAATTTTACATTCATTGTGAGCATATCCTTCACATCTGCTGACAACAATCGACCTCCCTGCAAAGTGTTAATGCCAGAAAAGAAACATCAATAATGGTGCAAAATTCGCACTGTTTGAATTTGCAACTTAGTTAAAATTAAATCTTTGATAGGCATTTACAAGAACGTAAAGACATCCAACTTTTATTTACAGCAACTTCTGTATTATTTAGACTCAACGTACTCTGAAACGTAATTACAAACTATAAAACAAAGTTCTTATCCATATACATTCCATGTCTGAATGAACTGTTTGGTTGCTGACACATTTCATTACATGACGGCATCTCTGACCTCGAGCTACCTTTGCATCAAACGATGCGCGTGAAACAGGTATATTCTCAGGACCACCATGGACATTGAAGTGCTTGCAGCCGGCGTTGGCTCTGACGTAGCGGGGATCGCTTCCCTGGAGACCCTTAACGAAATTTGAAGCAAAGACTCCTGTCAGGTGTGGATCCTCTCCATACGTTTCCTGAAGAAAAAGAAAAAGCATGTTGATCTGACACCAAAGCTACCTAGAACCTCGAGATACAGAGGTTGGTCCACAAACACGGTGTCTAATTCCCATACTACCTCCAGTGGTGATGATAGTGCTGACGAATTCTAATCACATGTCACAGTGACTCACGGATCCAGGCAAGGGATATACAACATAAACGCCGTTAAACTTTTACAAGAACACAGGCAACGTCCAAACAATGATATGCCTCAAACAGAAAGAAACATGAAGTTTGACATACATGGTAGAGGTCTTTCAGTGGTGTCTTTCAGAAAAGAAAGATACATGAAAGCTTATTTGACATACGACGTTGTTCGTGATGCTGTTGCGGTAAAAAGACCATAGGTCCATATACATCAATTCAGAAGGATATATTTTATTGATGCAGATGGGTAAGTAATATATACTGAACCGTAAAAGAAACGTCACTTCAAGTAACATTGCTTGAAAAGTTTAAATATCTTGGTAATTTTTGTCAAAGTTTCTAAAATTTAACATTACCTTGTCCTGAAAAATGAAATTTGATGATAAAAAAACAAAGCAGATGACAGTAAAACCGATCGACCTAACGCATCAAGGCAACAGCCATGGTAACACGATGCACGTGAGTTCCCCCTATCTTGCCCAATAAAAATCCACCCTGGTCGGAAAACATTCATTCGTTAATAAATTGCTACCACATGCCAAGATTGACAAGAAATCAGCTACACCAAGTCCTTGGATGATTGCAAGTTGGACAAACCGCCCGGCAAGTAGCCAATGCATTTCAAGTCCATGTAAGGACCACCATGTACAGGCCCCAGAAACGGTACCAGACCACCAACACTACAGATGACCGACCACATAGGGGAAGACCGTCAGGATCGTCAGATTGTGCGACAGCATCTTCAAGATCGCTTTTATACTGCTGCGGAAACTGCTCGACAGATCATGGGGACACATCAGTGCACACACCTCCACTGTCACAGGCCACACCGATTGCCCATTCTGACACCATGCCATCGCCGGGACCATGTTCAGTGGGCAACACAGCACCAGTATTGGCGTCACCACCAGTGGAGAAGAGTCCTCTTCTCAGACGATATCAATATCCCAATTTGCTCGAATGTTTGTGATATTTATTGACTGTGGGACAAGCACCGTTAAACGGGTTTGGTTGTAATGAGACCTACACGTGGCAGGGCTAATAACACACCTAGCCAAGACGAATTTAAACATTTACCGTTAAAAACCGGCTCTATGCAGCCCTTCTGAAGGCAAGGTGTTCTGTGAATGGCCCTACCAGCTCACCATAAGCGGCAAAGTTGCGATGAGCTAGGCAACACCAGGGACGAGCTGTGCGCCAATAGTGATGCACCATGTTCACAGAGACTCAAGGTTTGCCTCTGATGGCAGAGGTTGAGTGGGCGGTATGCGAGGGCAACAACTCTTGACCATGATCGGTATGAGGGAGTGTGGTGTCATGGCGTGGGGCGGTATCACACATAACAGGCGAACTGATTTGGTTATTGTAAATAGACATTTGACTTGCCAGGCACATGATGACGAAATCTTTCGTCCCGTCGTTGCTCCGTTCGCTGACATAATCAGATGACAATGCCAAACCACATCGTGCCCATGTCGTCACCGATAGTGTTCGACGAGAAGACATACGGACTTGGACTAGCCTGCTAAAGAACGTTTGGCCTTGACGTTATATATCTTGCATCCTTAGCGCAGAGAGGTAGAGACTGGATTCAGTCTAAAGGAATTGTCGATTTTTACACTAAGCTGATTTCTTACAATTGCAGGGAGGACTATTACATTGTGTAATTGACATTCACTGACTGCGCTTCCTATTGCTCTCTATTATTGCATGACCTGCAGATTATACTGACCTGATTCCTACCCCACCTGGGGTCTCTCACGATGTTGATGACTGGACTGAAACAGCTGATACCCTTGTAGTCTCCATATATCCCATACCTCGTATAATTGTTATACTTGGCCCTCACCTCCTCACCCGTGGCCTGGGCAATCCGGAATATCAGATCAGTGCTGTCGGAAATGACGGAACGATTTAACCAGTTGCAGGAACAACATCTTAATGTATATCTGAATGTTTGGAGCGTATGCTAAGGAAGGCGTTGTCCTCAGCTTGCACCGTGACAGGTACATAAACTAGGTATATTGTCCATACAAGCATTTACATTTCACAGATTGTATGGTTGTATGTCATATATTGTTATTGAATTTGAAGAGACCAGCATCCACAGGATACCTAGAGCAACGTTCTAATGTCATACCTAAATGAGGCTCCAAGTCCTATGGCCTGGGGAAAGGAGGTAGCGTCCCCCGCCCCCACATCCCCCCGGAGACACTCGGTGTTCCAGGAATATGGTTTGATACCCAGATGGGGTATAGCAGGGGCGGGGCCACCTTGAGGGCCCGCGCCTCCTTTGGACATCTGCAGCTTAATCTCGTCCAGGGTGAGACGCCCCACGAGATCGTTGACTCTGTCCTCCCAGGATAGAGAGATATTTCTGAAGGGGTAGTCCCCCACCACTAGGGGGACGAGAAGGAGAAGAAGGTTAAGCATTGTGTCGGGACGACACAGATAGAATTACTGTATGACGACTAGATCAAGATAGGTTACAGAGATATAACGTGGCTCATTTTATTTATGTCTGCCTATATATCATGCCAAGGCCACATTCCTACCACTCCCAGGTATGATAACCAGATCATTAGAAAAACTGTTTTCGACAAAATATACTGAACCGTAAAAGAAACGTCACCATGGATAGATATATCAGAAACCTTATTTGTCCAAACACTGTAAACATACGTTGAGACATATTAAAAAGATGAAACTTGGCAAAACTGATCATCAAGGTTGAAATTAAAGTGTCAAATATTCTTAAAGTGAAACTAGTCTCTTAGAAAATGGCATCACAAGTCAGTATCTCGTGTGTATGCCATGGGCATTGATGACTGCTGTGCAACGTCGATACATGGAATGGATGAGGCGGTTGATGAAGGACATAGGCACTTGAGCCCACACTCTGTGGAACGCCTGATGCAGATCAGCTGCAGTTGTCGGCCTTGGTCGGATGTCATTCAGCCGTCTTTGAATCTCGTCCCACAGGTGCTCTTTGGGATTTAAATCGGGACGGAGGGCAGGCCAATGCATGGTTCTGATGCCATTCTGCTGGAGGAAGTCTATTGTTGCTCTCTCAGTGTGGGCACGGGTGTTATCATGCTGAATTTTGTGGTTGCGGCGACATGGCAAATGAGGTATGGCGTGTGGTCTCAACACTTCTTTTTTTTTATATAAACGTTTTTATTGTTCCCAGAGTTGTAGATTAATACAGAATTCCGTCAAAGACATATTTCGGATTGCATAGAATGGCACAATACACTCTTTAGAAAATTAAAGGGTTGGAAACAAACATTGTCCTATTTCAAACCAACACGGTTGCAACACACAGTCAGACTCAAACATAACATGTATCAACAGAGAGCTATGAATCAAATGCTGAGAATAAAGGTAACCATTTTCTATTAAAGTTACTTTTGTCATCCTTTTTTATAGCAATAAATTTCTCGATTGAATATATGTTTTTAAACAATTTTAAAAGTATATCTAATTTCGGTTTGGTTCCTTTAATTCCACTCACATGAATATGCCTTTTCCCCAATAAAACTATATGATTGATTAAAGTATTAGAGTTGTTAGAACCAAACCAAATAAGATATTTTGTCAATTTATTTTTTTGTGGAAGGTAATTGTTAAGCCAAAGTTCGAGATCATTCCAAAATTGTTTAGTTTCATTACATTCCCAAAAGACATGACTGACGTCCTCATTGACAGCATTACAAAAGCTACACACACTGTTGTCTACAAGATTCATTGTTAATAGTTCCTTCTTTGTGTAGATAATTCCATGTAGAAATCTGTATTGAAAATCTAAAAGTTTTACATCCTTCAGTTTATATCTATAAACAGTAAATATCATTTTCCAATCAAAGTCACAGTGAAAAATTGATTGCCATTTATTACAAACTTTAAGATTATTTTCATTTGATATTAATTTATCATAAAAGATTCTAGCCCACACTCTGTGGAACGCCTGATGCAGATCAGCTGCAGTTGTCGGCCTTGGTCGGATGTCATTCAGCCGTCTTTGAATCTCGTCCCACATGTGCTCTTCGGGATTTAAATCGGGACGGAGGGCAGGCCAATGCATGGTTCTGATGCCATTCTGCTGGAGGAAGTCTATTGTTGCTCTCTCAGTGTGGGCACGGGTGTTATCATGCTGAATTTTGTGGTTGCGGCGACATGGCAAATGAGGTATGGCGTGTGGTCTCAACACTTGATCAATGTACCGAGCTGCTGTGACGCCATTGGCTCTCCCTGGACCGATGTTCTGGAAGACCCCACCCCATGATGCTCGGACCACCCCACGAGTCTCTCTCAACAACACAAGCATCCGAATAACATTCCCCACGCCAGACTCTCTCTCTGCCATCTGTTGTTGAGATACAGTAACGACTCTCGTCTGAGAAGAGGACTCTTCTCCACTGCTGGTGACGCCAATGCTGGTGCTGTGTTGCCCACTGAAGACGGTCCCGGCGATGACGTGGTGTCAGAATGGGTCCTAGGTATGGCATGTGACAGTGTAGATGTCTCTTCCGTCAATCGTCGACGCACGGTGTCCGCACAAATGTGTCGCTGGTGTGTCCCCATGATCTGTCGAGCATTTTCGGCAGCAGTAGCAAAGTGATCTTGAAGATGCTGTCGCATAATCTGACGATCCTGACGTCGGCTGGTGACCCTTGGTCTTCCACTATGTGATCGGTCAGTGTAGTGTTGGTGGTCTGGTACCATTGCTGGAGCCTGTATATGGTCCTTTCGTGGACTGCAAACGTTTAGTGGTCTCAATGACGCGAAGGTATGTGGCGTGCATCAATGCTGCAGGTGAACACGCTGGCTACTGACTGTGAGCTTTGCCTCTGAATCCCATCGTGTGACATATGCCATAAGGACTGCATATGGAGTGTTCCTTCAGTTCGTTCCATGTGGCAAAATTCCATCCACAGCAAAAATGACCGATTATTTTTGTATGGGACAATATAGTGTGCCTTAGCTAATTTGCTGGTTATTGCATATTTTCATTGACGTATTCATGTGTAATTACACAGCTGTTTTGTTTCTTGTCCCCAATGGAATCTGTTTAGACAGATGTTCGAGGCTAGCGTCTCTGGCGTTAGCGTTTTGTATTATGAATAACTAATTGGTTGTGTTGGGTACAATATTTATGGACGGATAATGTTGTGTTGAAATGGTTATTTCTTAAAATGTCAAGGTCGGTCCCTTGAAGTTACAAGATTTATCCCAGAAGGAAAACGGGTCATGGCACAATATATATGCAAGCAATTATAGATAAGATTCAGTCTCAGTGCTGCCTTTGTGTCGTCCCCACACAATGCTTCTGCTTCTCCTCTTCGTTCCCCTAGTGGTCGGGGACTACCCCTTTAGAAATATCTCTCTACCCTGGGACGACAGAGTCAATGACCTCGTAGGTCGTCTCACCCTCGACGAGATCATACTACAAATGTCACGTGGGGGTGAAGGCGCTCAAGCTGGGCCCGCCCCTGCTATACCCCGCCTGGGTATCAAACCATATTCCTGGGATACCGAGTGTCTCCGAGGGGACGTTGGGGCTGGAGACGCAACCTCCTTTCCCCAGGCCATAGGACTTGGAGCCTCATTTAGGTAAGACCACAGGACAAACACATACACAATTACTCTTTTCTGCATAATGTTGCACGATGTCAGTAAGGTAATAATGATAAAAATGATAATCTTACTTCAATGACAAAATCAGTCATTTTTTTTTTAAATTGGGAGTGGGGAGGGGGGGGGGGGGGGGGGGGAGGTATTCATGTCCACTTATGCTGTGATATATATATGAGAGAATTCATTTAGTCACATCTAAGTAACTGTACGTTAAAGTCGGTTTTTCAGTTTCAAACATAATTGTCTGTAACTGAAGCTATTGGTATGTCTTTGATTTGTAACGTACAGTAAAATGCCTGGCAAAACTGGTAAATGTAACAATAAACTTATCTCAAGACGTTATGAGAAGAGGGGTAGCTATACCTTTATTGTCAAACAGTATTCCATCAGACCAAGCCAACGTTTGAGGTATAATCGAACATGATCCTGCTACGGCTTGTGCCGGGGACCATCACCTTTTTTGCGCACACCTAGTATATAAACACGTGCTTATGATAGTCGGAATCGTACTGCGGGCTATGACCATTAGCGTTTTCGCTTTTATTAACTATATGAATACAAGATGGCCCCCATGGTATTGATAGACATTTGTTAAGAAATTGTCTTCGTTGTCAATAATTGCCCTGACATCACCAGTTAACACTATTCCTTGTTTAATAGTAAATATATAGCATCTGTACATACCTCGGACGATGCAATTTGCGAATTAAGATGCAATGGTCCCAATGTACCAAGTTTCAGCGTTAGGTACATATATTACAGCTGCTTATATTATCGTTTTAATAGTGCTATGATATTACACAGTTTTACCCACATTTCCAAATCGTTCCTTTACGAATGCAAATGTTTCAACGGTGTATTCATCAACGTGACAAAGAGGAATTTCTTGATAATACGATTTTTTGCGACCATCAAATAAGGATCACTGTCCAATGTTACTGATGGGTCAAGTGAAATGGCAGCAAAATGTAAAACCG
This sequence comes from Haliotis rufescens, assembly GCF_023055435.1. Taxonomy (NCBI): domain Eukaryota; kingdom Metazoa; phylum Mollusca; class Gastropoda; order Lepetellida; family Haliotidae; genus Haliotis; species Haliotis rufescens. The sequence goes on along the minus strand of NW_025964223.1, from coordinate 4,892,655 downwards.
TTTTGCCCCATCCTACAGCCCTGACCTGATATTCCGGGTAGCCCAGGCCACGGGTGAGGAGGTGAGGGCCAAGTATAACAACTATACGAAGTACGGGTCATATGGCGACCGCAAGGGTATCAGCTGTTTCAGTCCAGTCATCAACATCGCGAGAGACCCCAGGTGGGGCAGGAATCAGGTGAGAGACACTGAAGGGAGCCAGAATTAGGTGAGAGTCGGAATCGGGTGAAAGACACGAGAGAGGGCAGGCATCAGGTGTGAAACTCCACAGGGCTGCCAAAAGAGTATCTTAACAGTGACAGAAACTAGGCGAAGGACTGACTACCTCCAATGAAGCTCTATACCTGTTGTCTTTTTTAAAACTGGGCAGAGACAAGGTCAAAATACATTGCGAAATCCCAGGAATAATCATAATGACATTCTACACTTATCTTTGAGGTTATATTCTATAACACGTCGCCCAGAGGCATGACAAGAAATGTGTAATTTCACTTGATGTTTGCAAAGATAATTGCAGACCGTTTTGCAAAATGTATATTTAATCATGAAAGGGGATCCTCATGTATAACAATCTGTTTGATCTGTGTGGCGAATATAAGTAGACTTATACTATATGTAATTACTGACCATCCTGTAAAATGTATATTTACTGATAATATGTTCTTTTAAAGTAACACCATCAGTTTGGTCTGTGTGACGTATATACTTAGACTCTATTGATACTATCGCCGCGAATAGCTGCAAAATTGCTGATGCGGCGTTAAGCAATATTCACTCACTCATTCACTATTGATACTAAGTTTGTGTGGGTTTGGGAACTCTGAAAAATACATGGTCTGAATATATAATTCACCATGAACTTTGTTTTCAATTTCATTAATATAAAATGCCAATACTAATGGAAAGTCTAATGATCCCCAAAGCAACTATACAATATATGGTAATGAAGCGACAAAACCCTTTTCATATCCAACAGAAATCTCTGCATGATGCAGAGTCGACTATACGATTCCGAGAATGTGTTTATGAATCACTATCGAAAAGTAAAAATACCAGTAAGGCATATGTAAATGTTTTCATAAACTACGTTTGCCTCTAATATATCTATAGAGTACTAGTTCTTTTCATGTATGGAGCCATCTTTCTTTCTCAAAGAAGATTCACGCAGGGACTTTATGGGAAAAAAACACATGAAATGAACGATTTTTGCTTCAATGTCTGCCATTAAAACACATTGTTTCATGGTGTTTTCCTGCTATCATCTGTAATAACTTAAAGTCTTTCTTTATGATTTCTTTATTCTTTCCTTTTAACATTCTTTCACTTCCTTACATTTTTTTTCTCTTCTTTTCACATAAATGTCTTTCTTTTCTTAATTACTGTTGGGGCTATCGGGTAGCCTAATGGTTAAAGCGTTCGCACGTCACGCTGAAGACCCGGGTTGGATTCTCGACATGGGTACAATGTGTGAAGCCAATTCTGGTCTCCCCGCCGTGATATTGCTGGAATATTGCTGAAAATGGCGTAAAACCAAACTTACTCACTCACTTTAAAACTGTTATTTTCAGATTGACTAAAATACAAAATATATAAACAATAATTACTATCTTTTATCAAATGATATATTAATGCATTATAAATGAATTAACCTAATAAAATTGACTACTTTTTAGTGACATGACATACTATGCAAATGTAAACAGAAAATGTAAACAGACGCCGAAAAACACTTTATAACTAAATAATTTGCACTAAAACATGTAAACACGTGTGGATAATGATAAAATAATATATATAATTTTTTTGGGCAAAATCACCATTGTTCTTGGACTCTAATATCTTTGAAAAACCCTTTCTAATTTCTTTGAATCTTTCATGCATGCTGCATGCTTTCTGGGGCCACACGGAAAATAATACATGACTCAAAGCAGTTATTCCCCTAATTATAATTAGTAAACATGAAGTTGGAAAGGAAAAGAAATGAAATATGAAGTAATACTTGCCAAAAACAAATATGATTTACATTTTAATACTTTGATAACAAAACATAAAGAAATAACAATTTTGACCCTTAAATGGTCATTATTTGATATTGATTCATAAACACATGCTCATGACATGGTCGGAAAATCGTGCAGTCGACTCTTCTTGTGGCTTGGATTTCCTGTCTCTAATATAGGCCTCCCCACAGAATATCAAATGGTCGGTCCCTAAATGAAAACAACCAAACCCTCCACAATCATTAATCACCATCCCTGCCAAAAGAATTGCACGATATCCACTTGATCAGGGGCATGGGGTTATGAACCAATGGAACTACATATTTGATATAACATCATCTCACCTCATTGTTTTGTAAGGAGTTATCGCAACCGTACATCTAACAACTTGCAATATTTCAGTCACGTCATTGGGAACGTGTTGTTTTATCGATGCAAGATAGTTATATATACTGATTCGCAAAAGAAACGTCACCATGGATAGATACATGAGAAACCTCATTTGTCCAAATACTGCAAATATACTTTGAGACATAATAAAATCATGAAACTTGGCAAAACTGATCATCAATAGATGGAATGGATGAGGCGGTTGACGCAGTTCAGCTGCAGTTGTCGGCCTTGGTCGGACGTCATTCAGACGTCTTTGAATCTCGCCCCACAGGTGCTTAACGGGATTTAAATTGGGACTGAGGGCAGGCGACTGCATGGTTCTGATACCATTCTGCTTGAGGAAGTCTCGCAGTGTGGGCACGGGCGTTATTATGCTGAAACTCGTGGTTGGGGCGACGTGCCAAATGAAGCATGGCGTGTGGTCTCAACACTCGATCAATGTACCGAGCTGCCGTGACACATTGCCTCTCCTTGGACCGAAGACCACAGGGCCGACCCTCTGTGCCAGACCAATTACAGACTCTCTCTCTCTCTCTCTCTGTGCCATCTTCTGTTGAGATACAGTAACGATCTCTGGTATCTGAGAAGAGGACTCTTCTCCACTGCTGGTGACGCCAATGCTGGTGCTGTGTTACCCACTGAAGACGGTCCCGGCGATCGTCAATCGTAGACGAACAATGTCCGCACAAATGTGTCGCTGGGATGTCCCCATGGTCTGTCGAGCAGTTTCCGCAGCAGTAACAAAGCGATCTTGAAGATGCTGTCGCACAATCTGACGATCCTGACGTCAGCTGAAGATTCTTGGTCTTCCACTACGTGGTCTGTCATCTGTAGTGTTGGTGGTCTGGTACCGTTGCTGGAGCCTGCATATGATCCTTACGTGGACTTGAAATGCATTGGCTACTTGCCAGGTGGTTTGTCCAGCTTACAATCGTCCAAGGGTTAGGTGTCACTGATTTCTTGTCACCCCTTGTGGTAGCAATTCAATTTCAATTTACACGGAACTCACGTGCATCGGGTTACCATGGCCGTTGCCATGATGCGTTTGGGCGATCGGTTTTATTGTCATCTGCTTTTTTTTCATCATCAATTTCCTTTTTACGGACACGGTAATGTTAAATTTTAGAAAGTTTGACAAAAATTACCTAGATATTTAAATGACAACTTTTCATGCAATGTCACTTGGGGTGACGTTTCTTTTGCGGTTCAGTATATATAAGCCTGTGAAAAATATACTCGAACAATGTAACCGTCAATCTATGAATTATGTGATACCTGAGCACTGAATATACTCTTAAAAAAAGAAATGCAAAGCCAGATTTGTTTTTTTATCATCCAATTTCCTTTTTACGGATAAGGTAATGTTAAATTTTAGAAACTTTGACAAAAATTACCCAGATATTTGAATGACAGCATTTCATGGAATGTTACTTGGGGTGAGGATTTTTTTGGTTTTTTTTCTACCCTTGAACGTTAAAACTAATAAGCAAACAATAACACCCAGGCTGTAGACTTAGAATTCCAAGATCTGGTATTGGGTGACAGCAATTTGTTTAAATAATACCATTACAAAACTGCGTCACCTTGTTAATACACGGGACACTCGCATTTTTGCATCCATTTCATGCTCGCATCAATATCATGACATACAGTACACATGGTGTGCATGTGAGAAGTTATGAGGCTCTATGTTTACATTTTGTATGTGAACAGTTAAAATTTGTAGCTGGGTGTAATAAGATCGTAGAACAGGTCTTCAGCAACCCATGCTTGCTGTAAAAGTTGACCATGCTTGTCGTAAGAGGCGACTAACGGGATCGGCTGACATAGTTTATGCATGTCATCGTATTCTAATTGCATGGGTCGATGTTCATGATTTCAGTCACTGGATTTACAGACTGCCTTCACATAGCTGGAATATTGCTGAGTACAGCCTTAAACAACAAACTGGAAATTTCCAGACAATGCCATCACTTCACAAAATATTCTTTGACTCTTTATCACAGTCTGTGGTGATCGGGAGTTTTACACATCAAACCAGCATCTAAATATAGTAACTTCCTCACAACTGCTCACATTAAATAGTACCATATTCCTGACAACTAATCACTGTCCAAACACAGTGCAGTGAGCTTCTAATGAATCTAATGTTTAATGTTCTAATGTTTAACAATAAAATACACTGCCATATATAAGGTAAAAGAAAGGGGGGAAATACATATGAATTGACAGTCACATTTATATTCATAATTTTAAGGAATAAATACTTAATCGTGAATCCACATCCAGGTAGAAATAGACATGATGAATGTTTCTGCACAGGAAACGTATGGAGAGGATCCATACCTGTCAGGAGTCTTTGCTTCAAATTTCGTGAAGGGTCTCCAGGGAAGCGACCCCCGCTACATCAGAGCCAACGCTGGCTGCAAGCACTTCGATGTCTATGGTGGTCCCGAAAATATACCGGTTTCGCGGTTCAGTTTTGATGCAAAGGTAACTTGAGGTCAAGGTCAGGTATGAGAACAATAAATGGAAATGTACATTTAAGTGTTAAAAAATACCCTGACGAATATTTGTTTTTTTCTGACACTAAGTATACACAAACATCTTTTCATTGTTTTGATTTTTCAGGGGTCATTTTCAATACATTTTTTTTGTTCTAAAATCAAATTGGACGATATCACAGAACAGGGAATTTCCCACAGAACTGAAAACCTTGAGTGAGTGTGTGAGTGAGTTGGGTTTAACGCCGCTTTTACCATTATTCCAGTTATATCACGGTGTGTCAGCTTAATGTGGGAGGAAAGCACGAAGTATGGTGCTTACAAACCAAGAAACATAATCGGGGCGAGCCGGGATTGGAACCCACAATCATAGGTTTCTGACGTGCTAAGGGACGCTACACTGCACAGCGGCGCCTTAGACGACAGGGCCACCCGTGGCGCCTGAAAACCTTGAAGAGTATTGAATTCGACATGTGGCATCCAGGGGATCATGCGAATATGTAAATAAGTGTTTAAGGAAACCTTGAGCGAAAAAGAAAGCCTGAATTTATTGTCCGACATTTCGGATCATCACGATCGTGCTTAAAAGGGGAAAATAATAGAGAATTGTTCCGTGCGGGGATTCCCCATTAAAAGTAGTTCCGGTCAAAAATCGTATAAACGTCAAAAGGTTAAGATTATGTAAACAATGTGAACGTCATTTTTAAAGTTTGATGCACAATGAACGGGTCATGTGATCAGCAAATAAACCAAACATCTCATGGGGAATCCCTTAAACTTCAAAATAAGAATTTATAGAATATTGAAGAATATATTGAGGTACATACATTGAGATTACGTTATAGCTGATGACGGCTGACCTTGCCTGACGTTGTCCAATACCAACATTCATATAGTATTAGAATAGAATCATTCATTGCTTCATGCAAAATACATTTGTTGTTAAAAGGTGACTGAAACAGACTTGCACACAACGTTCCTCCCAGCATTCCGCTTCTGTGTCATGGCCGGCACCTACAGTATCATGTGCAGCTTCAATAGGTGAGAAATAACATTAAAGAAACAAGTATGCTTAAACAATCTTATTGTATGGCTTTTAGCAACAGAACCCTCCCTCCACCTCTCTCCCTCGATCACACAATCTAAAAGTCCTTATATTATTATATCCCTACTGTTATTGCTATACATAAAACACCAATAGCTTCACAAAAGCTTTCACAAAATCTGCCTAAGATTGAGTGCTAATATGCAGGAGCGCCCATGCAGCATTTGCAGTCTTTTAAGTTGAATGCTTAGACATGCTACAAGCCTTTCGTATTTATCTCAATTTGTTGTTCAGTTATAAATATAACTATTATTCAACTAATGATGTTATTGTTACTTGTGTTAGGATGATTCTATCAAGGCAAGGCCCCATTTGTTCTCAACGTGCAGTGAAGCGCCATTGCTGCTTCTGAATTGTTATGATTTGTCTTCAGCAGGAAGTAATGACACAGAATCATAAATGCTATAGGTCGGGATATTGTAACTGAATAATATGCTACTTTCACACATTCTTTCAGGCTCTTCAGTATTTGCAGCTGTACATGCGGGTGTTTTTCAAGTGCTGAGAGGAGTGAATGAATATGATCATGAGGCAGTTATTTTGAAAGGCAGCTGTTGAATTTGTAGCTGGATACATTTTTGTACCCCTAAGTATGGTGTGATATTGTGTCGATTCCACCTCCATGGAATTGGCATATGCATACAGTTTGGTCTTCTTCAAAAAGGACAATCATTATCAAAGGAAGTCCGGAAAATTGATAAGTACAAGTCTTCATCTTGGACTTTGTGGTTAAAATGCTTGCGGATGTGTCCTTGAAAAAAGAGCCACTCATGTATGCACTCACTGTGATAACAATACTCCCCAGACAGTAACACATTATTCACTGAAATCCAAGGCTAGCTACTATCATCAAATAACGTGATCTTATCACGTTGACATTTGATTCCTCATTTTCAAGAATAAACGGAGTTCCAGCATGTGCCAACCAGAAGCTTCTGACGGATGTTCTGAGAACCGAATGGGGTTTCAAAGGTTACGTGGTCAGTGACGAAGGCGCCGTTGAGATCATGACGGGTCAACACTACTTCAATAACTCTGTCGACGCTGCTGCATCCTGTGTGAAGGCTGGATTGAACCTCGAATTGTCCTATCACGACGATCATCCAGTCTTCTTTTCAATTGGTAAGTGCTGTCGATGTTGAAAACACAATCGTCTTGCATAACCGTAATATTTATTTTCTGATTGTTACGAGAAAAGCACGCTTCACGTTCAGCATCAATTGGTATTTTGTACAACAAACAACAAACGTGAGAACAAAATGATGGGAAATGAATGTTTGCTAAGGTGGGTTGTAGTTTTAGGCGCCACAGCTTTTGAGCCCTTGACCATCGTTAGTTCTAATAGGCAATGAGAGGGAGAGGGGAGACTGTTGTTTCCATCTACCTAACGTTATTTCAAGCACAAAATGAATCTGCACAATAATGAAAGCATGGAAGTTGGTGTACGTAGAAATATATCTAGACAGCTTAAATGTCCATATGATATGTATAACCTTCAGATGTTGATGAGATTTGAGTGAGTGAGTATGGTTTTACGCTATTTTCAGCAATATTACAGCCATGATAAGATTTGAAGTAGCATCAAATATCACAAGGCATACACAGTTATAATGTAAAACATAACATGTTGCAAGTCAAGAATATCCAATTACAATGGTACTGAGTAATGATACATCAGTATGAATTATATACCCGTCTGTAGATAGTGTTTACCAACAGAGCTGAGGTTGCACTGTTTGGTGTATCGCAAACTCTGTTGGCCGTACGTGGCTCACATGCAACCCATGTTGTTCTCCAACATAAACAAATAGAAAGTGGAGCTCATTCACTTCCTGACTGACATGTGATTATTGGGGTTTGAATTTGGCTTCAGCAACCAAAGATTGTCGTAAGAGGTCACTGACGGGATCGAGTGATCAAGGTCGCTGACTTGGTTGATGCATGTCATTGTATCTCGATTGCATAGATCCATGCTCATGATGTCAATTGCTGGAGTGTCTGGTACAGATTCGTTTATTAATATACAGCTTGAATAGTATGGCGATAAGCAATATACAAACACACATTACACATTAATCTGCACATTGACGTAAACAAACATTTATTACTACAACAGACACATTGTTGCAAGGACACTACATGTATTTCAGATGATGCTGTGAAACAAGGCAAGCTGACTGAAGACGAGGTCAGGACCAGAGTTAAGGAGCTTTTCAATGTCAGATTTAGGCTTGGAGAGTTTGACCCACCGGAAATGAATCAATACACAGAACTAAACATATCGATAGTTCAGAGTGAGGCTCACAGTAACCTGTCTGTTGAGGCAGCAATGAAGACATTTGTGTTGCTGAAAAACCAAAACGTCCTTCCCTTAAATCCATCAAGCTACAAGAATGTGTCGGTAGGTACATGTGTTAGGAAAAGATGTTTGCAGCGTACAACTTACAACACAAAACATCAATGCCACAGAATAATATGTATCCAATATTTGATAAAGCAGATATATAGGACGTAACCGGCAAAATTATGGTGAAAATGGCATGATTGGATTACTGAAAATCAGTTGATCAGTGAAACATTTTGGAAACATGCAAAAATTGCAATTTCCAGATGATGTTAAGTTTTGATACTGACAGTTGTTCGTTTTTCTAATAATTCGTCCCGGTATATCTTATTGCCCTCCTGAGTCCTTGCCTGAGTACATAAAAATGAATCCTTGTTGAACAGGTTGTCGGACCAATGGCCAACAATACATATCAACTGTTCGGAGATTATGCTCCCACCATGAACCTCGAATACACCACCAACCCATTACAAGGCATAAAGTATCTCTGGTCTACAGTGAGGTATGGGGCAGGCTGCACGGACAACAACTGCACTCAGTATAACTCCCAGGAAGTCCAGACAGTAGCAAATGGCTCTGATCTCATTTTCGTTTGTCTGGGCACAGGTGAGCTTATCTAATGTTCGGAAAATCAACACTGGTCTTTCTTTTTATTGCTAGGTCCCCTTTTCTAAAACTCTATATTTGACTTTAGTTTAAACAGTAACAATAAAATAAGAACGAAGAACGTTTTCAAAAGTCATCGTTTTTAAGATGTAACATTTTGCCTGTTGTACTAACTTCTGGCGCACCAAGATACAGATTGATTGTGTTTTCAGTCACTTGTGTATAACGTCAAGGTGACACAATGTTCTCAATCATAACAAAAGTTTTAAAGATTTTGCTCGATTTCACTGAACGTCATACTGGCACATTTTGTTCTTATATTAAACACTAAAGATAATTGTATTTACTCCGAAAATAGTTCTCTTTGCCCTGGTCAGATTCAGAATTAGTTGGAGCTTCGAACATGATTTATTCTATTGAAAACTGGATCAAAACTTGTAACCGATGCTCCATGATATTCCATTCAGGTCAGGAATTAGAATCTGAAGGCAACGACAGGGCCAACCTGGACCTCCCAGGGCTACAGCTGCAGCTGCTGCAGGATGCTGTCACCTTCGGTCAGGGTACGTGGCGGCAGGACAATTCAGCAAATCTGAGACATGTGGTATATCACATGATCAGTGTTATTTCTTCTGTCATAATTTCTACTGGAATATTACCTACCATATCTCCCACGATATTCACTTTCGGAATCTACTGCCGCCATGACAAGCCATCATCTTTCCAACCAGTTCTGGTTCCAAGGTCATCCTTCTTCTGTTCAATGACGGGTTCCTCAACATAACATTGCCTGCTGCAAATCCAAACGTCTAATTTATCATGAAGCTAATTTCCCCGACACACACAGCAGTGGAGGTATTGCAAGGAGTACATTTGGTGGAGGGAACAAAAAAGGAAAAACAGCCAAACCGTGGCCAAAGTATGTTAACACCATGGAAGAAATATACTTGTCAAAGTTACAATGTTATACTATTTATCTACTTTTTCCAGCATCTGTTGCCAAGGTCATCCTCCTTCTATTCAACGCGGGGCCGCTCAACATTACATGGGCTGTTGAGAGTCCCAATGTTCAGGTTATCATGGAACTATTTTTCCCAGCACAAGCAACAGGCGAGGCACTGCGGCGAGTACTATTGGCGGAGGGACCGAACTCAGTTCCTGCCGGGAGACTTCCGGTTACTTGGCCATTGTATATCAATTCTGTAGGTTAACATGTATTACTCAGCACCATGTATGGTTACACTATTTTCGATTGTTTCTCTGTATGAATGGCGGGCGGTATTGGTAGATCACCACATGCTTACCCTTCACACAAACACTTAATCTCATTAAAATCAGACCTCAGTTCTCGCTACCGCTAAACAAAGATCTGAGGACATCCCATTAAGTGTCACGTCAGAACGACCTTCATCCGACCAATCAGAGCATCGCTTACCACATTATGAAAATGACAATCGAAATGTGATTTCTAATCATGCAACCTCGAAAACTTTAACTCCGAACGATAGTTACGGGTTTAACGACTGAATCCATACAATCTAAACTATCTTTTAGCCATTCCAGAATGTTCTTTAGTTCAGGTTTCAAATTTGTAATCGAGAATTTGGCAAAAAATGTTTCGAAGCGAAGTTTGCCAATTTGAAATTCGTGCCGTAAAGCACAAGAAAGCTGCCTTCTGGTCATTCCATTGGTCGGTCAAAGTTCGCGCAAGGTCGGTCTGACGTGACCCGTAATGGGATGTCCTCAGATCTTTGTTTAGCTGTAGCGAGAACTAAGATCTGATTTTAATGCATTGACAAACACCTGGTGTCATTACTGATGTTCACTGATCCATTTATTTACTGTTCACCGCTATTACACCAAATAGATTCTGTTTTGCAGTAAATCGAAAGCTCAACCTATTATTCCGAGCTGACGCATTTTCAATATTCATTTAAAATTTAACCATATTATTCTTAAGCCAAGAGCAAAGCTGAAATTATTTCTTTTGCGTTGTAAATATATCCTGTAAAACCTGTACAACCTATTGCGTAAAACCTATTGAGCGTGTAACCTAAATATTTCTTTATACAGTTGGTGGTTGATATGATTTAGGACTGCCAGGATCAAACATACTTGAAATATACACATGAATCGTAATACGCCAAAGAACGAACTTAAATGGAGCAATGGTCAAACATGCATGGACATCACAGTCAGCTTATGTCGCCTCAGCGACATGTTGTCCTGAACTACATGTAGTTGTTCTATCTCAGTACATTTTTTTTCACAAGTTGCCTCAGATGACGGACTACTCAATGAACGGACATCCAGTTCTCTTCCCCTTCGGCTACGGTCTGTCCTACACCAGCTTCTCCTACGACCTTTTGGAGTGTCCCTCTCAGGTGACGGCCGGGGACAACATCACTTGTACTGTCTCACTTACCAATCGAGGGTCTTTTGATGCTGATGAGGTATGTACTTATGAAAGTTAAGTGAGTGAGTAAGTTTGGTTTAACGATTTTTTTGCAATATTCCAGCAATATCACGGCGGGGTACACCTGAGATGTACTTCACACATTGTACCCATGTCGGGACGGAAACCCGGGTCTTTGGCGTGACGAGCAAACGCTTAAGCCACTAGGCTACCCGACCGCCCCTTTACCATTAAGCCTCTGATGACATGTTTCTTACATAATTGGCGCGACAGTCAACACGACTCTTCACCTGTTAGACAACTTCATTACCAATTTGTCAGTCTTGATAGTACTGTGCACAGCTTAAAAGGAGAGTGAGGTGAAGGTTTGCCAAATTACTGCAGTACTATTCCATGCTATGAAGACCAGAACTTGGTACCATGAACCAATAAATATGCCAAAGAGGTCACTGAGCAGGAACTACAGTCAGGGGTTCTATACACGGATGCAGGGACCCCTTGCTCAATAACGACATGTTTCGTTATACACGTTTGATTTACTGAATAAAAAATAACAAAGCATTCCATCTTTCGTTGTCTTTCAAACTTTCCGAATAATCAAGAACGATCTATTCCATTATTCGTCTTTCAAATATCATTAGTAAATGACGATTTACATGTATGTATAGACGTATGTCTCCCAACAAACAGAAAGGTGTATATATTCACTTAATAACCCATCCGGCAATCACTTGTTGCAATATGGAAAACATCTCAGCTATGTTTCCCTTCTTGTAAAATCTACAACCTACTTAATATCGAGACAAAAGGTCCTTAATGTCAGTCGTTGTAATGTCTGACAACATTAGGAACATCACCTCTAAAACAACTTCCTGGTAAACATTTGAGAGACGAATAACAAATGGTTTTGCTGTCAGTTTGACGCCTTTCCCAGTCCCGAATGACGGATAATGAACTCATTTACTAGTATTTGACGAAAAACAAACAACGAACTAACTTCTAGTACATCTTGAACTCAAAAGTGTCCTTATGAGGCTTTTCCCCAAAAGATATTCGTAATATTATATGAAGACAGATCGGTAAGGAAGTATGAATAATGCATATCTGTACCAAGTATTAGAAGAGAATTTCTTATTTCAGGTCATCCAGGTGTACATATCCTGGGCTATGGTCCCTGTGGCGGTTCCACAGCTTCAGCTGGTGGCCTTCAACAGGGTGTTTGCACCGCGGGGAGTGCAGACTCACTGGAACTTCACCATCTCGGCAGCAGCTATGGCAGTGTGGACTGATCAGGATGGATGGGTTGTTGAGCCAAGTGAGCTTCTTCCAGTTTTTTATTGATTATGATTCACAAATTAGACACCTAATGTTGTATTACACAGTAACATTGATATCTAACAAGGGTCAGTAAATAATCTAATCTGGCTGTAGAAGTAAGTAACAGGATCAAGGATGTGTTTCGTCATGGAATGACATCACAAAGTCATCTATCCTCGCTTGTTTCGATATATACTTAGAACCGTTCGCATCCATGGCTTCTTTTTTTAAGTTAGGCCACCATCGCCAAGTATCTTATCACAAACGTAGCACAGAGTTTCTCTCCTCTTTTTAGATACATTTGAGTAGATGGCTATAGGTAGTCTTGTGCCATTCAAGCTGGACACAAACGAAGCTGTGGTTGTGAATGAGTCCAGTATATTTATCAAAATAGAATTGGCTTCACTCCCACATCAAGCTGGCGTGGGGGATATAACTGACATACTGTCCAAAATCGGCGTTAAACCCATCTCGTTCACTCACAAACAAAGAAGTGATGCCTTGATATGGCAGTAGGTGGAGACAATTTTGTCAACACCATTCAACCTCCTGATTCAATCATGTGTGTCCAGTTTGTCCTCAGAAACAAAGTAAAAACATTTCTGCTATGAGGTTCTTTACACTGAATGTTCCCAACTTTAGGACCATAACTAGGTTCAAAATATCCATCAAACGTGGACGTCATGATACACCTTTATTTCATTGTTCTTTTCAGCTGCCATGAACGTATGGGTAGGAGGTCAGCAGCCCAGCACCAAACCAGCCATCGATTCTAATGTCATTACATTCCGACCGACGATTAATGGACAAAAAAGTCTTGGTCCATATTGAGTAAAGCTCCTTCTTGAGTCTCTTTTTATTTTGCTTTAGTTACTGATCATACGCCATTCTGATAGGTGTATTTAGGATTCTTCAACGTGATAACCGGTAATGACAAATTCTAGCGAGAGACAATATCACGGCGACCTGTATATGTTAGGTCCTGGGAAGCTAGTGATTGATAGAATGAGTAACTAACATTAACCTCTGTTTTTTCTTTTGACGTATATTTCATACTGTGTATCTGTCTTGGATTCCTGTTATTTCACGTGTCTAGGCCATAGTTATTGTTTTGGTAAATATTGGCTAAGTCGATGTCGCTACAACAAACAAAAGACGAGCCTGTGGTAAGCTGAGCCTGCTATTGTATGTAATACACGGGCACATGAAGAAATTGACCTGTAAGGGACCAACAATTTGATATTTTTGGGGGAAATTGGTTGGGGGATATTTCATGGACACTGGACATTTTCGGATGAATAATGCGGGTAGGATTTTTCCTGTAACCGCCTTAGGGAGGTTTCAGCAGTTGCTTAATGCCAATTGGCTGTTTTAGAAATCCTGTATCTTCATTGGTTAATGATCCATTGTCGGAACTTCTTTCTCCCCTTCATCATGTCCTTTTATCCTTTTTCACGAACAAGCTTCTGCCAAATGTGATTTGTCATTTATAATCTACAACATGAGGCGTAAGTGAGAAAGACTGAGTTTTCTGAAGTTGAGAAAAGTGATATGTTTATTTCAGTGAACATAACACTTGATATTTCGCTGCAGTGAACATAACACTTTGACAGAACTGTTGTCATACAAACGTTACTTCCGCTTGAATTGTCTCACATTGTCGTAAGTGTCAAGGCCGTACATAAACAGTTGACGTCCTTTTTAAGTGAGTTCCACATTGACAAGGCAAAATAATGATAGATGGTAATTTATGGAGTTAATATCACTTCTTGTCATTTGTTATTCTCTCGAAAACGTTTCGTTCTTAACTGTTAATTTTTCATTGTCAATCGAGACAAAGCACCTTTTTTGTTATTTGACCAGCGTGTATTCTGTCGCTTCCAGGGGGCACGGGTGGCCCAGTCGTCTAAGGCGCCGCGATTCGCTGTGCAGAGTTGCGTCCCTTGGGCACGCCAGAAACCTATGATGTGGGTTCGAATCCCGGTTCGCCCCGATTATGTTTCTAGGTTTGTCAGCACCATACCCGTGCTCGTGGGTTTCACCGAAGTGGTAAACGTCTGAGACCTGCATCACTTCGGGCTTTCCTCCCACATTAAGCTGACACGCCGCGATATAACTGGAATACTGTTAAAAGCGGCATTAAACCCAACTCACTCACTCACTCTTTCGCTTCCAACAGTGGTCTCCTAGTTTTCAAGAATATTTATAATCATGTCGAAATGTTTGACAAAGTATTTTTGTACCCCTAACTATTTTTTTTTTATACTTTTGTTTACATTTTTTTGAGTTTTTGCAAACACAAAACTACTTTTTTAGTCGCAAATACAAAATACAAGGGTTGGTGAACTGTCCCTGTGTGTCAGGTAGGGAGAATGTTTGTACTAAGGTTTTACATTTGTTATGAAATAATTCATTTTTCCGGGAGAAAACTACACAAAAAGTATCTAATAAATAGGATATTTCATGTGTCGAATGAAATATCATGTTTCTCCAATCTTGCCCCCGTCACTCGATGACAGAAACATGATATTTCACTTGACAAATGAAATTTGCTCTCTTTGTTTTATTTATCCAAATAAAATATCGTTCACACATGTTGTGAACGAAAATAGACGACACGAAACGTAAAACTAATTAAGATTTGTAAGTACAGTAAATTTTATTGACTTAATCGTGTGATAACCCTGCGTGTAAACAACAGTGTCAACATTGCTATCCCTAGAGATGAGCGATCTTCTGAAGATTGACGAAAATTTGATAGGAGGAATAGTGAATATTATATAGCCATTGAACAGTTATAGCGTCTGACTGAGCGAAAGACAACGTCATTGACTGTAAGACACATGGTTATTTGAAAGAGTTACCCGTGTTTTAGAATCAGTTTACACAGTTTGTTGTTGTTGAGAATGTTCAGACCGACCAGACGTTTGGTTTTCTTTGCGTTGTCATGAGAGCAAGTGACTTTAGGGCGACTGGTGGAACGCTATCGTCACGTGCTCGAATTTTGCATCAACAATGTCATGTCATTATGAATTCATTGTTGTACTATTAAACATGAATCAAAATGTATATGTATATTCATTATATTGCGTAAATTGTCAAAGAATTAATGCCTCTAAAAAGAACTTTTTCGCTTTCACGGAATCTTAATGGTGAATGTAGACTGTATGTGATCAGGTAAAATTCCACGACTCCGATGCCGTTTCACACGCTTATGAATATTAAGAAATGCGTCATATGAGTAAACTTTTTAATGTCTCTTTAGCTTCTTATTTAAAAAAATTGACGATGGGTAATAAAAACAATAACCCCTCATGACGAGGAATGACGGCTCGGGACTTACAACTTAAATTTCACGAGGGAGAGATAATCTTTCATTCCTCGTCACCAGTCAATAATTGTCTATATGGACATCCCAAATTTGGGCGTGAGAGCAAACGGACCATCAGTTTGCATTGAAGGAATCGAACCCACGACAAGCGTATCCTGTCACTGTTATGTGACGCAACAGAAAGATACGGTACCTTTTTGTCATACATGACACTAAAGGTTAAATAGTTTGCATGACAGTAACTGTTATTAAAACCATTTACCCGTGTCATTTTCTCAGTTTTGTGTGTTTACTTGTTTAATGCCGCTAACAGCAATATTGCAGCTAAATGACGGCGATCTGTTGATAATAGAGTCTGGACCTGACAATACGGTGCTTGACACTCTGTTGATAATAGAGTCTGGACCTGACAACACGGTGCTTGACAATCTATTGATAATAGATCTGGACCTGACAATACGGTGCTTGACAATCTGTTGATAATAGAGTCTGGACCTGACAACACGGTGCTTGACAATCTATTGATAATAGAGTCTGGACCTGACAATACGGTGCTTGACAATCTGTTGATAATAGAGTCTGGACCTGACAACACGATGCTTGACGATCTGTTGATAATAGAGTCTGGACCTGACAACACGGTGCTTGACGATCTGTTGATAATAGAGTCTGGACCTGACAATACGGTGCTTGACATCATGAACATCGATCTACGCAATTGAAATATGATGACATGCATCCAAGTCACCGATCCTGACCACACGATCCCGTTAGTATTCTCTTACGACAGACATGGGTTGCTGAACCCGGATCAATTCTAACCCGGAACGTTATGGGGTCAAATACAAAAACAGGAAACGACACCATACATATCCATGTACATCTATAAATAAATAGGTCACCTCTGCTTATATCCTGGTTCTGCAGTCGTCCTACAACCGGTCATATACACAGTGTCATATAGACAGCAAGCATGGGTTGCTGAAGACCTATTCTACCCCGGATCTTCACGGGTCGGGAAAAACCTGTGGAACACCAGAGAGTATTATTGATGGCCCTTGTATCAATTATCAACTTTGTGACATTATCACACATTCGTTATCATCTGGCAATACATCAGATACTATGTTGTACGCAGGGTATATCAAATATTGTGTATTTACTGATGATGTACCTACTAAGGACCCCTTATACATATTAGATCTATTGCCAAACTATAGGAACACACCTTGCATTCTATTAGGAGGAGGAGACCGGTGCTCGTGCCGGTAATTTGTCTGATTAGTCGAGAATAATATTGCTGGTGAGAACAGAGATTCTTTCGAAGCGCCCTAAAATCAAAAGATACTGTTGTAAACAAATTTGGTCAAAGCCTCATTGACTTATGTATTTCCTCATTATGAATGGTCGTTGTGTTGAGGAAAGAAACACTGGTGAAGATACATATTTTTGTCACAATGGAACAATAATTATTGTCTATCTACAAACCTTTTCTCTTGTCATAAATTATTTAAATTCATAGCAGAACATAATAATCACACCACCTTCGTTTGTACATTACCAGCACAATCTGTGCAATCTGAGCAAACAGTTTCTATTCGTCATGAACGTTATATATAGGACGAGTGTTGGTGTGAGGAGTTTCGTAACAGATTGCATTCTAACAGTTGTAAACAAGTCCCTATCATGTGCTATTTAACTGACAACAGCAGCATTGATACTTCTGTAGACGTATTTTCACGTGCGTTGCTACAAGCGGCCTCTATATTTAAGGGGAAGCTAGGTTACTGAGCGATAGATCACAGGGTAAAGCATGCCATAAAAGTGAACTGGAGGCCAGGCGAGCACTTCGATGGTACAGAAGCTGTAAAAGTGCAGCTTTTTCAATAACGTTAAACAACTTCTGAACAAATACAAGTCTATCACAAGATAGCTGCATATTTGAGAGAGATGGCATGATAACAGTAAATTGATTTGGAAGCACGTTACATACAAGAGTATTAATAGTACTTCTCAAATAAATATCTATGCATATGATTGGTACGAGTATTTTAAGATTTGTTTCAAGTTTCAGCTTTGAATAAAGATGGGTTTAGACCCACACTGGATGTTCATGATGTTGATGAAGCAGCACTGCATCATGAGCTAGAGTCCACAATTACAGAACAAGAGAAACTAAATGGTATACAGTCATTAAGGAAAGGTAAATCAGGCTTAGATATGTTATTAACGGATATGTTCAAAACATCATGTAAAAGCAGAATTGCCATACATGCATACTCTATTCAATAGGATTTATTCAACAGGCCAGTTTCCACGTCATTGGCGTAAAGGTACAATAGTGCCTATTTATGAAAATGGCCTAAGAGATTATCCTAATATCTACAGAGGTATAAGTTTAGATAGTGTATAATGGAAAGATATTTGCAACAGTCATTAACTGTAGATTGAAAACTTGGGCCGAAAAAAATAACAAAGTACATGTGAGGAACAAGCAGGTTTTAGGCCCGGGTATGCAACAACGGATAACTTGTTCACACTTACTGCCTGTATACAAAAATATGTAAGTATACGCAGAGGTAGATTTTATGTTGCATTTGTAGACTTAAGAAACACCATTTGATTAGGTAGAAAAAAAACAACAACTCACATTGTTCTCCCCAAATGTGACCAGCCTGTTAATATGTTGAATATGATTCAGTCTATGTACTTGTTACATCATGTGTTCGATGTAACGCTTAATTTACTGAGTGTTTCGATTGTCCTATTGGACCAAAACGGGGCTGTGTATTGAGCCCAATTTTATTTGGACATTTATTAATGAGTTCGTCGCTGAAATTCTTGATACTTGTTGAAGAGGAGTACAATTATGTCCCGACTTATATGCATTATCCCCACTGCTGTATGCTGATGATGTTATTTGTATTTCTGATCGAGTAAGTGGGCTGCACGAGCAACAGAATATCCCAGATAATTACCGTTCAGCTCGGAAGTAAAATGTTAATCTGTCGAAAACTAAAGTAATTGTTTTTCGTAAAGGCGGAATTGTTAAACAATGTGACACAACGGTATAATCGTAATGGACTTGTCAGAATATAAGTACCTTATTTGTGACAAATGATGACTCCATCTTAGAATGTAACAAGAGCAGTGTCACATTTGGCGTTAAATGGGGAAAGGTCACTAATAAATGTTTGATAATTGCTTTGGACATGTTGAAAAATACCACTTGGAACATTTTTCAAAATATTTGATTCAAAAATTAAACCCATCCGTATTTATGGATGCGAAATATGGGGACATTAAAGATAAAAGGTAGTAGAAACTTAAGGGTCCAAGATTTAGCATGTAAATATTATCTTGGTACAGGTATTAACATTCCTAATGTAATGGCTTTAGAGGAATGTGGACGGTACCCATTGTTTATAAACAGCTAAATGAAATGCATTAAATACTGGCTAAAACTTTATGCCATCTAATAGACTTCCGCGTAAAGCATACAAAGTGTAATTTAATCTTGATTCAGTAGGTAGACAGAACTTGGCAAGGAATGTTAGATTCATTCTGTTTAGTTCAGGTCTGGGCTATGCTTGGGTTAACCAAGGTATAGTTACTTTTCGTAGACTTTTTCAAGCCAGATTGTTGTTCAGCAAAGTATGGATAAATATATTACCATCTAGTATCAGATATAAATATTAAACACTTTTTAAAGATAAGCCTAGAAGCAAAGACATATATAATAGATTCGACTTGTGTAAATTTGCTACTGATTTTGCTCGTGCCCTTAGTTTTGGATGTACGAGGCTTAATATTGATACCGGGAGACACCACAACATTCCCAAATCTGAAAGATTATGTACATAGTGTTATCTAAACAATATCGAAGTTATGTATCATTTCGCCTTCATATGTCCATCCTTAAAATATATTCGAAAGCAATACACACTAAATAATTATGTCATTCGGTCGTCAAACAATATATTGGCCTTTTGGCAACCTCAAATTATTAAGATTTCACATCGGTTATATTTCAAATATGCCTTCAATACCAGAAATTAAACATGATTCTACTTGTACAATTATCCTGTACTGCAGTGTATACACTGCATGCATTTGGGCCTATGACATACATGATACATTAAACATTTGAATTTGAAAATATGGAATTGCATCCAACATCATTTTTGTCATCGTGCGTCAAATTTTGAAATGTCCTCCAAATGTCTAGCATTAAACTTTTTTGAAAATATACTGTGATCTTGAATGTTGTAATATTGATCAATCTTGACGCGCTTTAAAATCTTGGTAGAAAGACCATGCTCGACTGTACCTCAAAAGTTGTGAAATGTAAACATCAAAGGCTAGAGCTGATGGAATATTGCTCGAGAAAAAGGGTAAGTCATCCCTCTTAATCATACAGTGTCGAAGAGAGTGTTTTGTAACTCTGAGTCTTTATTCCAAGATGATGCGGTCTCACTGGTCTCCTTTATTTCTAGTTCAGGTGGGTACATCAGTCTAGTGAAGTAAATTGGCTTTTTGATGGTTATTGAATGATCATCGATATACCTGAAGCTTATTACTTCTTGGCCAAAATACTTTCTTTTTGCCAATCCGAGTAGAATGCATAATTCATATGCATAAACAAAAAGATCAACAAGAAGGGGGGGGGGGGGGGGGGGGGGGAGACAATTCATGCCCAGAGAGATGCCTACATTTTGCCTAAATGCCTACACGAACGCTCCAACTCGACTTTTGGCCAATCCGTGACCACCAAGCATCCAAAACAAAAACCTTTTTTATTATTGACGTGATTGTTCATGGGGAATGTCAGTCTTTTCATGAGCAATTGAGCAAACTTTGTTCATGACATACATGTAAGTCAAAATGCTGTACAGTTGTCAATGCTGCAATACATACAGCTTGTTCTCTGACAGGAGGAGCCATACAATTGTGGGGGGGCCATGGCACTTTGTTGTTTCAGGTAGCCCTGAGTTTGTACAGTGTGACAGTGCTATGTAGCCACGTCCCTTGTAACATCCTCAGTAGAAATTCACAATCATATATGAATCCAACAAGTACCAACATAAATTTATATACATTTAAACAGACACACTTATAGTTTGTCCTGTATAGCTGAATTAAACAGGCGACTCACACGCACGCACGCACAAAATTATTTATTTTTTCCGGAATTGATATGATTATATATGTTTGGTCTAGACTCGATTATTTACAGACCGCCATCACATAGCTTGAATATTACTGAATGCGGCGTTTAACAACAAACAGACAAAATCATGTTATTTACAGAGTTAAAACTCGAGCAGAGCTCATACCATGTGTGTCAAACTAATAATAATTGAAATGTTAGATTCTATTATGACGTATTTATAGGTAAATTATGGTTTGATTAAAATGTGTTTGTGATCGTTAAAGCTTCTAAAAGCTAAACGCGTCAACAAAATATATATTTATCAGAACACGTAAATCAACTAGCACCATCAACACGTTTCCCGGATTTACCACCGATGTACGTTACACTGGCGCTGGTATCCTTCACACAATAGCGCTGTGTCGCACCTGGACAACAGACTGCCGGATCTCCAGGCGTGAAATGTGACTACAGATGGGATTATATATGATACGTCCCTCCATTCAATAAGAGTTGAGCCGTAGCTTTAGGACTTGCATCATTTGAATAAGGTGAGTCAGCCGCGTGCGTTAACGTTTGATTAGACTCGATATAAATAATCTTACCACAATTTTCCATCGAATTGTTACTACATGAACTTATAGTATTTGAAAAGACTTAAAGACCCGTGAAGCTCCGGGTTACAATATATATAGGTCTTCAGCAACCCATGCTTTCCGTATAAAGCGACTATGCTTGTCGTAACAGGCGCCTTACGGGATCGGATGGTCGGGCTCGCTGACTTGGTTGATGCATGTCATTGTATCCCAAGAGCGTGAGACCCGTGAAGATCCGGGGTAGAACAGGTCTTCAGCAACCCATGCTTTCCGTATAAAGCGACTATGCTTGTCGTAAGAGGCGACTAACGGGATCGGACTGTCAGGTTGATGCATGTCATCGTATCCCAATTGCGTGGATCAATGCTCATGATGTCAATCACGGGATTGTCTGGTCCAGACTCGATTATATACAGACCGCCGTCATACAGCAGGAATATTGCTGAGTGCGGAGTTAAACAACAAACAAACAAACATAGACTAAACGTCTTTAATTAAAGCCTTTAGTGTTTGAAAATTCATACTTAATTTCCTTTGATGCTTTTCTAGTGTTGAGGGGTTTGACAGGTTTTATGAGTCGTTGTCATCGAATAAAATCCTTCGCATGGTTACATGTAAACACGTCCTAAATGGTCGCGAACGCATGGTATCTCTATTCTTTCACTGATTCATAAACACATGCTTATATTATATTCCGAATCGAAAAATTGATTCTTTGGGTTTTGTTTGTTATTATGGAAAGGATTTTTTCGCTTTTAATTATTTCGAAATTCTTCATCGACAATCCTGTAACTCGCTGTGTTCTGTGCCACTGCTCAGTGTCCCAGCGCTTGTGAGCCAAACAGTTGCCGTGTTCTGACGGCGGTGTTCTCGTTGCACCAGTGCATGTGTACTCAAGAGTCACGTTTAGTGGCTGTTCTCGTTGCGCCAGTGCATGTGAACTCAAGGGTCACGTTTAGTGGCTGTTCTCGTTGCGCCAGTGCATGTGAACTCAAGGGTCACGTTTAGTGGCTGTTCTCGTTGCGCTAGTGCATGTGATCTCAAGGGTCTCGTTTAGTGGTGTTCTCGTTGCACCAGTGCATGTGTACTCAAGGGTCTCGTTTAGTGGTGTTCTCGTTGCGTCAGTGCATGTGTACTCAAGGGTCTCGTTTAGTGGTGTTCTCGTTGCGTCAGTGCATGTGTACTCAAGGGTCTCGTTTAGTGGTGTTCTCGTTGCGTCAGTGCATGTGAACCCAAGGGTCTCGTTGAGTGGCGTTCTCGTTGCGTCAGTGCATGTGAACCCAAGGGTCTCGTTTAGTGGCGTTCTCGTTGCGCCAGTGCATGTGAACCCAAGGGTCACGCGTAGTTGTGTTCTCGTTGCGTCAGTGCATGTGAAGCCAAGGGTCACGCGTAGTTGTTCTGGTTGCGTCAGTGCATGTGAACCCAAGGGTCTCGTTTAGTGGCGTTCTCGTTGCACCAGTGCATGTGAACCCAAGGGTCACGCGTAGTTGTGTTCTGGTTGCGCCAGTGCATGTGTACTCAAGGGTCTCGCGTATAGTGGTTGTTCTCGTTGCGCCAGTGCATGTGAACCCAAGGGTCACGTTTAGTGGTGTTCTCGTTGCGTCAGTGCATGTGTACTCAAGGGTCACGTTTAGTGGTGTTCTCGTTGCGCCAGTGCATGTGAACCCAAGGGTCACGTTTAGTGGTGTTCTCGTTGCGTCAGTGCATGTGTACTCAAGGGTCACGTTTAGTGGTGTTCTCGTTGCGCCAGTGCATGTGATCTCAAGGGTCACGTTTAGTGGCGTTCTCGTTGCGTCAGTGCATGTGATCTCAAGGGTCACGTTTAGTGGTGTTCTCGTTGCGCCAGTGCATGTGATCTCAAGGGTCACGTTTAGTAGCGTTCTCGTTGCGTCAGTGCATGTGATCTCAAGGGTCACGTTTAGTGGCGTTCTCGTTGCGCCAGTGCATGTGATCTTAAGGGCCACACGTAGTGGCGTTGTCGTTGCGCCAGTGCATGTGAACTCGAGAGTCACGCGTAGTTGTGTTCTGGTTGCGCCAGTGCATGTGAACCCAAGGGTCACACGTAGTGGTGTTCTCGTTGCACAAGTGCATGTGAACTCAAGAGTCACGCGTTGTGGTGTTCTGGTTTCCCCTGAGTATGTAAACTGAAGGGGGTGCTGAAATTTTATTGATAAAAAATAAAGTATCCCTGTAAATTCTTGAAAAACATAATTATGCTTCAGGCCTTTGAACAAAAATGGAATTGCCTGCCACAAAAATTACATTCTGCAAGGTGTTCTTAAAAAGTATTCAGGCGCGTGTTTTAAATTAAAAAGATATCTTGTTTTGCAGATGAAGCTGAAAAATATCTTATCTCAATACAAAATCCCAGCTCCCTCCCCAGAATATCAGATAGTCGGAGCCTCATCGGTTTCATGGTGATGATACACATGTGTCACCTTGGGCTTTTCACCTTCACCTTCAAAGGGGTGTTTCTCTTTTTTGACAACATCCAGCATCAACTCACTTAATCCATACCTCACGGCTCTTTCTCTTCCCGGGACTTCCCGTGTTTAAGCCCCGGTCCTTATAACGGAAAATAACACTCTCTCGTTCGAACTATTTTATCAGAACTGTAGGCCTCAGGACTCAATTTCAGAAGCCTACGCTTTCTTAATTGGGCTACGCTTAATAATATAGGGGACGACCTTGGCAGAAGAAAAGTTGTTTTAACTGAGAAAATATAATACATGGATCTTAGATTTGAACAGGAA
Organism: Haliotis rufescens; assembly: GCF_023055435.1. NCBI lineage: Eukaryota > Metazoa > Mollusca > Gastropoda > Lepetellida > Haliotidae > Haliotis > Haliotis rufescens. The sequence continues at coordinate 4,868,138 of NW_025964223.1, read as the reverse complement.
TTAACTACATGAAATGCAAACATGAACTTGCACTTATTGTTGAATGTACATTGAGATTTGCCATGTGTAGTGCATCGCCATGTATTGACTTTCCAAGGGGGTAAGGTATCAATTTAAGGAAGATCACTCCAAAATAAGTATCCGGATACAAGTCAATGGGCCTATATACGGAAATAGTTTCCGTTTTTAAGCCCGCTATCATAATTCCGCGTTGGTCTAAATACGGAAAGCTCCCGTACTGGTTGGGCGTAATAAGTTCACATTATATAAAAAATCGTTGTCTATTCGTTTGTCCAGATGAAGACACTGGTTCTGCTGTTAGCTTTCGTTCTGTTGCTGAGCTTGGTGAGCGGCACAAGAACCAGTAACGGGTACTGGGGACACACGCCCTGCTGGGGACGGAGACGACGGGGAACCTGTATGAGGCGCGGGGTATGGAAGCGCGGCACCCCCGTTCGGATTCGAATCCCCTCTGGCAGGGATGTGGGTAGGTGAATTATTATTTTATCATTAATATTATATTTTACAGTTTAAGATAAAGAGGGTTGGGTGATCCTGGCAGTCAGACTAGTTAGGTTCATCAATTAAGCGCTGCCTAGTCGAACCCACCTTGAACTTTTCGGAGAATGTGAAGACTCCCCAAAACTACATTACCCTGGTTATCAGAAGGGCTGCATTCCTGCCACAGAGTTCAAACTCTTCCAACAATTCCTCCCAGCTTTCTCGTCCTTAACGTTTTCTGGCTTAGCCACTGGTCGCATATAATTCTGGTCCCCACAGGAATCCCGCAGCTGCCACTAATGTTAGATCGAAATGTGGTCCAGATAGCACAACGATGATATCTTGAGACAAAGTTGGTTATTTTGTCACATATTTGATAACAAGACATGTACGTGCGCACACAGCAGCACTCTCATGTACTGTCAGATAGATTTTTACCAGTTGTGTGTTACCCAGGCGACATCGAATCGCTCTCTGGATGGAGTCTCGCTCTTGCGAGATCTCATTATATTAATGAACTAACTGTTAACATTTAACTGAAATTTCTCAACATCACGTTCATAGAAGGGCGGAACAAGTCTAATCTGCTAGAAAAGATCAAATGATCCATAACATGTTGAGATACGGTGAGAGAGATCATTGTGTTGGTCTAATTTCTTTATCAGCTTTAATTCTCACTTTTTTTCTTTTTTTTTATCTCAACTTCAATGTCTTTAAGTCGAAATTCGTTTCCTTCTTTTTCTTTCTCATTTTCTGCTTCCATTTCTCGAAGCCAATTTTTCAATTTCCACAGCCATTTTTTCTCATTCTAATTTCTTCCAAGCCAAAACAGTTTATTCTTCAAGAAAAGTGGAAGCATTATGATCCAAAATGTCTTCCTCATCCAGGTATGTTTTTAAAATTTACCTGGCATCGGCCTTAATTCAACATGACAAGGTGTCAAATTCAGACTTTATGAGCACAGAGACTTGTTTCGTGGAAGGTTGGCTAACAAACTCCTTTACACTATACACCGTATTGGTTGTTGGCTTCACACAATATTAGACAATGAAATGTTTTTTCAACAATTTGACTCTTGAATATGTACTAAGTTTCGAGCGAGCCCCCAATGTCTGTTACGTGTCGATTCCCAAATTGAAACAATTAGTTAACCTGGAAATCTGTACGTAAAAGAATTTAGTGTGAAAACAACAAACAACCAACAAATGATATACAATCAACAATTACAAAGGCAGTGTGCAATTGTGTGGTAGTACAATGTTCAATGGCAGCATCAAATACAAAACATGGAGACCCGTGAATATTCTGTTTAGAATAGGTCTTCAGCAGCCAATGCTTGTAAGAGGCGACCGACGGGATTGTGGAGTCAGGCTCGCTGACTTGGTTGATGCATGTCATCGTATCCCAATTGCGTGGATCGATGCTCATGATGTCAATCACTGGATTGTCTGGTTCAGACTCGATTATTTACAGACCGCCGTCATAAAGCTGGAATATTACCGAGTGCGGCGTTAGGCAACAAACAATCAATACAAAACAATGATGGCAGTCGTTATTGCTAATGGTACAGTGTCCAAGCTTCAGAGATAGTCCTTGGCTGGATATCCAAGATGAAAACAGTGATCTTCACGCATCCGCTGATCTTAATGTAAAATAGGACAGGCACGCGCCCACTCCACTTATATAGTCTAACTACCTACCAGCACTTTCCACACGGTGCTAGACCAGTGTCACCAGAACATCACAAAATAGTCCACATGTTTCGTTGACGCTTGACATCCACCTATGCTATTCCGGAATTTTGTAGATAATTCGAGCATCTAACTATAATAACATCCGTCATTATTTTGCCTTGTCAATGTGGAACTTGTGGGATAACTGAATGTCTGCTTATTATCATTTTCGTTTTTCTCATCTCCATGTTCATCTACAGTGGAAGCGAGCGGGAGAAAATGTGAAAAAATGAAAGTAACAAAAATGCCATTTTTTAGAACATTCTGATTGGCTGTATGATATACAAGATATGTGAACAAATCGTTAATAGTTTTATCGATATTCTGTTATATTTAACGTATATCTGTTTCTGTATCGGTGTTTGGGGGGCTAAAAGACCCGATTCGCCATGGTGAAAAGAGCAAAGAAATATGCAGAGTTTACTTTCCACTTCTCGGATGTTTTTTTAATTGAACCCGACCTTTTTATTATATTATGATGACGGGGAGATGTGTATATATTCCACCGAGCCAGTGGATGGATGTGAAAAACACTGTTTCTTTTATTTTCGGCAGCAAATGTGGGATCAGCGGGAGACAATTACAGAATGAATTGCCTCAAAGGCAATCGTTGACAAGCATAGCATTCCGACTTTAAGTTCAGGCGAAATTGACAGATTCTTGTTTGACACTCAAAGATGGACTAGTCGCCAACCAGGTCTAGTCCTCGCAAGTTAAGGTCATACACTTCAAAATGACACAGTCAGTAACGTCTATGCTGAATATGAGTCTGTGATTGATCACATAAATTGGGGAAACAGATTCCAGCTTCTCATGTGCACAGTACGAATTGAAAAACTACAGAATGTGAAGAAAGTATACACTTGAAAAATCACACTTTTCTCTTCTCAGTACTATTCTGGAGTTTGCTTTTACACCGCTTTTAGCAATATTCCAGCAATTTTAGCAATATTCAACCATAAATGGGCTTCACACATTGTACCCATGTCGGGATTCGAACCCGGGTCTTCGGCGTGACGAGCGAACGCTTTAACCACTAGGCCCCCTACTGTGAAAGCGCGATCCCCATATTCCTTTCAATGTTATTAGCATGTCACCTGTTGGGAGATACTCTCTGGCAAGATGCGTGTAAAATCGGTTCTGATACTCGTATCCAATATATTACCACAGACTAACCATTTTTCTTGTAAATGTTACATTTTCAGTGCACCATCAAACAGGGGCGCATACATTTTTTGCCCGGCAGTTTAACGTGACATATTACACAATAGAAGAACATGTTGGAAGTGTATTTTTTAAGAAACAATCAATGAAATTATCATGTATGTGGGGTAAGTACTGCATAAGTGCTACAAAAAATGTTTAGATTGAGGCTCGAAAGGTGGCGCGACAGTGGATCGATGGTGGATCGAAAGTGCCGCAAAAGAACTGCGATCAAATAAAATTGGAATCCTGAGATGGCACAAAGGTATCTCGAATATGTCCCAATAAATCTCGCGCTAAACCTCAATGGTGACACCAAAATGCTGTGATAGTCTCGCATTTCTGGCAGAAAAAAAGCGAAGTTACCTTGTGTACACTGTATACTCTATAGTCCATCATTGACCTTTCTTGACTATCGAGGATAGATTTGTACACAGGTCGAATGTTTATTATATACTTACACTTTACACATCAGATGTATATACAGCATGGATGTCGGTTTTGTATAATTGCCTGTTTTGCTATTTATAGATCTCGGAGAAAGGGACGCAAATGACGTGGATTCAGACTTTGAATGTACGTATCAAGTTCAAGTTTCTAAAAACATAAATCATGTATTTATCATTTCTTCATTTTTATAATTTTCTTCACTCTTTGGCCTTTTTCACCCTATGGGATATGTTCCGGCAGATACTCCAGGCTGATTATTCTCTGGCGTTGACGTTTCATGTTGTAAATAATTTCCACAACCAAAAACAGCAGTCAATATCTCGAAGTTAACAAAACACAGAACCATTATCAGCCATGCATGTTATAATCACATAACGCTGTATCTAATACATTAAATATAAAAAGTGCAAACGAACTATTTTTGTTTTCCAGTTGATGATGAATGAGACCACCACGGAACAATACTTCCACGCTGTCACATTTAACAATTAAAAGTTGGACACTTCTGTCTTTGTATTAATTATTTCAGCTTCAGCTACTGTATCTCTTTACATCTCCGAGCAAATAAAACTGATATTCTACTGACATGCCCCTATCATCGTGTAAGACTGTCTTGAGTAATACACTAAAAGAAGGTCTTTTTCTGACCCGAGGACATGTGTCTGGCCCAAATCGCTGTGCAGAGTTGCATCTCTAATGCGAGCAAGAAATCAGGTTGGTTCGAACTTCGGATTCGCCATAATTATGTTTTTTCGTTTATCGTTTTTGCATACATCTTCGGATCCGGCTTTTATTCCTTAATTTCTCTATATTTGATTGTAACACGCCATGCGACCAGCAACGTCTGGTCAAGACAGAAAAGGCTCCGAGGTCCGTTTTGGTACATAATTTGTGAATTTAACTCTGAGTGGTTGGGAAATCATAATAAAAAACTTGCCTTGCCTTGCCTTCCCATCATTAAAAACACAAGTGATGAGAAACTAGAATGATACAAGTGGTCTTGTACAGGGACTTTAACGTACGGTGAATGGGGGCACGGGTGGCCCAGTCGTCTGAGGCGCCGCGATTCGCTGTGCAGAGTTGCGTCCCTTGGGCACGCAAGAAACCTATGATTTTGGGTTCGAATCCCGGTTCGCCCCGATTATGTTTCTAGGTTTGTCAGCACCATCCCCGTGCTCGTGGGTTTCACCGAAGTGATAAACGTCTGAGACCTGCATCACTTCGGGCTTTCCTCCCACATTAAGCTGACACGCCGCGATATAACTGGAATACTGTTAAAAGCGGCGTTAAACCCAACTCACTCACTCACGTACGGTGAATGGTAACGGAAGATTATAATTGGAGTGAGTTGGTCTTAACGCCGCTTTGAACGGTATTCCAGTCATATCACGGCGTGTCAGCTTACTGTGGGAGGATTGGCATAGATGTAAACAACGGCAGTTCAAGCTTGTGGTCAAAGGTTAGTTGGGGTCATACATTTGTTCATAGTTACATGTCCCCTTGATGTTCCATTCAGTTCAGTTATAATTCAGTTCTTGATCATGCCTGGTGTTCTAAAATTTCAAGTGTTAGGAACAGAAAAGATCATCCATCTGAACATGTCCAAGCAGCATGATAAGGGTTTACGTAACTTCAAATTATGACATTCATTTGGGCCAAAAAGAGCCCATATTATTCCCCCGTTATATATTTGCATAAAGGTGAGGAATGTTTTAATATTTCACTGATATAACACAGACATACAGAGTGGCATGGTGACATTTCCAATCATAGACTCTTGAAATTCACCACCTCCCGGAACAACAGCTGTCAGTACAGAACAGGATATGTAGGTGGTAGGCAATCTGCTGGGGTGTGAGTGACAGCTATCTACATACGCAGTGATAGATAGTCTGTAGCTCTGTGTCAGAGCATCAGGGACAGTACACGAACATCAGCAATGTGAGTATTGTTTCTATGTTTGTTTTGTTTGTTCGTTTGTTGTTTAACGCCGCACTCAGCAATATCCCAGCTATATGACGGCGGTCTGTAAATAATCGAGACTGGACTAGACAATCCAGTGATTGACATCATGAGCATCGATCAACGCAATCGGGATCATTGACATGCATCAACCAAGTCTGGGAGCCTGACCACCCGATCCCGTTTGTCGCCTCTTACGACAAGCATAGTCGCCTTTTACGGCAAGCATGGGTTGCAGAAGACCTATTCTACTCCGGATCACGGGTCGAGTACTATTTCTTAGTATGATTAATGTTTAAATACAAATGGACACCGTGTATTCGAATGTCTTCACAATCCGGAGTCTACTTCGATTACAGATAGGATTAGATATACAGATTATCAAACACCAAGTACAAGTTTAATACGCTTGTGCAGATTTGGGATTCTTGATTTTGAAAGCTACAGTTCCAAAACCAAACATGTTTTTAAATAAAACTATTAGCCTGAATACGATTTTAAATGAAAACAACATTTCAACAATGCAATATTTGTGGCAGACAGTTTGTTTCATTTAACAGTCTGAAGCATTTTTTTCAAAACGTTTCTGGGACAAATATCTTTTCGATAAAGTCCCTACTATTGTTAAAGCTATTTTCATCTTCCACTATTGTTAAAATCTTTGTTTCACACGAAGCACAGCTTGTTGATAAGCACGGCCGAATTACGAGGGAAATTGACGTGCCTTGTACGTATATAGTTTCTAAAGTTTTTTTAATGATAATGTATAAGTTTCAAAACAATATGGTTATGAATTATTAATAGCCATCAAACCTATAGGGTGTTTTCGGATTATTAGAAAAGTTGTTGAAAGAAAATGACGTATTCCAGTTGTTTAAGAGGGCCGCAATATATTTCTTTTGACAATCTTATATTTAAGTTTATGCAACGACGAACGGCAATCGATTGCTCAGGGATCATCCATTCAGCCGCATTGTTGTTTTCATTCAGCAATATTCCACCTATATCACTACAGTCTGTAAGTAAGTGAACTTGGACCAGCCAGACCATGACACTCACATGATCTTTAGGTCGCGTCTTTCGACCAGCATAGGTTCCGGCCCTCAACTTGGCGGTATTTGACAATCATACACATTCCCTGGCCTCAACTGGGCGGTATTTGACAATCATACAGATTCCCGGCCCTCAACTGGGCGGTATTTGACAATCACACATATTCCTTGGCCTCAACTGTGCGGCATTTGACAACTCATACACATTCCCAGGCCTTAACCGGGCGGTATATGACAATCATACAGATTCCTAGGCCTCAACTGGGCGGTATTTGACAATCACACATATTCCTTGGCCTCAACTGTGCGGCATTTGACAACTCATACACATTCCCAGGCCTTAACCGGGCGGTATATGACAATCATACAGATTCCCGGCCCTCAACTGGGCGGTATTTGACAATCACACATATTCCTTGGCCTCAACTGTGCGGCATTTGACAACTCATACACATTCCCAGGCCTTAACCGGGCGGTATATGACAATCATACAGATTCCCGGGCCTCAACCGGCTGGTATTTGACAGTCATACAGATTTTCGGCCCTCAACTGGGAGATATTTGACAATCATACAGATTCCCAGCCCTCAACTGGGCGGTATTTGGCAACTCATACACATTCCCAGGCCTTAACTGGGCGGTATTTGACAATCATACATATTTCCGGCCCTCAACTGGAAGGTATTTGACAATCACACAGATTCCCAGCCCTCAACTGGGCGGTATTTGACAAATCATACAGATTCCTTGGCCTCAACTGGGCGGTATTTGACAATCATACATATTCCCGGGCCTCAACTGGGCGGTATATGACAAATACAGATTTCATGGGCCTCAACTGGGCGGTATTTGACAAATCATACAGATTCCCGGGCCTCAACTGGGCGGTATGTGACAATCATACAGATTTCCAGGCCTCAACTGGTCGGTATATGACAAAACATACAGATTTCCGGCCCTCAACTGGGCGGTATTTGACAATCATACAGATTCCTAGGCCTCAACTTTGCGGTATTTGACAATCATACAGATTACTTGGCCTCAACTGGGCGGTATTTGACAATCGTACAGATTCCTTGGCCTCAACTGGGCGGTATATGACAACTCATACAGATTCCCAGGCCTCAACTGGGCGGTATTTAACAACTCATACAGATTCCCAGGCCTCAACTGGCTGGGTAGTATTTGACAAATCATACAGATTCCCGGGCCTCAACTGGGCGGTATTTGACAAATCAGACAGATTTCCGGGTCTCAACTGGGCGGTATTTAACAACTCATACAGATTCCCAGGCCTCAACTGGCTGGGTAGTATTTGACAACTCATACAGATTCCCAAATGACGCAACAACAAAAAACTCGATTCTTGTTTAATTTTCTTATCAAGACTAAACTACACTCTATCCTTTCGATAAAGGCAATTTCCTTTTTTGTTTTTATATATTTCAGCCTGAAGTGTCGTCTTCAGATAGTTTCAATACAGGTATGACCCAGTGTAACATTTGCCAAATAAATCAGCGTATGTTATTGTAGTCCTCGTGGCATTCATTATAAATACACATTACAAAATGTAGGGATTGAGTTGAGTTTAACGCTGTGTTGAAAAGTATTTCAGTCATAAAATAGCTTGTTGGCTTATTGGAGGAGATCAGGAGAGGTGCAGTGGAGTACATCGTCGAGTTCCTGATGTTTACAAAAATACACTGATATAACAACGTGGACGTATGTGCGTGTGTCTGGCTGTTTGTACTGGTCCGGACTTAAGGCGGTATTATAGTGCAAGGCCACGGAGATACCATGCCGCATTTCAAGAAGACACCGCACACAGACACATCATCTTATTGCCGAGCACCAGGCAGGGTAACAACAAGTAGCACCTTTTAACGTCCTCTTCGAATGACACGGCCAGGGCATCGAAACACTGACCTTCAGCTCTCCCGGCAGACGCTTTATCCGCTACACCATGAAGGACAATACTCCTCGGTAGAAACGTAAGGCATCACAGTAGAGTTCAAAGAGCGTTATACTTCACTTGCTTGTTGTTTGATCAGGGTAACAACATTCTTGACCTCAGTAAAGTTTTCAAAAAGTTGTATGGTAGACATGTGGAGAATATTTCCAAATTTCACGCGTCAGTGACAAAAATGATGCTAAAAGTCAATTCCCTTTTTTTATTTGTACAGCATGTTTCCGGTTTTTTCTCGTGTGTCATCGGTGGAGCAAGATACGCTTTTCGCGAACACCCCGTGTCATCACTATTTCAGTCATGATTCCTAAACTCACAGACAGAACATAGTCGCAATCATATCATAGACTTAGCTTTCAGCAGAGAATTCTTTTATGAATATGGAAAGAGTTAAGTCGCATCTCTTTGTTCTAACAGCCGTATGATGACGAAAGGCACAACGGTGGACTCATGTGGGGAATCGAACCCTGTGTCACAAAACAACGCTTCGATCACTGTGTACGTACGAAAAAGGCCATACACGTTTCCATTCTCGCATGTGTTAGCCAAACAGCACATCGATACAAACAAAGCTTGTCATTACATAGTCACGTCCATAGTCATTTCGCTAACAATGTACCGACCAATGTTTATATAAGGCTACGGTTCCTATTAGTTTCTTATCTTTATTTGGTTTTTTTTGTGTAGAAACTTTCATGAATGAATTGTTGCATATATTAAAGGATACATGTATTTAATATTGGAATTCAGTCACGGATGATTTATCAAAACTTAGGTATTGCAGAACTTATAAACAATTGTTTGAACCCGAGCGTTACCTACAATCTGAAACTGTTAAACGCTATCGTCATATTACACTACATTTTAAATGGCATTTGGGATGGCAAAGAAATGACAGAATCTGTAAATTATGAAATAATGGTGAATAGAAGATGATTTTCACGTTTTGCTCATATGTGTTAGACTGTTATCTATCAGTGTAGAGTGCATTGTTACAACCCTTAATGTAAAAATTACTCTCAATGTAAAAAAAATACAAAATAACTTTGGAAAAACTTTTTGGAAATGTGTTCAATTCTGAACATACATATTGTGAATGGAAGATTTGGAACTGACTATCAAATCGGTCACTGTACATTTATTGGGCATTTATTGAGTGAATGAGTGAGTTGGGTTTAAACAGTATTCCAGTTTTATCGCGGCGTTTCAGCTTAATGTGGGAGGAAAGCCCAATATATAGTCACACTGGTCTCCTTTATTTCTAGTTCAGGTTGGTAAATCAGTGGAAAGAATATTGCTATTTGATGGTTATTGAACTTCTTTAATCAGAAATTCCGATTCATTTGCATAAATAAACATATCCGACATGAAGTAAGAAAGACACACATCAAACTTTTTATTGATGAAATTGCCAAGTAATGTGAAAACAATGTGCATGTGCATCATTAATCGTCCAGTGCGTCCACTGCAACAAAAGAGGTTAATGTTTGTTAAACACCCTTAGACGGTTTCATAATTATGTAACGATTTATTTGCGTTAATATGAACAAAATATCCTTTGATTTGATTTACTGGAGGGAAGATGTTTATGTACTTAACTACCTGATGAGATGATGAGTGCATTCTTTAAACCGCCGAATATTTTCTTGAAAGCATTCAGGACTGTGACTGACTGGCATGTAGTTAGTCTGGAGATTGGCAACGACTACTTTCTAATTTATTTTCTAATTTTTAAAGTTCAAACATAAACATATAAGTCAAAAACATATACAAATACAATTCTGGTGTAGATTTACTTGTTTCATAATGTTGGTGTTCTTTTCAAATATCATGGTCAAATTGACGTCCATTTTTAATTCCAATTAGCGATGGACTACATGTAGTTGGTCTGGAGATTGGCAACGTTCACTTTCTAATTTATTTTCTAATTTTTAATGTTCAAAAACATATACAAATACAATTCTGGGGTAGATTTACTTGTTTCATAATGTTAGTGTTCTTTTCACATATCATGGTCAAATTGACGTCCATTTTTAATTCCAATTAGCGATGGACTACATGTAGTTGGTCTGGAGATTGGCAACGTTCACTTTCTAATTTATTTTTTTAATTTTTAAAGTTCAAAAACATATACAAATACAATTCTGGTGTAGATTTACTTGTTTCATAATGTTAGTGTTCTTTTCACATATCATGGTCAAATTGACGTCCATTTTAAATTCCAATTAGCGATGGACTACAGAAAATTAAGGGTAGGCCATTGCAAATCTGCCATTATATTTTCACTCGAATATCGAAAACGCATTAGTTTTTATTAGTTTTCTACAATAAAATATGCATAAATACTATTTTATTTTTGTTAGCGTTATCAAAATCAGTTATCATTTTCCTACAACTGCTGGTATAACTACAAGGCTGCAGTCAGTACAATTAACCTCGTCATAACTAAGTAATCCTTGCACTCCAACTTTTTAACGACTAGAACTGACTGCAGTGAGACTGGGAAAGAAAGTTCTTATGACAAAGGAAGGTTGACAATGTCCAACTACCAAAGGTGATGTAGGTATTACTCGTGGTTACAAACATGTATTGCGTCGCCTGTGTCTACCAAATTCCTTGTGGATTAATTTTATCAGACTGAGTGAGTGAGTTGTCTACTCCAGTACTCAAGTTGTACAACGGCGTGTCAGCTTAATGTGGGAGGAAAACCCAAAGTGATGCAGGTCTTAGACGTTTAGAAACCTAGAGTACGGTATGGTGCTGACAAACCTAGAAACATAACCGGGGAGAACCGGGATTCGAACCCACAATCATAGATTTCTGGCGTGCCCAAAGGACGCAACTCTCCACAGCTCCTTAGACGACTGGGCCCCCATTTTATTAGATGAGTAGATTACTTACTTTGATCCATTAGATCTCGAGCCTCACGCTGGATGTTGCTCAATTCGGCCTTGTCTGCGTCTGTGGAAATCAAGTTGATGACGTAAAAGTATGTTGAATTTTTCAAGCATATTAATACCACAAGAGACAAAATCCTATCCATAATGATGAGTATATTTCACGATTCCAACATGAGCATGTGTTAATGAATCACTATCAAATAGTAATGATGCCAGGTGCTCGCGAAAAGGTGAGCGTATCCTGCCCCAGTGATCGCCTCCGACACAAACGCATGCAAAGGCAAGTCAGTTGTTCACCTACAAAAACATGATTACATTTGGTATTTGGTACAAGTCACGATAGGGAAATGCATCGGACTGATAAGTCAAATTCGGAAATGTCTCCGGATGTCTATTGGAAATCATTCTAAAAGCTTTAAGAAGGCCTTGAATGTTGTCAACCTTTGGACAAGAGGAGTATGATGCTCCTTTAAATCATCGTAGGAGAAGCGTGCCCCATTGTACTGTTATACAGTCTTTTAGGCAGTTATCTGTGTAACTCTGAATAATTTTGATCTGCTATATATTAAACAGATGAGGCAGTTTCACGTATCACCTGTATTTCTAGCACAAGTGGGTAAATCAGTCCAAGGGAATTGGTTATTTGACCATTATTGATCGTTATCAGATCATCTGAAGTTTAAGTTAAACTTCTTGGCCATAAATCCATTGTTTTGAGTTTGCCAATCCAAAAAGACATTCTGACTTGTTTACATACAGAAACAAATCAGCAAGGAGGGGAGGGGAATTGGTGCCCTACTTCTTGCCTAAATGCCCTATTTTTCTCTATAAACGTCAGATAACCCTATTTGTCTCAATAAACGTCAGATAACCCTATTTTTTCTCTATAAACGTCAGATAACATTTGCTTTCCTGTATATCTTTATACGGGTTTTTGTAATTGTTTTACTGGTTTGTTAAATAATGTTTGTAGTGGCTTGTTAAATAACGACTTATAACACAATTATAGCTTGTCTGATATTAAAAAATGGAAACGTACATTACAGACTTATTATTGGACATAACTTTTCCGAGTCCCATGATGGAATTTGAACCACGGACCTTCTGATTCCGGGTCGGGCACCTTGTCCACAGGACCACAGAGGTTACACCCGTCATCAAGGATGGCATCTGTAGGATGACGCCGGTTTTGATTTTAAAAAGAGAAAGACTAAACTTGGTATCTTACCACTGAGTTGGTCAACTTCAACCAGTTCATTGATATCTCTGGTGGCCAACGTCTCTATCATTTCCTCCTCCGTCAGGTCTTCATGTAGAGCGCGTATCGCTCGAGCTGAAATATGAACATCAACAATAATTATAGAAGAAGTGAGTGAATTGGATTTAATGCCGCTTTGGAAAGTAATAAAGTTATGTCAACCCGCGTAGTGTGAGGAAGCGTTTGTTGTATAGGGTTACCACGAATTCAGACGCTAGACGGCGTGGCAATACGTGGTAATACATGTTTAAATAATGACAAGGTATATCTGTGTACCATCCTAGTTTTCCAAAGAAAAGGGAAATTCGGGCGTTATAGTGGACATGTAAACATTTGAAGCTTGTTAGTGATTTGGGTTTTATGGCCACTTTTATATGTATATTAATCGTATCCCTGTAATCAGATTTCACCTAAGTAGAATCAAGTAAGCTGAGATGGTACACACTTGAAAACTAAAAAGAAGGTGAACCGCGATGGCATACCATGGATGATAGAATATAAGATTCGAACTCAAAACCAATGGGTATAAGTAACAATTTGGGAACAGATCAGGTCTGTCACATTCTATTTCAGCTGAAATGAGCGTTTGCAGTAAACGTTGATGTATTTCTTCAAAGTTAAGACAACATTTCCTTTGTCCTTCGTCTAGGGAACTACCTGCTAACATACAGGGTCCATAGAATCTTCAGACGTACCAATTAAATGTATGACTTATAAAGAGAGTGTGTTCAGCCGAATTCATCATATTCCAGCAATATTAAGTCATGTAGCTACCAGAATGGACCTACAAAATGTACCCATGCGGGTCGTCGAACCAGCGTCATGAGCAAACGGTTTATCCTCCTAGGAGAGACTATACCAACGGGAATGGAGAACTAGATATACCTCACACTGAAAGCAAACATAAACCTTTCATTTTACAACACCCATGCCTTCAAAAAACACCGATTTGAATGATTAATTTCAGTTGGGATGGCGACAAAGAGATACTAGTGACTGTCGGCCTGTTAGATATTGTAATGGAAAGGTTTCTGTCAATAACTCAAGGAGGTTAGTTTTCTTTGTTCGTGTCATGTGGCTCCGTCGCTGAAATGTAACAACCCGCCTACCGTTTTTGTTTCTCCAGATGTTGAACTTGTTTACAACTCCAGAACCTTTTTGTGCGACTCTTCTAAACCATCCCCACGCGCTGGTTTCTGCAGGAAGGGCGGCCAAGACAACAAACATCAGCAGCAGAGCAACAGCCTTCATCTGCAACAAATTATTTCAAAATATGTACCGACTATGACCCAGGAAGAAGTACTTTTCTATGTGTATTAGCTACCGTGGTGAATCAATCAGAGATGGTTATTACCAGTCACAATATCATATTTTCTAATCATTGTGAAATAGGCATTGGTTCTCAATCTTTGATTCGAGCGATTATATCCAAATTTTCGTGGTATATTACATTTACTAATTGATTTGAAAATTGATGTTTGAAATTTGTAAAAACCGTATTGTTTTCCAAATTGGAAACACAATAAACAGGAACACAGACGCAAATTTCAAACTAGATTCCAGTCAATAAGGTTTACCTTACCTTATCTTTTTACATACCTAAATACGAGACATATCATAATGTCGGAGTGGACAGCTTTTTCCAATGAATGGAAATGACAGTGAATGCGTAAGGCCTCTATCGTGGATACTGACAATCATATACATTTAAATTATAATGATAGCGCTATTTTTCAGGGCATTATCATTTGCAGAGGCCCGCTGTTTTCCATTTTATCTGCCCGACGAAGAGTAATGCCCCAAAGATAGCGTTACCGTTATCATACCTAAATTGGATGGAATTTGTTATCAAATAAACATAAGCAACAATATCGGTTTTGAAACATTTACTGCAATCAACACACAACGAATGTCACTGACCCGCTTTTAAAATTACGGAAACGTCATAGAACAAACCAGATGACGTCACAATTGAACATCAATATGACCTCATCTAACAACGGGCGTGTTAATGGCCTGTCGTCAAGCAATATGAGGGCGTTATGAAGTTACAGTGGCCCGCTCTTTGCTGGTAACATTCGAGCGGTTTAATGATAATTCTATCCATTTTAGCTATAATCCTTGTTAAAACCAAAGGAAATGGACCGTTTCGAGTTTGCCTGACGCCAGAATGACGCCTGCATATTTTCGGTTGGTTGAAGAAGATAACAAAAACAGGAATGACTGTCACTGTAATTCAATAACAGGAAAGTTTACTTCTAGTTTAGTTTCATTTACACCAAATAACGTGTCGAATACCTTATGCATATAAGAGTGAGTGAGTGAATTTGGGTTGAACGCCAGTTTGAATAGTATTCCATTGATATCATGTTATATGTATGCGGGAGAAAAGCCCAAAGTCAGACGTTTACCACTTCGGTGAAGCCCACGAGCATGAGTATGGTGATGACAAACCTAGAAACAAATCGGGGCAAACCGGGTTTCGAACCAACTGTCATGACCAACGGCTTTTGGCGTATCCAAGGGGCGCAACTCTGGACAGCAATTTGCGGTGCCTTAGACGACCGATATATAAAAGAGGCGAAATCTGCATAGCTCCCCGAATGTCTAAACGGATGCTTTTTTGTGAAGGATATGCACTGAGACTGTTATTTCTCACGCTACCACCATATCCCATAGCTCATTCACAGCTTCCTGGAGAATATGCGATATCCCATAGCTCCATACAATTTAAGAGAATAATAATGAGAACTGTTTGAAAACAAATCAAATTTGCTATTGCGATTCAGTCAGAACCATCAATAAACGTTGGCCAATGGTTATACATGTACTGCTCTACAATGGATACCTGCACATTACACACTGCGGTCATGGTCCTTCTGACGTCATCTTTATATTAACGTATTTAATAAAACAAATTGTAAAAAGTAAAATAACCGAGTCATTTAATTACGGATTGCATATGAAAGAGCCAACATACCTTGCTCGGGTGAATTGATGACTGTCCCAGAAATGAACTGATTTCTGAAATGTTATGCCTTCTATAAATTCATGCAGGGTGAGAAGACCCCCATGCAGCCATCGTTATTACATCTGGCCAGTGGAACATATGTTTAAACACCATAACCCGAAACATAAAGAAGAACTTAACACGTTCTGCTGCCAAAGGGCATTTCAGACACGGTCATGTTAAATCCGATGTAGTGCTTGTAATAAGGTGTCTATGCCACAAGCAGTGTACATGCATAGTTGCATTAATCAGAGCTATTAGAGAAATCGGTCAGAAAGTTAACCATGAGCTATCCAATCAAACACAAGGTCAACGAGTATGCATCACTTTGTTCAATGTTCTGGTCATAGAGTAACACGAGCCGTTACTTCAACTGTTCAGGAGCCTGGTTTAATAATTTGCTCGTCAGGCCGAATGCCCGGGTTCGCAATATTACTGAAATATTGCTAAATGTAGCGTAAAGCCATATTCACTCAATGGAGTTGATCCTCAATCATATAAAGTTGAACGAGGCGATTTGATGGATCTGGTGGTCAAGCTCGTTGACTTAGATGATGGCATGTTAATGAACTCTGATTTGCCTAACCCTAACCCTAACCCTAACCCTAACCCTAACCAACATAATAACCATAACTGATTTGCCTGCTCTTCGAATATTCATTTAATTCGCAGGAATAATGCGGCGTTAAATAATTCAATTAGTCTATTTGATTTAGTAAGTTTCGAATACCGCCTTCTCATACAGTGTTTCACGCGTCAGTTTATCACGGGCCTATTACTTGTGTGACAAAATGACAAAGTATGGTTGAACAGCCAAAAGGAAACGACCCACACATATAATATGAACATGTAAGTATAGTTTCATTTAACCTGATTGTATTTACAAAAGCTTGGATCGTACAACTGAGCATATCCCCATGTTATTATGGTCCTGTAATGTTTAACGTTCTTTGGCGTAAAAGCTGTCAGAAATGTAACAATGACACAGCCTGCCAGCCACGAACAGTTTCCCAAAATACATGTGGGCAAGCTATCAGACAACCTCACTGCCAACAGTATTTTTGTCTACAAGACAGAAACGTTTATTAATAATACGCTCGCTCGCAAAGGCAATAACAAGTAAAATGGAACCTCATTAATCCAAACGGTATCGGTTTTCAGACAATTTCTCCGGATGAACAAATATCCGGTTTAATGAATCGTAGTTAAAGCAACAAGACACTTAGAAGTGGTTTCAAAAATATTCGTTCTGACAGAGTGTTTTCGGATTAACGGCGCCAAAGATAGAGCGGGTTCTTTGAATGGTCCTACCAGCATGTGATATGTATTTAGTAATGAAAAATCTATATTCAACTGAAAATATATTATTAACGTTAGTATAAATTTATGCCGAACCTATTTTCAGTCTGCATCAGTGACATGAATGGCAGGCAACTGACCCTTTGGCAGATTTAACTAATGGCATCATTGCTTGACATCGATGCATTATTGTAATGGACCATAGGCCTTTGAAATGCGTCAAGAGAGAACGGTAGCTAACCTCTCTCAAGGACAAGGAGAGCGGAAGGTCCGGGTATCGAATACCCGCCGCTTCATACCAAAAGACGTTAAAAGATGGTACGTCTGTCTGACGCTCGGCATTAATGGGTATAAAACAAGGACTGGTCGGCTCGGAGTCACTATACTGTGTCTGAGGGTTTTCATGTTGAACTGCGGCATGGTATCTCAGTTGGCCAGCACTATAAAATTGGCATAAGTCTGGACTAGTACAAGCAGCCACACACACACAAATACACACACACACACACACACGCACGCACGCACGCACGCACGCACGCACGCACGCACGCACGCACACACGCACACACACACGATATATGGGGACGATATATTGATCAGATCTCTGATCATATTGTGTGCAGCCCCGATGTCATATCTTGCTCCCAAACAGAGCTGCAAAAATGACAACGCCACAGATAACAATAAACAGATCACGAGTATGATGGGATTGGTACCCAAGTGTCACATTCAATTATGAGAAAGTCACGTTCAGTCTGATACAGGATGCACATCATGATACGTCAACTAAGTGCGTTGTCACAGGTGCCTTTAATGTGGTTTTCTCTATTGTTATCAGCTTACTCCCCTACAGGCAGGTGGGTCTTTTATAGATATATATATTTTTATTCGGTATTTAAGACCACGTGGCCCATTGTACAGTTGACATTTTCAGTTTCATTTGTTTAGTCACGTGATATACATGATATATAAAAACTATCTGACAGAGAATATATGTTTCAACAATATGGCTAATGAACGTATAACAGCAGAGTTGTCGGATTTTATAAGAATGATTAGTAACATCTTGTTTTTATGCCTCTTGTTAAACATCGGAATAAACTTTTTCTAAGTTGTTCATACTTATCACATACTAATAATACATGAAATTCATCCTCAATTTCTCCTTATTGGCAGTTTTTACAGATACCCATTTCAACGTCCCTTTTTTCACATCTACGTCTAAAATGTACGCTTAAATTGTGTAATGACACTCTGAATTTACATAATGACCTAACAAGCGATGTATCATCTGACATGCTTATTTACTTCTCTGGTTCTATAGCAGACTTGATATCCTTATACTGGCTAAAGAAACGAGAAGAGGATACTATCATGCCAGTTTTGACTATACATATCCTGTATACTTAAAGTTTGTTTAAAAGAGTATAAGAACAAATTTGTATCCCCTTCATCTTGGGATATCCACACAAATGAATAGCCACATGAAAATAATAAATATCTGACATTGGACGCCCAATTCGTTTTGCCTTTGTCATCGAGAGCTTTCAGTAGTTTATAACATTTGTAAGGATATCTTTTCGGCTCTATCCTCAGAAATTTTAAGCAATATTATGTCTTTCGAAGTTTACTTAATACATGAATGGGATAACGTCCTGTTTCACCTAAGATAGCTTTGTTGGAAGCATATGTTCCAACCACTGAAAAGCGCTTAAAGTAGGAAGCGTGTACTTTTTCACTAGCGTCATTATGTTTTGCGCCCCATATTTCTACTCTACAGAGCAAGATTGGTTCGATGTTGCCGTCAAATATAGTACAAGCTGGATACATATATAGTACAAGAAAAGGATACATGTATATTTTGCTTGAAAAAATTATAGATAGGTATAATTGCTTTTGATGCTTGCGATGCTAGTTGTTTGCACGCAACTGACCATGATAGTTTAGATGATAGCCTCAAGCCTAAATATTTATGATAAGTAACATTTTTAAGGCGATATTATTATGTCCATTTATCATTTTTTGCAATGATACCTCCATTTCTTAAAACAATTACATTTGTTTTTGACAAATTAACTTCCAATCCCCATCTGGGGGCACAGGTGGCCCAGTCGTCTAAGGCGCCGCAATTCGCTGTGCAGAGTTGCGTCCTTTGGGCACGCCAGAAACCTATGATTCTACAATCTCCATAGAAAAGTAGGTTTGTATGGGCTAAGCAGACTATCCAGAGACACCCTACAGTTTACATATATTGTTGAAACGAAGTGTTTGTTTTAAATTACGGAGGAACAAGTTTAAGAAAAAATGCATTGTTGCGTGATGGATGGGTTGGAGACTATGGGAAATTGTCAATATATACATTAACACCAAGTATGTAGGTATAAACAATCCTCGAGGTGTGTCCAGGATGCATCTATTCACTGCTGAAAGGTTTTAGCGCCAACACAGCTGCATAGAGCTGATGTCTGATAACAACAGGTTGTATGGTGCAATCTAGGATTGGGTGATGACCCCTTGGCTGGTGTACTTGTAATTATATCTACAACCCTCTCTGGTATCAGTGTCATTCAATTAGAACTGAGTACATGGGGTTTTAATTCGTGCAGCGAGTCATAATGGCCTGTGGTTATGGTACTCATGAAATGACAAATAAATATACCTCAAATCTAGTTATCTAAGGGCTCTCTCTCCCCACCCACCCTACCCCCCCCCCTGTCTCTCTCTCTCTCTCTCTCTCTCTCTCTCTCTCTTTCTCTCTCTCTCTCTCTCTCTCTCTCAGATGTAGGTTATCTGTAAAAGTGTGTTTAATGTTTTACTTTATGTACGTTATATATTGAATAGATCGCGATGAAACACATTAGCTAAACTTTGCTGTGGAACCTTGAGGGTCGTTATACACTTCGGAAAACTACTGTATGTGAACCTTCTTGCAAGTTATATTATAGTTAGGGTGAGGGGCATGTAATTGTGATTTTTACCAACTGTGGCAGAAAGCAACTTCAATGATCCTATGTTTATTACATGTCTTCGGTGGAACAAACTACTTACTAAATCCAGAGTGATGAATTAGTTAAACCTCTTGCTGCATTGATCTTCTCCATGTTCCAGAGAAGAAAATATTCTGTAAAATAAACTATTATTTGCAAAAAGTATCAAATAGTATATGAGTAATATTTCCTGTTAGGTTCACGTACATTATATGAATAAAAGTGTGCATGGTTGTAGCATGGATATGTTGTTTTGCTGTGTTGTGTATTTGTGGTATATGGTTTTGATGTATGGATTTGGTGCATGTTGTTTTTAAGCTTGTGTTATTTGAATGTGTAGTATACATGTTGTATGGGTCTGTCATTCACGCAATCATGACAAAATATACATTTGCATTGTACATGTATATAATAGTGCAAATATTTCGTAATTTTGACATTTGAAAGGGGTGGATGGCAAATCTGACAGCATGAACGTGTACTTCTCCAGATAGGGTCAGCCCCTCCATTTCTCCAATTTGAATCCCCACCGTTCGAGAATGCTTCCACCCAAATATTGTTGATATCAATCTCTAGGTTCCAGAGAAGAATTTGTTTAAAGCAATATAGCAAAATTACCCCTATTTGGCGCCGGCCCTCAGTCCCTGGGGGGGTCAACCCCACCATTTGTACAATTCTGAATCCCCACCACCTAGGGATGCTTCCAGTCAAATTTCGTTAATTTCCAATTTGTGAATCAGAAGAAGGCCTTTGACAAAATTGTTGACGTCTGGACGACGGACGCCACAGTATGGCGGACCAGTGGAGCTAATAACCTAGTGTGTGTTACCTTTGGAAGATGGACAAACTTGAGGAACATGCAGAGGCCAAGTCCTTGCAGACAAGCCATCCATGACATGCATCAAAACTATTTCTACAACCCGTCACCCCTACAAAGGAATGGCATGTTTGATTTCTAAGAAATGACCTGGGGTCAGTCCAAACATGCACAGCAGGGTGATACAAATTAATATATCTGTCTTTGGACTAAATTTGCAGGGGGATTTCACTGATTTGTCTACTTCTTTTTCAAAAACGATGTGTTTTGAATACTTATTATGAACAACTCAAGACTATGGTGTTTTTAATCTAACTGCCTATACCTGTGACCACTTTTCGGAATGTTCTAAGATAGCGACCTTTGTACCCTGTGCTGTTGCGCGCTGTTGTCGTTATGCTAGAATAGAGATAAACCTACTGTGTTTTAAAATTTGATGTAGTTCCACTGCATAGTATATACCTCTTATTTATATATTTGAAACCTCGCGCCATCAAATTTCAAACACCAACATAACAAGGCGTGGCATCAAGGTAACACAACCAGAACCAATCACAACAAACTTCTACTATACTAACTACTAGCCATACAATGTGCCTATCACCAAATTAAACTATCTAAAAATCTAAAACAATCTAATCATTACGGACACTCAGGCTTGATAACACAAATGCAAAACAAATACTCAAAAATACTAATGTCAAATACTCCAGACATTATAAACAACATCATAGACATATTCAACCTCACATAAAACAACAAAACAATAACAATACTCTGGGTACCTGCTCACACTGTCATACAGGGGAATGAACAAGCAGGCAAAGCAGACAAAGCAGCCAAATTAGTAAATACAGACCCATCACCAATAATAAACTTCAGCAGTAAAGCCGAGACTAATCACTCATCAGAAAGTGCATAAAAGGTCAAAATTTCCAAATTAATATTCGAAATTGTAAATCCACATGGATAAAGTCCTCTTCAATAAACCAGTCATAAAATGCCGCAACTATACCAAGTCTAGCCTTTCAGATAAAATAATGAACAGAATCCACAGCGGCCAATTTAACCTAGATGCAAAACTCCATAATCAAAACAGACACCCACACCCAAACTTCACACATTGCAACACAACAGAGACTAAATAATATATTCAACCTCTTCCCCGGCCCAATACAAACAACAACTATAACTCCACCAATCCCTCCCCCAACAATACAAAAACAATATCACACTACTCTTACAACCGTATAATACTATAAACATTTACACACACATCGCTAAATTCTTAAAAACAACCAACCTTCAAAACAGACATTAGACCGGCCCCAAACAAATTACCAGCAACAAACACTAACCATAAATCTACACCTTTCAAGATTCGGATCAGGAGAAAATCTAAGCGCCGACTGTCTTCTCCGACGTCCGCGCGCAAGATTATCCATGCAAAGCAGGAGTAAGACTCTCTTATTCATCCACTCCTCCAAGTTCAAGGCCATAGCTCGCCAGCCACCAGTCACCCCCCCCCCCCCCCCCCCCCCCCCCCCCCCCACCTTCCCGGCCATTTGACCAAGGTTTTTTTAGATTAGGTTACCTAGCCTAGCCTATACGTTGTTCTCTTTATAATTAAACTTATACTTATAAGCTTTACTGATATCATTCTATTATAGCACTTTATATTTATTAACTATATATTCTTATGCTACAGACTAGGACTTCATTTCCCAATCTTTCCCCCTCATTTATAGTATTTTGGTCCTGGCCTCTATCAATTATTCCCTATTATTATTACTTATCTAAACCCGTCTTTCCCCGACCGCGACATAGCCTAAGGCTGAAGCGGTCGTAAAATCACTAAATCTGCTACTGCTCATGTTGTCAGTCCTGGCTCCTGTATGATCAAACTATTCAGTTTAACGAATGCTGTTGTTACTGCTGCTGTTGTTGTTCAGAACTGATGAAGTGATTTTATATAATACAGACGAACCTTTGCAGCTCACAATGTAGCCTCCTTCCTGTACACTGTGCGGTACTCGGTGCTCCGACAGCCTGTCGGTTATGGCTAGTTTAGGAGCGACCACCTCGTGCTACAACACTCAGGGTGCGAGTGGTGGGTGTGTATCAGTGTACGCTGAATGTGGGACCGGATGCTCAGACTTTAAACTGTAAATATATGTACCTTACTGTGCAGTGTTCGTTCACATGTAGGGGCGGTGGGGTAGCCTAATGGTTAAAGCGTTGGCTCGTCATGCCGAAAAACCAGGTTCGATTCACCACATGCATATGGATGCAATGTGTGAAGCTCATTTTCTGGTGCCGTGATATTGCTGATAGATTGCTTAAAGCGGCGTAAAACCATACTCACTCATCCACTAATCTGCTGCTTATCACAACATATCATATGTGAAAATTTGTACAAAACAAATTTAACCAAAGTTTGTGCAATAATTCAATTTCCTTTACAAAGCAATAATTAAACGAGAATTTATATCATTAAAAAGATAAATTATAATAGAAGATGATTTGAAAGCCCGAAAAATGGAAAAATCAACACAGTCAAGCAGGACATGCTTGACCGTGATTCTTTCATCACAAGGGATGCAGAATGGAGGATCATCAACTTTTAATAAATATTCATGAGTATATCGAGAATGGCCAATACGACATCGTCTTAATATGACCGCTTCAAATCTGGACTGGCAACCCAAGTAGGTGTAACCGGTATTTGGCTTTACTGCATGTGATTTATTTACCTACTTGGGTGTCTCACTAAAGGGTTTTATAGTCACTGTAGGGTATAAGAAGTGGTGTCACAGATTTTGCCTTGGCAGCAGCAGCCAAAGTGTTGCCAACGATCCCAGCATGGCTGGTCAACCAACAAAAGACGATGTCGTATTGGCCAATCGCAAGATTATTTTGTAATTCAATTATGTCACGTAAAACTGGATGTTGACACGAAGTAACTTTTATGGCCTTAAGACTGGACTGCGAGTCTGAAAAAATAATGAATTCCTTATGTTCAGACTTTTTATTTCCTAGAGCAGTTAAAGTGGCGTTTGATTCAGCTGTGAAAATAGATGAGTTACCTGGTAATCTAGTTGATAAAGTTCTCGATCCAATGATAGTGGCACTGGCAACAGCATCACCATCCTTGGATACATCAGTAAAAATAGATTTGTAAGTATCAT
The DNA here is from genome assembly GCF_023055435.1 of Haliotis rufescens. Taxonomy (NCBI): domain Eukaryota; kingdom Metazoa; phylum Mollusca; class Gastropoda; order Lepetellida; family Haliotidae; genus Haliotis; species Haliotis rufescens. Next base: position 4,843,812 of record NW_025964223.1, on the reverse strand, counting down.
ATTCGCTTCTTAACTGATAATATTCTTGATATTCTTAGATACAATCTGGCGTTCTTTCGCTCCTCCGTCATCATATCCAACACATTTACAGCAAAATGGCGACTTTCCGTTCTGGAAAGCTTCCCCGCTATGAAGAAAAAGAGTGGACGACTTGGTGAACCGGGACTGATAATGTATAATTCCTCGAAGCTCGTTGATAGTTTTCTAATGGTAAAATTGAAAAGTTACTTCTATCCGAGAAATAAAAAAATGTCAAGTCCCGGTTGGGATCTTTGATGGGGACTAGATATTTTTTTCAGCTACAGCTTCAAAAGCAGATATTTAAAAAAAATTAAAACTATGAGCCTAAACATTTATTTTACAAAAACAACTTGCAAGAATGAATGTTTAGTGGCTTACAATTTCTTTTTTTGTCAACAGTCTGAAGCACAATGAATTTTTTTCTAGTATGTGTTTGGAGATTTTTTTCAATAAAATCATGCACATTTTCGAGAACACCTGGTATCATCACTGTTTGATAGTGAAGTATAAACATATGCTTAAGATATAGTCGGAATCGTTCAGTGGGCACTGCACTACCAAAGATATCTTAAGACGATGGAAATGATTATTTTGCTTTCATTTTAATAGAGTAGGATTTTAAAAACAAAATTAACTAATGTATGCTCTAACCTATCTGCAACAGTTTTTATAAGCTTATTTTTAATGAAGTCATCCCATCCCATGTGATAATATAAGTACCAGAAGAAGAATATTGTTCAGAAAAAAATATTATTTCGAACTAACTATGTATACCCACCTGATATTTCATTGCAGGTTACCACCCGAGGGACCCGTGAAGATTCCGGGGTAGAATAGGTCTTCAGCAACCCATGCTTGCCGTAAAAGGTGACTATGCTTGTCGTAAAAGGCGACTAACGGGATCGGGTGGTCAGGCTCGCTGACTTGGTTGATGCATGTCATCGATTCCAATTGCGCGGATCGATGCTCATGATATAAATCACTGGATTGTCAGGTCCAGACTCGATTATTTAAAGACAGCCGTCATATAGCTGAATATTGCTGAGTGCGGCGTTAAACAACAAACCAAACCAAAACCGAACCACCCGAGGCAGGGGGACGACCTGAATGCCCGCCTCCAAAAAATGGCGCATGCATGGACAACCTCAAATGTACAACAGCCTCAAGTTCAACATGGCAGTCCTGGGGTCTTTCGTCTTGTTCTTATCGACTCCAAACTGTCACTGTTTATTATTTAGTAATAAATCGATATGTTCAATGTGTGGTTTCT